>NC_041387.1:492454982-492492727 GCF_002162155.2 Triticum dicoccoides
CCTCATCCCTCCTCTCCCTCCCCCCTCCTCTCCGGTGAGCTCCTCCTCCCTCCTCTCCGGTGAGCTCCTCCCATCCCCTCATGGTTTCTCCTTCCTCCTCTCCAGCGACCTCCTCCTCCTCCTCTCCGGCGAACTCCTCTCCGGCAAAAGACCATGGCAACAAGATCCAAAAACAGGAACAAAATTTGAGAATATTGTCGTGCCAAAAAACAAGCAAAAAAAACGAGCAAAAAATGGGCAAAAAATCACGATGCAGATTCAAAATGGCGCATCACTAATGGCGCATCACAGGACAGTGCGCCATTAGTATGCCGCGGTTACTAATGGCGCATCCAGTTGTGGTGTGCCATTAGTATCCAAAGCACCTGGGTATACATGGCCCCTGGGAGGCATACTAATGGCGCACCTTGGCCTATACTAATGGCGCACCAGTGGTGCGCCATTAGTATCTGGTATACTAATGGCGCACCACTGGTGTGCCATTAGTAAAAATTACTAATGGCGTGCTAGTAATGGCGCACCGGTGATGCGCCATTAATGGCCAAATTAGGTGCGCCATTAGTAGCGGTTTTTCTAGTAGTGACGCACGCAACACTCACACGTACACATGCAGCCACACACGCACGCAACACTCACACGCACACACGCATGCATGCATGCACACACCAGTACACCACACGACCAACACACACACTCTCACGCTCAAGTGCTCAACCTACACGTGCATGCGCACACATCAGGCCCTGACAGACACATACACAACCAAGTGATTCCCGCGCATGGGTTGGAGTCTTGTCGCGCCTGCGTAAATTTGTGTTTATCTGACCTTTTCCATATGCGAACTGATAGGTGGGACCCACAAGGAACATGGTTAATTTAGCTAGTCAACATGGTGCCACGCAGACTATTTGGCCGGTCAATAGAGTGCAATCCGATGCTGAACCATCAGCAAGTGACCGTATAATCACCGCAAAACGTATATAGTGACCGTAATCAGCTTATTCTGAAGTTCGGTGACCGTACTACGCTTTTCTCTCTGTAGGCCCTCCAAAACTAATCTCTACATGTTCTCGCATGTTACATCTAACAACTATGCAATACAGCACTACTACTACACTCTAACACAATAAATCATATGTGTTTTTAGTTTTACTAGATATCATATTGTTACTTAATTATTCAGTTTGCATACATTAAAATTGCCTTTGAAATGTATGGCCAGTATCATCTACCGCGCGGAAAAATCCCGCCCTTTCCTGTTTAATCGGGTTTGTATCGATGGATCGTGCGAAACAGCAAAACTATAGTACTATACAGTACAAGTGATAGTTCACTGGGCTGTCGTGTCATGTACTCCTCCATCGTAAGAGTGGAGCGCTCGCTTTCATAATTCTTCTAGTCCCTTTCATCGACATGTGGGACATCAAGCTACCGGGTCCATGTGCCATACTGGAATATAGTGCAGAGCCGCCGGGGTGAAGCACCCCAGTCATGGTGCCGACACAATGGGGAAGGAAGTCAAATATAATTACTACCTCCATTTTTTTGTACACAAGGCCACTATATCAAAATTACAATTTGCAAAAGGCCACTAACACTAATCGAGGCAAAATTGATGGCTTTGCCTCGTACTAACAACCAAGGACATCAATATCCCCTGCATGCATGCGGAAGTGAGAAGGTTGGTTTGCATGGCGCTGCATTAATCAAGCGATGAGGAGTGAGATGGTTAGCTCTTTGGGCTTTGGAGAAAAAATATGCATTAATTGACACGTGAAACGAGGATTTGTATCGATTAATCGCGTGAAGGAAAACCCCGCCTTTCTTTTTTAACACTAGTACTCCTAGTACGTATGTACTTATCCTGTTTGGGT
Organism: Triticum dicoccoides; assembly: GCF_002162155.2. NCBI lineage: Eukaryota > Viridiplantae > Streptophyta > Magnoliopsida > Poales > Poaceae > Triticum > Triticum dicoccoides. The sequence continues at coordinate 492,456,857 of NC_041387.1, forward strand.
CTAGGCCTTGCATTGCCATACTTCGCCACGCATTTTTGCCAAGCTTGCCTAAAGTTTTCAGAATGAAAAGGAGGTATACTTGCGCATGGTTGTCGCGGTTGCACCGCACCCTCACACAGTCGCTCCTGCACTCCGCGGTCGCACTGCACCCTCACACAGTCGCTCCTGCACGCCGCAAACCCAACCAAGGGAACGCACCCTCACTGACACGTGCTGTCGCATGTGAACAAACCAAACTCAGCCATCCTACCGCTGACACATAATTTTCGTTCATAGAGTATGCTTATCCAACCGCATGTTGGGGACTATCCATACGGCCCTTGTGGTGGTTTGTTGGGGAAGAAGAAGAGGTGAGGAAGAAGGGTTAGGAGACGTAGGATATTCATCCAACCTCCTAAAATGGTAGACTGACCAAGTCAGGCGACTTGCATAACAATATATGTTTTTACACAGCAAAAGATCCATAAAAATAACAACATAAAGAAAAACTATCGATGCCCGCGGAACGAGACGGCTTCGTCGTCTTTGGCTGCCAGCACGAACCAGCCGTAACTGCCGACGTGTGTCTCCACACCGTGGTTGTCCTCGGCCTCCACCTACTCATTCACGCGGAGCGTGCGGTCGCTCTGCACGAATGAGAGCACCGCCCGGTTCAACCCCAGGATTTCCGGTTCCACCTACAGGAGGGCCTCGATGGCAGCGGCATCCGCGCGCTCCGCGTCGAGTCGAGCCTCCACCTCCCGGTCCAAGTTCAGGATGTCTGGTTCGGCCTGCAGGAGGGCCTTGACGAGAGCGGCATCTGCGCGCTTCGCGTCAAGTTGAGCCTCTGTCACCCGGTTCAAGTCCAGGATGTCCGGTTCCGCCTGCAGGAGGGCCTCGATGGCAGCGGCATCCGCGTGCTCCGCCTCAAGTTTAGCCTCCACCGCCCAGTTCACGACATCCGGTTCCGCCTGCAGGAGAGCCTCGATGGCAGCGGCATGCGCACGCTCTGTGTCGAGTTGAGCCTTTGCCTCCCGGTCCTCCTTTAGTATCGGCAGGTTGAACCGCTGGTCCGCCTGCACCATGGGGGACTCGGACGCCGGCACAAAGGCGACGTCCATTGTCTCATACCCATCATGGGCCTTCTGCGCCGCGACCTCCGCCATGAACATTGGATTGGCTTCCTCCGCCTTGTAGCTTTGCTCTAGAGAACTTGGGGATTGGCCCGCCGCAAAGCGAGCTTGGAAATGAAGGTCTGTGGCACCGACCGCCACCGCGATTTCTGCGCGGCGCTCCGGCATCAGCATCTTGTAGTACGTTATCTTGCAGCGCACCATGGCTTTCTGGTGAACTAGGGGACGCTTGATGCGGGCTTGGGGATCGAAAGGTAGGGGAATGGGCTGGAGATTAGGTGTGGAATTGAGCACAACTTTCTGATCCATTATTTTCAAGAAAGATATTATAAAGATGATCAATAATATGATGCAACCTCAATTCCATTTTATTTTTGTAGTTTTCTTTAATAAACCAAACTAGTGATAAAACAAGAAACTAAAAGATTCGATTGCAAGATCTAAAGATATACCTTCATGCACTCACCTCCCCGGCAACGGTGCTAGAAAAGAGCTTCATTGTCGTGGCGTGAGTGTCGGTTTCCTAACCTCCCCGGCAACGGCGCCAGAAAAGAGCTTGATGTCTACTATGCAATTTTATTCTTGTAGACACGTGTTGGGCCTCCAAGCACAAAGTTTTGTAGGACAGTAGCAATTTTCCCTCAAGTGGATGACCTAAGGTTTATCAATCTGTCAGAGGTGTAGGTTGAAGATTGTCTCTCTCAAACGACCTTGCAACCAAATACAAGAAATCTCTTGTGTCCCCAACACACCCAATACAATGGCAAATTGTATAGGTGCACTAGTTCGGCGAAGAGATGCTGATAAAAGTGTAATATGGATGGTAGAAATATATTTTTATAATCTGAATAAATAAAACAGCAAGGTAGCAAATAGTAAACGGGCATAGAAACGGTGTTGCAATGCTTAAAATTGAGGCCTAGGGTTCGTACTTTCGCTAGTGCAACCTCTCAACAATGCTAACATAGTTGGATCATATGATCATCCCTCAAAGTGCAATAAAGAATCGCTCCTGAGTTCCTATTAATGGAGAACAAAAGATAGGAATTGTTTGTACGTCACGAAACCACGTCAAAGCTATTCTTTCCGTTCGATCTATTCAAGATTTCGTACTAAAATAACACAAAGCTATTTTTTCCGTTCGATCTATCCTAGAGTTCGTACTAGCATAACACCAAAGCAAATTCATATTCATAATACTCAATCCACACAAAGAACTATAAAGAGACCCCAAAGTTTCTGTCGGAGAAAAACGTGCATCAACCCCTATGCATAGATTACCCCAATATCACTGCGGGAATCCGTGAGTTGGATGCCATAACACATATCAAGTGAATCAATAAGACACCTCATTGTCAGCTCAAGTATTCATATTGCAGGACATATATCATGTGTTCTCGTCTCTGAAACTCAATCCGCCAAGACAAAACTTTGAAGGGTAAAGATTCAAATCATCATAACAAGAGTATAGAGGGGAGAAACATCATATGATCTGACTATATTAACAAAGCCGACTACTCCCTCCTTATCGTGGTGGCCGCCGGGATGATGAAGATGGCCACCGGAGATGATTTCCCCCTCCAGCAGGGTGCCGGAACGGGATCTAGATTGGTTTTCACGGATACAGATACCTTGCAGCGGCGAAACTTCTGATCTAGGTTAACCCCGAACGGTTTAGGAATATTTGGGAATTTATAGTGCAAAGAGGGGGTGCGGGAGGCCACCGAGGTGGGCACAACCCACCTGGGCGTGTCAGGGGGCCCTGGCATGCCCTAGTGGGTTGTACCCCACTTGTGGCACCCCCCCAGGTGTAGCTCAAGCCCATTGGGTTCCTTATGGTCTAGAAAAAATCTCCAAAAAGTTACGCGGTGTTTGGACTCCATTTGATATTGATTTCCTGCGATGTAAAAAACAAGAAAAAAAACAACTGGCACTAGGCACTGGGTCAATAGGTTAGTCCCAGAAAATGATATAAAGTAGATATAAATGATTGTAAAACATCCAGGAATGATAATATATTAGCATGAATACTTCATAAATTATAGATACGTTGGAGACGTATCAGCATCCCCAAGCTTAATTCCTACTCGTCCTCGAGTAGGTAAACGAAAAGGAAATAATTTATGACGTGTGAATGCTAGCAAAGTGAATAAGTTTGATCAATGATAATTTCAATCACTTTTCCTAGCATCATAACAACAATTATTTCTTATAAAACTTCTCATGTTATAGTAGCAACCAATTCACATGTTTAGGTTCAAACAATGAACTCTCTTGAAACTCAACAACCTATGTTCTCAGTCACCAAGCAATTGCAATTCAACTTATTCAACAGAGTCTAAGTAAGAGCTCCACATAATCAACCATCTTATAGTCTTCTATGATTGCTAACACTCACCGCATACACATGAGCAAAACATTTCAACCGGACACATAGAAAGATAGGGGCTTATAATTTCGCCTCCCAACGTATTCACCTTTGGGTGATGTCAACAGTAATAACTCATGCTACCCATATTCAATTGGACATATGTGCCTAGATCTTTCCTCACCACATGATGCTTGCCAAAGGAGAAAAATAAAAAGGAATAGAGAGAAAAACTTTGACTCTTTGAATAAAAGTAAATACATAGAAGTAAAGGATATGCCCTTCGTAGAGGGAAGCAGAGGTTTCCATGCGCTTATTTGTTTGTATGATCAACCCCTTAGTGCAAAAGAACGTCATGTTATATTTCCCCTTATGATAGGAACCTTTATTATGCAGTATGTTGCTTTTATTCTTTTCCATCACAAGTACACACAATGCTCAGTTTTCTCTTACACTAAATGATCTAACACTTTTAGAAGAAATTTTTATTGCCTTTTTGCACCAATGACAACTTACTTGAAGGATCTTCCTCAATCCTTAGGTAGGTATGGTGGACTCTTGAAACTAAGATTTGGGTTTAAGGGTTTTTGGATGCACAAGTAGTATCTCTACGTGGTGCGGAATTCTTGGCTAGCAAAGATAGGGGGCAAGCACCACATGTTGAAGGATCTATGACAATATAACTTCTATGTGAATATGAACATACATAAATCATTATGTTGTCTTCCTTGTCCAATGTCAACAATTTGGGCATATAATATTTTGATGGGGCTCACAATCACAAAAGATTTCCAGGATAGTGTATTTGCATGTGATAGTTCTCTTCCTTATACTAATTATTCGTGAATTGCTTGTATGACCAATATTGTGATTGTCAAGCCTCAAAAGATTTCACTTTATAAACCCAATGTGAAGCTACCACTAGGCATGATATGATTTCAACTTCATGATATTCAATTTATTCAATGATTTACTCATAGGATATAAGTGAAGCTCAAGAGTAAATGACAAACTACTCCAAAAATATATAAGTGAAGATCATGCGAGTAGTTAAGTAAACAGGTAGCTATTTGAGGACTCTCTCTTATTCAAAAACTTTCATATCTAAGTATTTTATTAAAACAGCAAGCAAAAACAAAATAAAATGACATTCCAAGGATAGCACACATTATGTGAAGAAGCAAAAACTTAGGCTCAACCGATACTGACCGATAATCGTTGAAGAAGAAAGGTGGGATGCCTACTGGGGCATCCCCAAGCTTAGATGCTTGAGACTTCTTGGAATATTAGCTTGGTATGCCTTGGGCATCCCCAAGCTTGATCTTTTGTGTCTCCTTAATTCCTTTTATATAACGGTTTCCCTAAATCTTAAAAACTTCATACACAGAAAACTTAACAAGAACTCATGAGATAAGTTAGTATAAACCAATGCAAAACCTTTATCATTCTCTACTGTAGAAAATCAATAAAATTATTATTCAACATTGCATACTAAATGCCTCTGCATATTTAATACTCCTATCCTCAAATAGAATCATTAAACAAGCAAACATATGCAAACAATGGAAACATAACAGCAATCTGCCAAAACGGTATAGTCTGTAAAGAATGCAAGATTCATCATACTTCCGTAACTCCAAAAATTATGAGAAAAATATTAAAATGTAGAAAAGTTATCAGATCTTACGTTTCAAAAAGTTTCAACAATTTATCATATTCTGAATTTTCTAGGGAATTTTTGCAACATCGATAAACTTTCTGTTTTCAAACAGCAACAAGTATACTTGCAAAATAAGCATGGCAAAGGCTATCATTGCCACTTTTATTGAAATAAAAGATGAAAAACATTATTCTAAATAAGAGCAAGAAAATCCTAGCAAAATAAATTGACTCTCCAAGCAAAACACATATCATGTGACGAAGGAAAACATAGCTCCAAGTGAGGTTACCGATAATGTTGGAGACGAAAGAGGGGATGCCATCCGGGGCATCCCCAAGCTTAGTTGCTTGGATCTTCCTTGAATATTACCTTGGGGGTGCCTTGGGAATCCCCAAGCTTATGGTCTTGTCACTCCTTATTCTCCTCATATCAACATCTCACCCAAAACTTGAAAACTTCAATCACACAAAACTTAACGGAACTTTGTGAGATAGGTTAGTATGATAAAGATCAAAGCATTTCAATTTGGGTACTGTCAAAGACAAGATTCATAATTGTTTCCACACAATTCATACTATATCATATCATTTCCACAATTTATATTGAGCAATATAAGCCATAGAAACAAGGAAAGAAGCAAACTATTCATTGAAAACAGAATCTATCAAAAAGAAGAACAGTCTGTAGTAATCTGTACTCAAACCATACTTCTGCTACTCAAACAATTATGAAAAAATTGTACCACGTGAGAAATTTGTATATTAATCTTTTTCAAAAAATAATCAACTCACAATCACTCTTTTGTTAAAAATGAGAGCTATTTTCGTGAGCGCAAGAGTTTCTGTTTTTTAGCAAGATCAAATCAACTATCACCCAACATGATCCCAAAGGCTTAACTTGGCACTTTATTGAAACAAAAACAATAAAACATGATTACTACAGTAGAATAATCATGTGAACACACGAAAACAGTAGGTAAAAGTGTTGGGTTGTCTCCCAACAAGCGCTTTTCTTTATTGCCTTTTTGCTAGGCATGATGATTTTAATGATGCTCGCATAAAAGATAAGGATTGAAACATGAAAAAGAGAATCATGAATCACATGGAAAGCACATTTAAGCCTAACCCACTTCCTATGCATAGGGATTTTGTGAGCAAATAATTCATGGGAACAAGAATCATCTAGCATAGGAAGGCAAAACAAGCAATACTTCAAAACTTTCAACACATAGAGAGGAAACTTGATATTATTGCAATATGTAAAAGCATATGTTCCTATCTCATAGTAATTTTCAGTGGCATCATGAATGAATTCAACAATATAACTATCACATAAATCATTCTTTTCATGATACATAAGCATAGAAATTTTGTTACTCTCCACATAAGCAAATTTATTCTCATGAATGGTGGTGGGAGCAAACTCAACAAAATAACTATCATGATATTGAAAATTAAAATCATGATGACAAGTTTCATGATTATCATGATTCTTTATAGCATACATGTCATCACCATAATCATCAAATATAGGAGGCATGCTTTTAACATAATAAATTTTCTCACCAAAACTTGGGTGAGCGAAAATATCATCTTCATCAAATATAGCATCCCCAAGCTTATGGCTTTGCATATCACTAGCATCATGGATATTCAAAGAACTAATACTAGCAACATTGCAATCATGCTCATAATTCATGCCAATCATTTTATTAAATTCTTCTTCTAACAATTGAGCGCAACTTTCCTATCCATCATTTTCAAGAAAGATATTATAAAGATGATCAATAATATGATGCAACCTCAATTCCATTTTCTTTATGTAGTTTTCTTTTATAAACCAAACTAGTGATAAAACAAGAAACTAAAATATTCGATTGCAAGATCTAAAGATATATCTTCATGCACTCACCTCCCCGGCAACGGTGCCAGAAAAGAGCTTCCTTGCCGTAGCGTGAGTGCCGGTTTCCTAACCTCCCCGACAATGGCGCCAGAAAAGAGCTTGATGTCTATGCAACTTTATTCTTGTAGACATGTGTTGGGCCTCCAAGTGCAGAGTTTTGTAGGATAGTAGCAATTTTCTCTCAAGTGGATGACCTAAAGTTTATCAATCCGAGAGAGGTGTAGTATGAAGGTGGTCTCTCTCAAATGACCCTGCAACAAAATATGAGAAATCTCTTGTGTCCCCAACACACCTAATATAATGGCAAATTATATAGGTGCATGTGACAACCTAGATTTTTCCTTCCCTCTTTTTTCGTACTTGCCTTCTCTCTCTTTTAGGACTTGGTTTCTATCGAGGTTTTTGCCCTGTTTTGAATTGGAGTTGAATCATTTCAAATGGACTTGGCACTTGGGCATATCCTTGACTTCCACCCAAGTGACCTATCTTCTTTATGCCTCTAATCAAATCTCAAAATAATCAAATGCCACACCACGCCGACTGCCACACCACGCCGGAAGCTTCGAGCCATCACCCTTGACCGCTCCCTGGCGCTCTCCGACGCTGGAGCCGCTGCAACAAGCATGGGAACGTCGCATCCAAAAGGCCATAGTGCGTGCGTGCACTTGTCCACTTCTCCAACCGCCTCCTGTGCTCGTCCGCGAGTGTGGGCAAGCTTCTGCATTGACGCTTAGCATTTGCCCACTCTCATTGGAGCTTCTCGTCATTGTTCGCCGCGTGTCCCAAGAGCTCTGGCGGCGACACGTCCCCCCCTCGCTCCAGCTATATATAGCGCCCATCTCCTCGATTCTTAGCCACGCACCACTCCACACCACCTCCACGAACACGTAGAGAAGCAGAGGCCCGGTCGGGCAAGCCTCTGGCCGTCGCCCCGACCAGAGGACTCCGACGATCCCTGCAGTCCAGCCGCCGCGCTCCGGTGCCTCTCGAGCTCAAGCAGCTGCTTGGGCGGGGCATTGAGGGTCTGCTGGTGCTGCCTGGACCCCGTTGAGCCCTCGGAGCCGCCTCTAGCCATCGTCTTTATCCTGTCCGGCGAATCCCGTCCGCCACCGAAGCTTGCGAGCTCGACTACGACCAGTTCCGTCCACCTCTCACTAAGCCATGGGTACGGGCAAGTGCGCCTCGAGCTCCGCTTCAATCCTATCCCTCTAGCCTAGACCCAAAACCCCTCGTCGCTGGCGTGAGCTCCGGCGAAGCCCCGCCTCCCTCTGATCTCGCCCGATCTCTCTCTCTCCTGACGCACAGGACCCACCTGTCGGTCTTACCACTCGCGCCCGAAGTGGTACGAGTGGAGGCGTATTTATGTTATACGCTTTCGACGTCACCCCCCCCCCCCCCAGGATTTCTGTTTAAATCAAATTTATTCAGAAATTTGACTAAACTTTGACCAGCCACCATTTCTAAACCATAAGTCCAAATGATTTGATTCTTTTTGCATTGTCTTTGTTACAGAAAGCTCTAGCAGCACACCTGAAGGTGGATTTTTCCTTGCTGCCTAGAATTTCTGCTGAATTTCAGAGTGTGTTTGATGATTCTTTTTGTGGTTTAAATTCTTTTTCAGAAGGAGAAGCTTGTCTTGAAGAAAACCAAGAGGGGTGTGATCCACCTCTACACTAAGGCAAGCCACACCAGCATTCGGATGGTTTTATTTCAATATCTATGATTTTCTACTTGAATATGACTTATTATTTGCATTTAAAATTTGATAAATGACTTTGGTTAATTTCTAGCTACTTTACCATGCTTGATATGCTTGTTTTAGTTACTGGTTGAATGCATGCACTTGTTTGGCTAAGTAGAGTAATATTTTGCACTATGAATATTAGTATGGAACTTAATGATAGTTATTTTACAAGTGATATTTTTATTTAAATAAAGAACTAATAAAAATATTGCTTGGATATAAAAATGAGTTATAACCAGAGAACTTTTGGTTCTTAGTATTGCAAGATGCATATAATATTAAGTTTGATCCATGAATATGAGTTGTTTGCTTTGCATGATGAGTAGTTGCATGATTCATTTTGAGTATATCAGGTTGATGATAAAAAGTTTTTATCAAAGCTAAACTTGAATATGATGTTGATCACGTCATGCTGCCACTAAATCGGGTTTTAATTCAGTCCGACCACATTTACCTTATGGGAAGGTCTTGATTTGGTCCTTTGTTGTGGCTCTCGCCAGTGCCTCCTGCGAGGGAAGGTTATGGGCGTGCATACCCTGGCCCGGTAGGCAGACATAACCTTGTGTGCTCGTTTTCGTTTTTATGGTACCTTGTCCCCGTTTGGGACCGTTTTGCCACGACGGTGGCCGTTGGTGTCTTTGGTAGACACGCGGCCACCCAAGACCTAGCCCTGAGAGGGAGTTGGTCAGAATGGCCGGGGAGAGTGCATGACAAAGGGAGGGTTTCATCGGAATGCTTTGGTCCACCCGAATAGGATGCGAGGCCAGGTATTCCGTAGTGTGGGTAAAGTGTGCTACCTCTGCAGAGTGTAATTAATCTATCGATAGCCGCGTCCTCGGTTATGGGGATAACTCGGGAGTAAGTCACACCATGGATCAACTTTTCTAATAAATCTTGCAAACTAAGTGATGACTGTGATGTTTTGGTTCGTGGCAAAGCATGAACACTCGAGGTGTTCATGAGTCATTGGTTCCAGTTGTGACCCAGGTATGGTCACCGTTTGGTTACGAGGTAACCGTCTAGTAAGCGAGTCCGTGGGACTCATTGCATGAAATGTTGTTTTCCTTCGGTAGTAGTAGTTTTGCATTGTACTAATCTGTTTAGATATCATGATATTGTTTGTCATCGTGCTGATGTTTGTGGTGAGCTTGCGAGTACATTCAATGTACTGACCTGGCATGTTATGCCAGCTTTCAGGCAAGTCAGTTCGCATCAGAGCGCATCTCGTGTCTAGGCCATGTTCACGTTGGTGTCCCTGTGCTATGGAGTTCCTCTACGTCATCCTTCCGCTGCCGCGTAGCTCGTGTGATCGAGGCCCCGTCATGTTCATTAAATAATGTACATACTGTCCAGCAGCATCGTGTGTGTCACTCAGCCTCGAATCTTGATGTAATATCAGACCTATGTAATTCACTAGTATCAATAAAGCGGTTGTTTCTGTACCATGTTGTTGTGTATTGCCAGAAGACTTGATCTCTGGGCTGGCAATGCAAGGTAAACCGGTTACTCTGAGCTGGGGTGCCACAACACTTGGTATAAGAGTCGCGCTGATTGTAGGACACGCTAGACCGTTAGTGCGTTAGTGAAATGGTAGATAGATTCGTTTGAGTACCGATTGTTGCATTGCATGCATGTTTATTTGTTATTACTAACCATATGATTTGTGAGTGTAGATGGCACCAGTACCGATCTTGTACCATCCCGAGCCAGCCCTGTACACATCGCCGCATTTGCTTCAGAACGTGTGGTGACGAATCTACCCAGAGGGTGCTGATCCAGAGTATCGAGTGTACCGCGAGCAGTTGGCCGGTGCATTGTATGAGTATTATGCTGAGATCACTCTACACAGTTCATCTTCCGGCACTTACACTCGTTCGACTAAGGGTGGTCTTGCTTCTACGCCATCTCAGGCGGTTCAGTTTGCTGCTCTTGAGGCTCTTGTAGACTTGCGCTACAACGAGGTCCGCATGCATATCCACCCTGGTCTCTTTTACTACCCACCTCTGCACGAGAATGGGCATATCTATTTTCCTTTGATTAATCCAGCGTGTGACCGTCCCACTATCCACCTTTCTCGCTACATCACAGCTAGTTACCTCCTGAACTACGAGTTAGCTCGGGAGCTTTCACGTGCTCGCACCGCTCTTGCAACTGCTCGTATGAGGAACCCTCTTCCACTGTCATCTATACTTCTGCTCCGGTTCCTTCCAGCTCCATTCCACCGACGACCTCGCAGGGTACCGTTAACCCTCTGACGGTGAACCCTCGCAGCACTCCTACTGCATGGTCTTCCCTTGTTGCTACTCCTGTTCCTCCTATGCTTAGATCCCATCCCCTGCCTGCCCTTGATGGAGAGCCCTCAAGGCAGCGTCGTCGCATCCCTCTTGACCTGGAGTTCTCTCCTATTAGTTCAAGATCAAGGTCCGGCTCAGGAGACGAGCCTGCGGCAGCACCGGCAGAGCAGTAGACCGTTAGCGTATCGTTGTAGTCATGAGCATGATGTATGGCTGAAATCGCACTTGTCATGATGCGTAGTTCATGTACGATGGTAGTAGACCCGCTGTGATGTTACTTTCATGTTGGGACTATGTATAATTATGTTGGAACTTTTTTTATTCGCCTTGGTTTCCATTCGTTGTTTACTTCCGGGATTTGTCATTGGCTTTTTCCCCCATTTTGAAATTTTCTCATCATGGTTGCTATGTATTGGGAAAATGAAAAATATGATGACGCATGGAGGCAGCAGCAGCCAAGCTTGTGAGGATGTTCCTGTCCGTTGTTCCGCTAGACAGGCGGGACATTCCCCCGAGCTGTACCAGCCACCTCTGCCGCCACCGTCACATCCGCCTTCCACTGATCAGATCATGAGAATGTTTGAAGAAAGAAGAAGCAACGACCTGTTGGAAATCCTGAAGAGTGTGCAAGTTATGGTTGGGCGGAATGGAAGCCAGAATGGCCATCACTCCAAGCTATCAGATTTTCAGCAAACCAAGCCTCCCAGTTTCAGCCATGCTACCGATCCTCTGGACGCCGATGACTGGCTAAGGACTATGGAGCAGAAACTAGAGATTGCCTGCATTGAAGAAGGAGACAAGATTCCTTTCACAACGCATTATCTCGAAGGAGCTGCCGCAATATGGTGGGATAATGCCAAGGAAATATGGCCTGCAAACGAGGAAATTACTTGGGACAAATTTAGGGAGCAATTCCACAAGTATCATATTCCCACCGGAGTTATGAAAATCAAGCAGCGCAAATTCCTCGCTCTCACTCAAGGCAGCATGACCGTCAACGAGTACCTTAACAAGTTCAACCATTTGGCCTGCTATTCTCTCCACGATGTTGCCACAGAAGAGTGGAAGATCGACCAGTTCCTTGAAGGCCTGAATCAGCATCTCAGGTGCACTCTCAGCATGTTTGATTTCCCAAACTTCCTGACGCTGGTGAACAAGGCCCTCATCGTCGAAAGGGAACACAAGCTCCTACACGACTGTCGGTGTCAAAACCGGCGGATCTCGGGTAGGGGGTCCCGAACTGTGCGTCTAGGCGGATGGTAACAGGAGACAAGGGACACGATGTTTTTACCCAGGTTTGGGCCCTCTCGATGGAGGTAAAACCCTACTCCCGCTTGATTAATATTGATGATATGGGTAGTACAAGAGTTGATCTACCACGAGATTAGAGAGGCTATACCCTAGAAGCTAGCCTATGGTATGATTGTTGTTCGTCCTACGGACTAAAACTCTCCGGTTTATATAGACACCGGAGAGGGCTAGGGTTACACAGAGTCGGTTACAATGGGAGGAGATCTTCATATTGAATCGCCAAGCTTGCCTTCCACGCCAAGGAAAGTCCTATCCGGACACGGGACGAAGTCTTCAATCTTGTATCTTCATAGTCCGGGAGTCCGGCCAAAGGTCATAGTCCGGCCATCCGGACACCCCCTAATCCAGGACTCCCTCGGTAGCTCCTGAACCAGGCTTCAATGACGACGAGTCTGGCGCGCAAATTGTCTTCGGCATTGCAAGGCGGGTTCCTCCTCCGAATATTTCATAGAAGATGTTGAACACAAGGATAGTGTCCGGCTCTGCAAAATAAGTTCCACATACCACCGTAGAGAGAATAATATCTGCACAAATCTAATCTGCTGACGTACTCCGCAGCATGACATCACGCCACGGCCAAGCCTTTATTCGAATCGTTTTACTATTCCACCTCAGCGTGTTTAGCGAGGTGGTTTCCTTGGCACGTCTTGTCAAAGCAGAGATCGTGTCCCCTTATTCCGGGATTCTCATCAATGCGAGCGTGGGTAACCCAACCGTGCCTTTGGTATGGCTTCCGAATTGAAAGTGAGTCCCAAACGGTCATGGGGAGGGCTCTTGGCATTCAACCTCTTTATAAAGAGACCAAGGCTCGACTCCTTTCTTTTCAATTCAATCAAATCCGCCCCTCGGCTCGAGTTCCAACACCCAACGCTCCAGATTCAGGCGCTTCGGACCTTCGATGATGTCCGGCTCCGACCTCCAAGGCCGGTGGATGCCTTCCTCCATCACGGAAGAGGACGTGTGAAAGCTGAGAGATGCCAGGTATCTAACCGGCGAAATCTCGCATAGGCTGCCTCCTCAAGGGTAGGCTATTCCCACTCCCCAGCCCGGTGAGAGCGTGGTGTTCACATCTCACTTCCTCCGGGGGCTAGGCTTCCCGATTGATCCCTTCGTGAGGGGGGTCATGTTTTATTATGGGCTAGAATTTCACGACTTAGCTCCGGAGTCCATCCTCCAAATCTCATCGTTCATTGTCGTGTGTGAGGCCTTCCTCCATATTACTCCTCACTTCGGATTGTGGCTTAGAACCTTCACGGTAGAACCGAAGATGATCAAGGGGCAGCACACTGAGTGCGGAGGGGCTACCGTAAGCAAGATGGCCGACGCTCCATGGCCCTAGGGCTTTTTTCAAGAGGAGTTCGGCTTATGGCAACGAGACTGGTTTTACATCACAGCCCCCAGGGCACCACATGGGTGGCGCCTCCTGCTTTTCACTCGGGTCCCCCACCACGACTAGCGTCATGGGTCAATGAAGGGCTTATCTGGGGGCCGTCCAAAGACGTGCGCTTGCTGCAGGGCCGCATTCGAGATCTCCTAGAAAGAGATATCAACTTGACCGTAGTGGCGCAAGTTATGCTGATTCGCCGCATACTGCCCTGCAAACGTCGCCCTCTCCGCCTGTGGGAATTTAATCCGGAGGGACCGCGAGTCCTCCAACATTTTATGGGCATGACGCCTGTGGAGATGTACAAATTGTTCTTCGGATCACAAGCAAGGTGTCCGGACTTGTCCGAGGACGCAGGTCTGAGCTGCAATCGCCCGGATGCTCAAGTAAGTAGCCCCATGTTTGGACACGCCATCCCTATTTTTATCATAAAACTGCCCTTAAAAGAGCTATCCTTTGAACATGAGTGGATAGCGAAATAAAAGCTTATCAGGTGTCCGGCCCCCCTGCCTGAGACCACGCCGGATCCCGTGTTGACCAGGATGCTGAAGATTGCGCCTTCGGAAGAAGGCGAAGAGGGGAACCCAGGAGCTACCGCCTCCACGAAGGAGGCTGGCAGGAAGGGAGGGATCGAGAATTCCCCGAACTAGGGAAATAAAAGGACCGCCTCTGACGACCCAGAGGCGATGGCCTCAAAGCAGGGGAAGAAATCTTCGTCAGAGGGTCCGGCGTCGGTGAATGCCCCGGCCGTATTGCGCCCCCAAGAGGATCAGCTCCCCACCGAGCCGTAAGTAAAGAGAGGGGTTCCAAAATGAGTGACATCCTTGTTTTATTTCTGAGGAAGATAACCAAAATATTACCTTGTAGTTCGGATCTCAACCCTTCTCAGCAGAGCTCATCTTCAGGGGATCTTCATCCGGAGATGATGGAGAGCGAAACGCCTCCCCCAGCTGTACCGTCTTATGAGGCAGGAGACCCCGAGGTGTCGTCTCGGAGGGTTTCCCCCGGTCCGGACCCTGAAAAAGGTCGTCAGACTAGTCCGGCACCCTCTGGTGCACGGTCGGAGGGGCTGAAGGATCTGCTCGGGCGAGCGTCTATCTCAGAAGAACACCGTGTGTTGATGAACACGGTGATTGGAAGGATTTCATCCACGAAAAGTGGATTGTACGAGGCCGCCAGGAGTTTACTGACAGGCATTGAGGTATATGAAAAGGTGTACCTTTTGGTAGAGCCGCATATATAAAATGTGCCCTGTATAAATAGTAGCCCCTGAGACTCTGTGTGTTGTCAAAAATGATGGCGCACAAAGGATCGTAATCCCAGGTATAATATGTCACCTTTTCCATGTAGGTGGCGAGGCATTCGGTGGCTAGCCGGACTGATGAATCTGCCGAGCTAAAGTGGGAACTTGACGTAGCAGATGCCGACATCGCTCTTGTAAATAAGCGGCTAGACGAGGCACAAGGTATGTAATGTCTCCAAAGACATCTGATAAGAAGAGCTCGATGCTCGTGCCTTATAATATATGTGCTTAATGTAGATGGTGCTGCTGCCGTGGAGAACCTTCGGGCGGAACTTGCCCGAGCCAAGGAGCAAGCGAGGAAAAGTGATGCGGCTGCCGTTAAAGCGGCTGAAGAGCTAAAAGCCGAACAGGCTGCTCACTGCCATAGCAAGAAGGTAATAGCCAAGATGGCTATAAAATTGAAGGATGCTGCCGACCACTGTAAACTTCTTGAACAAGAAGATAGGGTGGCTTAGAAGGACATTAAAAAGGTCACTGCCGAGGCCAAGGACACTCGCTCTGCAATGAGAGCTATGAAGGAGGAGCTACGTCAGGCCGGAGATATCATGGCTGGAAAGCCCTATATGATGCGGATGAAGTTCGGGGATTATAAGTATGCTCCATTAGACCAGAAATGGAGTGCAGCGAACACTTATCTGGATTTGGCGGCGAGTGCCACAGACGCGACCGAACACTTCCGGGGTCGAGGTGACCATGAATTGGAAGAACTTTTTTGGTCGCACTTCCACAATCCAGAGCGCCCACTTTCGGTATCCGACCGTTTGGCCGCTTGGGCGGAGCTGAACAGGTTATCCGGACTTGCCATGAGGTACGTCGCGAGTCGTCTGTGGCCGGAAGAGCTAGAGCCAAAGAGTTATTTTAGCTTGGTGCAGCAGTTCCTTGGTTCGGTGCCGCATGTTGATGCGATGAAGAGGTCAGCGTGCATAGAGGGCGCACAGATGGCCCTTGCCCGTGTCAAGACATACTGGGCGGATATGGAAGCCAGTGTTGTTGCATCCCGAGATTCGGACGAAAGCCGAGTACCTGCCGAGCACTATTTTGAGGAAGTCCTGTAGGGCGCTCGTGTAATAGAGACGCAGTGCTCGAAGGATGTTGTGTTCAAATAGCATGTGCTATTGTAAAACAATATTTTGATGAAATATAAAAGCCTTTTATACTTGTGCTTTCAAGAATTAGAATGCCTCCTGTGCGGCCATTAATGTATATATGTATATAATCTGAAAGATGGCAGTCGTTGGCTTCAGCCCCCACGCATATAATACGGGGGTGTTCGCAGAAGGCGCCTTTTCACACTTAATCCAACTTCTTGGTCCAATAAAGGAGGTGATAGCGCAGCAAACTAGGCAACCGGACTATAATGCTTTATCACTTTCACTTAGCCATAGGAGTTTGATAGTGGGGCTACTGAATAGCCCCTAGGGGCACCGCGCTCGCCCAAATTCGGGGCGCGTGTGTGCCTGACCGGGAAGCGGCCCTTCGTTAATGCGGAGGAATCCTAAAGATTCCAGAAGTCATCGAGTGGTTGACCAGTCTCTCGCTATATCATGACAGTCAGTTTTCGGATTTCTCTACTGAGGTGCTCGCCTGGCCGAACCGGGGCACAATCGCAGTAGTTCTCCTGGTGCCGCCTTAGCCGATAGAGCGGAACGTAAGGCAGCAAAACACAGGAGCCGGGCAAACCCAACATTTGACCAAAGACATGATTTGGAGCTGATGCATATAAGGCCAAACTCGCGACGCCGAACAGTCCCTAAGGTATTCGGTCTTTATGAAAATGGGCCGAACAAAAGCCCTTGGTAAAAGCCCTTGGTGCCCAGGAATGCGCAAAATTCTGGCGTGGCCACATGCCAAGACGCCAGCCTCCTCGTCGGTTATAGCAAAAACCGGGGGATGTTATCAACAAGAGATAGTAAAAAAGGTTTACGCAGGGTCTTAATCTGAAAAGAATCCTTGAAACGGGTCCCTACTGCACGTCTGCGCCTGTGTCTCCGTTGTGTCGTATCCTGGACGGGTGTAGCACGGTGTTTGTCTACGAAAGAGAGGAACTTAGTGGAAAATAATCGTGCGAGAAGTCTATGTTAAAATAAACAAAATATAATACAGAAACATGAGTAGAATTGAGCTGTATTATCTCCTGGTGTAAACATGCGGAGCCCCTTGTACAGGGTTATGCGGCTATTAAGCCTTTGTATGTTTACGCCGGACTCGTCGAGCCATGTCCGGGGTAGTAAAGCTGGATTGGTGTGCGGCTGTCAAGGCAGCCGCACCATTATCCGCACTTCGGGGAACCCTTGATATTTCCCTTTAATGAGATGATGCCTCGTGGACCGGGCATTTTGAGTGTGAGGGATGCGTAATGCGGTATTGCGTTAAAGCGGGCGAAAGCTTCGTGTCCCAGTAGCGCTTGATAGCGATTTATGAATGGGGCGATGTGGAAGGTTAGCTTTTCGCTTCAGAAGTTGTCGGGGGAGCCGAACATGACTTCTAATGAAAGGGAACCCATACTCTGCGTATCTGAGCCTGGCGTGACTCCTTGAAAGGAAGTGTTGCCATGGCGAATCATTGCTGGGTTTACTCCCAGTTTGCGGATTGTGTCCTGATATAGCAGGTTTAGGTCACTGCCGCCGTCCATTAGGACTTGTGTAAATTGGAGTCCGTCAATAACCGGATCTAAGACCAAGGCAGTCCAGCCTGCATTCCGGATACCTCTAGAGTAACCCTGATGATCAAAGGTGATTGGTTGTAACAACCAGTTGCGGGGCTCCTCTGGGGCAGGCCATATGGCGCATATCTTCGTAGGCGCCACTCTGTTTTTCCCTTTTGTCACTTGAAGTGAATTTACTGTTTTGACTTCTTGTGGGAACTTCTTTTGTTCTCTGGTGTTCTGCTTGTGGGGTGCGTCGTCATCCTCGCTTGGTGTGTCGAGCCCCTTGTGTTCGGCGTTGAGTTTGCCGGATTGCTTGAAGACCCAACAATCTCTATGGGTGTGGTTTGCAGGTCTCCCGGGAGTACTGTGGATTTGACATATTTTGTCCAAGATTTTGTTGAGGTTAGATGGCTCGTCCCTGTCATCTTTGGGGGGCAGCTTTTTCTGATTTTGCCGAGAGCTTTTGAATCCGGCGTTGACTGTCGTGCTCATCGGGCTGTTATCCTTGATCCGGCACCGTTCTTTGTTACGGCGCGGTTTCCCGTTTCCATCTCTGAGTTCAGATGTACTTGGGTCGCTAGTGCTGCTTCTTGCCAACGAGCTATCCTCTCCCGCGCAAAAGCAGGTCATGAGGCTTGTCAATGCAGCCATTGTTCTTGGCTTTTCTTGGCCAAGGTGTCTGGCGAGCCATTCATCTCGGATGCTATGTTTGAAAGCTGCTAGGGCTTCGGCATCCGGACAGTCGACTATCTGATTCTTTTTGGTAAGGAATATGTTCCAGAGTTTCCGGGCTGACTCTCCGGGTTGTTGAGTTATATGACTCAGATCGTCTGCATCCGGAGGTCGGACATGGGTCCCTTGAAAATTTTCCCGGAAAGCATCCTCGAGCTCTTCCCAACTTCCTATGGTGTTTTCGGGAAGGCTTTTCAGCCAATGCCGGGCTGGCCCTTTGAGCTTAAGGGGTAAGTATTTTATGGCGTGAAGGTCATCTCCTCTAGCCATGTGTATGTGGAGGATATAATCCTCAAGCCAGACTCCAGGGTCTGTTGTTCCGTCGTATGCTTCTATGTTTACGGGCTTGAATCCCGCTGGAAATTAATGGTCCAGTACCTCATCGGTGAAACATAGGCGATGTGTGGCGCCCCTGTATGTAGGTGTGCCGCGATGTTCGGATATTTTTTGCGTTGCATTGCTTACTGGAGCTTGCTTTCTTGGCCCGTAGATGGATCTGGTTGGACCATTTTTTTATGCGAATCCTTGGGCGGATCGCGTACCAGATTGAGTGTGGCGCCCTTTGTCGCTTGATGTCGATCATGGGGTCGTCTATCCGACCTGGTGGCTTCCTTGTTTTTTGACTGTGGGGGCTCTAAGGCCTCTTCATCAAATTCCGGTAGTAATTTCCGCTTCGGATAGCTCTTTGTGTGATGACTGATGTCGTACTTGTGTGTGGTATTGAGTACTTTGCCCCATCTGATTATGAGTGCATGTTCCGCTGTTTTGAGCTTCCGCTTCTGCTTTTTCAGGCTACGTGCAGTGGTGACGAGCCTTTGGCGGAGGTTCTTCTGTTCCAGCGACTTGTCCGGTGTAAGGTCGTCCGGACTATTATCTTTTCCGGGGACGGATTGTTCGGTTTGTGCGCCCTGTTTCGACTGTTGCTCGATGGCATGTTCATCTTCCGTTGATTCGCCCTGCTCTATGGCTGGGTCTCTGTCGAGGTGGGGCTTGGCGCGGCACTTACGCCGCCGCTTTGATTGTTTTTTGAGGGAACAATCCCTGGTTGTGCCCTTTTGATCCTCGTCGTTGCTTCTTTTAGGTGTGTCCACCATGCATACATCGTGTGATGAGGTGATTGTCCGGTGCTCTATAGGCGTTGGTTCTTGATTGTCTCCTTCATCGGCGTCCATACCGTCGATGTCTTCAGAGTCGAAGTCGAGCATGTCGGTTAGATCATCGACAGTGGCTACGAAGTGCGTGGTGGGTGGGTTTCGAATTTCTTCGTCGTCCGCATCCCAACCTTGTTGACCATAGTCCGGCCAGGGCTCTCCTGACAAGGAGAGAGACTTTAGTGAGTTCAGGATGTCGCCAAAGGGCGAGCGCTGAAAGACGTCCGTGGCGGTGAACTCCATGATTGGAGCCCAATTGGGTCCTATCGGAAGGGGTGCGGGAGATCCGGAGTCCGGGAAGGAGTCCTGCACCTTGGAGTCACTGGCCTTACAAAGGACTAGGCTGGTATTTGTGTCTATCGCCGGAGAGATTGTGGCTTCCGGGGCGGCGTCCAACCGTCCGTCCCCGATTGGCACGGTCGGCTCCGAGCTAAGGGCCGGAGCCGGCACCTGAGCGACGCTCTGAGCGTTGTCTGGCGGCAGAGCTAGGTCATGCCCGTCGTGACAGTGCGGAGCGCTCGGCCGTGGCTCGAATCCGTCAAAGATCAAGTCCCCGCGGATGTCGATCGTGCAGTTTAAGTTTCCAGATCTAACCTGATGGCCAGGGGCGTAGCTTTCGATCTGCTCCAAATGGCCAAGCGAATTGGCCCGCGGTGCGAAGCCGCCGAACACGAAGATCTGTCCGGGGAGAAAAGTCTCACCCTGGACCGCGTCGTGGTTGATGATCGAAGGAGCCATCGGGCCTAAAGGTGACGACACAGAGGAACTCTCAATGGAAGCACCAATGTCGGTGTCAAAACCAGCGGATCTCGGGTAGGGGCTCCCGAACTGTGCGTCTAGGTGGATGGTAACAGGAGACAAGGGACATGATGTTTTTACCCAGGTTCGGGCCCTCTCGATGGAGGTAAAACCCTACTCATGCTTGATTAATATTGATGATATGGGTAGTACAAGAGTTGATCTACCACGAGATCAGAGAGGCTAAACCCTAGAAGCTAGCCTATGGTATGATTGTTGTTCGTCCTATGGACTAAAACTCTCCAGTTTATATAGACACCGGAGAGGGCTAGGGTTACATAGAGTCGGTTACAATGGGAGGAGATCTTCATATCGAATCGCCAAGCTTGCCTTCCACGCCAAGGAAAGTCCTATCCGGACACGGGACGAAGTCTTCAATCTTGTATCTTCATAGTCCGGGAGTCCGGCCAAAGGTCATAGTCCGGCCATCCGGACAACCCCTAATCCAGGACTCCCTCAACGACCACAAGCTAGCTGTCAATGACCACAGGCGCAAATTCGAGCCGAAGAAGGATATGCAACTAGTGCAAAAGGCTCGTACTTGGCAACAAACTCAGGTGGAGTACAAACCAAATTGGCAGCAGAATGTCAACAAAACTACTACGCAAGTCAAGAATGTCCTGACCAGCCCGGTGCGCGAAGACTGTCGGCACAACAATTCATGTTTCAGCTGTGGTCAAACCGGACACTACGCCAGATAGTGTCCCAAGAACGGCAAGCACGTAGCTCCATTCCAGCCGCAAGTCAACTACATGGAGCCGTATTCCGCCCCGGATGTGATTCAAGGGCAAATTCATCACATCTCCGCAGACAAAGCTCAAGAGGACCCGAAAGTCATCATTGGTATGTTTCTTGTTAATGGCATACCAATAGTTATTTTATTTGACTCTGGGGCTTCCCACTCTTTTATATCGTGGAGTTTTCCTTCCCAAAACAATTTTCCTTGCTCGATTTTGGGAAAGCACATGCTGGTACAATCCACGGGTTCCCTACTCACAAGCAATCTCGTCTGCCAAAATTTGGAAATTGACATCAAGGGCGTCAAGTTTCCAACCTCATTGATAATCATCGATTCCAACAAATTGGACGTCATTCTGGGCATGAATTGGCTAACTCAATATCAAGTATGCATCAGTTGTGCGACCAGAGAAGTTACCCTCAAAAATATGGAAGGTCGCACCACAAGTTTTTATGCCCGCAGGCGCATACCCTCGAAAGATATGGTTTTTGCAGCAGTGGCCGAAGAAGTGGATTTAATTCCTATGGTCCGTGAGTATCCAAACGTATTTCCTGAAGAATTACCAGGCATGCCACCAGACCGAGAATTGGAGTTCGCAATTGACTTGGTGCCTGGAACCACTCCGATACATAAGAAATATTATTGGATGCCTTCCTCAGAATTGCTGGAATTGAAGAAACAACTGGATGAGATGCTACAAAAAGGATACATTCGTCCAAGCTCTTCACCATGGGGATCACCAGCAATCTTCGTGGACAAAAAGGATGGCAGTCTACGAATGTGTGTAGACTACCGACAACTGAATGACGTCACCATCAAAAACAAGTATCCACTGCCGAGGATCGACGATCTATTTGATCAACTTAGTGGGGCCAAAGTATTCTCAAAAATTGATTTGAGGACTAGATATAATCAACTCAAGATAAAGAAGGAAGATATTCCTAAGACCGTGTTCACCTCTCGGTACGGTCTTTATGAGTACACTGTCATGTCCTTCGGCCTCACCAATGCTCCTGCATTCTTTATGCATATGATGAACAAGGTGTTTATGGACTTCTTGGATAAATTTGTGGTGGTATTCATTGATGACATCCTCATTTACTCCAAGAGCAAGGATGAACACAAGGAGAATCTTCGGGCCATTCTGTAAAGGCTTCGCGACCATCAGCTTTATGCCAAATTCAGCAAATGTGAGTTCTGGCTCCAACAAGTGGGATACATCGATATCCTCTCGGTAGAAGGAATCTAAATGGACCCAAGCAAGGTGAAGGATGTACTTGATTGGTCCGCACCCACCACGGTCTCAGAAATCCAGAGTTTTCTTGGACTAGCCAGATATTATTGCCGTTTTATTGAAGGCTTCTCGAAGATCGCCAAGCCTATGACTAAGCTTCTGAAGAAGGATAAGAAGTTCGTATGGACTAAGGAATGCGAGCAAATTTTCAACGAGTTAAAAACCAGGCTGATATCGGCACCAGTATTGACTCTTCCGGACATCTACCGCAGTTTTGATGTCTACTGCGACGCATCCAGAAGAGGACTGGGATGCGTACTCATGCAAGACGGCAAAGTGGTGGCATATGCATCTAGACAACTATGGCAACACGAAGGAAGTTACCCTACTCATGATTTGGAATTGGCCACGGTGGTGCACGCTTTGAAGATCTGGAGACACTATCTGATTGGAAAGAGGTGCCAGATATTCACCGATCATAAGAGTCTCAAGTATATATTCACTCAGCCCGATTTGAACCTTCGACAATGAAGATGGCTCGAATTGGTTAAGGACTATGACCTCGGGATAAATTATCACCCAGGCAAAGCTAATGTGGTGGCTAACGCCCTCAGCTGTAAACCACCCAACCTTAATGCTCTAATGGATTCCTTGCCACCAGAGCTTTATGAAGAAATCATGCAGCTCAATTTGGTAATCATTGACGCCCGTCTTGCCAATATATTGGAAGTTGCCCCTACTCTCGAAGAAGAAATCCGCAGCGCTCAAGCAAATGATGAGAGGTTAAAAAGATATGTTCAGAAGATGCACCAAGGGCGTGCATCAGACTTCTCTATAGATCATCATGGTTCGCTAAGGTTCCAAAAAAGACTCTGCGTACCCAACCAAGGAAGTCTGAAGAAGAAGATATTGGCAGAAGCGCATGAAGCACCATACTCAATTCATCCCGGTAGTACCAAAAAATGTATGAGGGCCTTCGTCAGTATTTTTGTGGGATGGAATGAAGAAAGACATCGCATATTTTGTGGCCTATTGCGACATATGCAATAAGGTAAAGGCGGAACACCAAAAGCCTGCCGGTCTCCTCCAACCCCTACCAATATCCCACTGGAAATGGGATGATATCTGCATGGACTTCATCACTGGACTACCAAGGTCTCATCGAGGAAATGACGCAATATGGGTCATAGTGGAGACCTTAACCAAGTTGGCACACTTTCTTCCTATTCGGACCACATATCGTGCAAATGAACTCGCACAACTGTATGTGTCCAGAATCGTCAGTCTGCATGGAGTACCCAAGACTATCACCTCCGACAGGGGATCTCTCTTCACCTTCGAATTTTGGTCCCGACTACATCAAGCCTTGGGGACCACTTTGAAATACAGTACGACCTATCATCCTCAGATAGATGGACAGACTGAACGAGTAAATCAGATACTCAAAGATATGCTAAGGGCATGTACATTGGCCCAAGGAACCAAGTGGGAAGATTGTCTGCCTTATGCCGAGTTCTCCTACAACAACAGTTTCCAGGCCATCTTAAAAATGTCACCCTATGAAGCCCTGTATGGCCGGAAATGCCGCACTCCATTAAATTGGTCTCAAACCGGAGATAGCCACATTTTCAGAACTGATTTAGTGCTCAAAGCGGAGAAGCAAGTCAAGGAGATCCGTGACGGACTGCAATTGGCCAAATCTCGACAGAAGAGCTACTATGATGCCAAACATCGTCAGATCAGTTTCGAACCCAGAGAACACGCATATCTCCGAGTCACCCCTATGAAAGGAGTCAAGAGGTTTCAGACCCGCGGAATATTGGCACCCAGATATATAGGCCCATTCCCCGTCATGGCCAGAGTCGGAACAATTGCATATCAACTAGAATTGCCACCAGAACTGTCATAAGTACACAACGTGTTCCACATCTCACAGCTAAGAAGATGTATCTCGCCAACGGAGAAAAGGACTGATTTCGCTGAGATAAGATTGGCTAAGGATTTGACTTATGAGGAAAAGCCAATCAGAATACTGGATCAGACAGACAGGGTCACTCGCAGCAAAGAAATAAGGTTTTACAAGGTTCAGTGGGAGCACCACACAGAAGAGGAAGCGACCTGGGAAAGAGAGGAATTTTTAAGGACTGCATACCCAGAATGGTTTTCCCAAGCAACCAAATTTCGAGGACGAGATTCATCTTAAGTGGGGGAGGTTTGTGACAGCCTGGATTTTGCCTTCCCTCTTTTTCCGGACTTGCCTTCTCTCTCTTTCCAGACTTGGTTTTTATCGAGGTTTTTACCCTGTTTTGAATTGGAGTTGAATCATTTCAAATGGACTTGGCACTTGGGCATATCCTTGACTTCCACCCAAGTGACCTATCTTCTTTATGCCTCTGATCAAATCTCAAAATGATCAAATGAATATTTTTCATAAAAGAAAAATATTCATTTCTCTCTCTGAAACTCACTTCAGAAACTAGTGCTCCAAGAAACCTCAGTTTTTCTTACTCAGAAAAATCTGAGATAAATCCTAAATATTCTTAGAACCCTGGCACAACTTCCCATGCAAAAATATTGCATCACTTTTTTCAAAAATTTTGCTGTAGAAAATCTTTTCACTTCTGGACCAAAAATGCACTTGTACAGCAAGTACATTTTTCCTTGATCTTTTAGCCTTGATCTTTCTTGAGCTTAAACACCTTCCTAAGAAACCCTAAGGCCCGGGAGATCAGCCCTAATGGCCTTCTAGAAGGTGGTCGAACTTGGCGACCAAGTTTCTGGACAGAAACTTGTCAGCTAAGTGGACTCAATTCTGGTCGACATGGGCATGAGCTTTCAACTAATCTAGACTAAAGATTGCACAGTCGAGCTCGTGGACAAGGTTTGGCAGCTCTTGGGCGTCATTTTGACCATGCCAGCTTGCTGACCGCGTGTGGACACGGCGCCTAGCATGCGTTTCGGCGCGCTTTGGCTGGCGCCTCGCGCTCTATTTCGCGCGTGCTCGTTCTAGCGCTCGCCGCCGACTGCCACACCGAGCCGCAAGCCTCGACCCATCACCCTTGACCGCTCCCTGGCGCTCGCCTACGCCGTAGCCGCCGCAGCAAGCACGGGCACGTCGCGGCCAAAAGGCCACAATGCGCGCGTGCACTTGTCCGCTTCTCCAACCGCCTCCTGTGCTCGTCCGCGAGCGTGGGCAAGCTTCTACACTGACGCTGAGTGTTTGCCCCCTCTTGTTGGAGCTTCTCGTCGCTGCTCGCCCCGTGTCCAGAGAGCTCCGGTGGCGACACGTCCCCTCACCCTCCCTCAAGCTATACATAGCGCCCCTCTCCTTGATTCTTAGCCACGCACCACTCCACACCACCTCCACGAACATGTAGACGAGCAGAAGCCCGGTCAAGCAGGCCTCTAACCATCGCCCCGACCAAAGGACTCCGACGATCCCTGTAGTCTAGTCGCCATGCTCCGGTGCCTCTCGAGCTCAAGTAGCTGCTTGGGCGAGGCATTGAGGGTCTGCTGGTGCTTCCTGGACCCCGCTGAGCCCTCGGAGCCGCCTCTAGTCATCGTCTTCATCCTCTCCGACGAATCCCGTCCGCCACTGAAGCTTGCGAGCTCGACTGCGACCAGCTCCGTCCACCTCTCGCTAAGCCACGGGTACGGGCAGGTGCGCTCGCTAAGCCACGAGTACGAGCAGGTGTGCCTCGAGCCCTGCTTCAATCGTATCCCTCTAGCCTAGCCCCAAAACCCCTCGTCGCCGGCGTGAGCTCCGGCGAAGCCCCGCCTCCCTCTGATCTCGCCCACTCTCTCTCCTGACGCACGGGACACACCTATCGGTCTCACCACTTGCGCCCGAAGGGGTACGAGTGGAGGCGTATTTATGTTATACGCTTTCAACGTCACCCCCCCCCCCAGGATTTTTGTTTAAATCAAATTTATTCAAAAATTTGACTAAACTTTGACCAGACACCATTTCTAAACCATAAGTCCAAATGATTTGATTCTTTTTGCATTGTCTTTGTTACAGAAAACTCTAGCAGCACACCTGAAGGTGGATTTTTCCTTGCTGCCTAGAATTTCTGGTGAATTTCAGTGTGTGTTTTGATAATTTTTTTGTGATTAAATTCTTTTTCAGAAGGAGAAGCTTGTCTTGAAGCAAACCAAGAGGGGTGTGATCCACCTCTACACTAAGGCAAGCAACACCAGCATTTGGATGGTGTTATTTCAGTATCTATGATTTTCTACTTGAATATGAGTTATTATTTGCATTTAAAATTTGATAAATGACTTTGGTTAATTTCTAGCTACTTTACCATGCTTGATATGTTTGTTTTAGTTACAGGTTGAATGCATGCACTTGTTTGGCTAAGTAGAGTAATATTTTGCACTATGAATATTGCTATGGAAATTAATGATAGGTATCTTACTAGTGATAGTTTAATTTAAATAAAGAACTAATAAAAAATATTGCTTGGATATAAAAATGAGTTATAACTAGAGAACTTTTGGTTCTTAGTATTGCAAGATGCATATATTATTAAGTTTGATCCATGAATATGAGTTGTTTGCTTTGCATGACGAGTAGTTGCATGATTCTTTTTGAGTATATCATGTTGATGATAAAAAGTTTTTATCAAAGCTAAACTTGATTAAGCTGAACTTGAATATGATGTTGATCACGTCATGGTGCCACTGAATCGGGTTTTAATTCAGTGCGACCACATTTACCTTATGGGAAGGTCTTGATTCGGTCCTTTGTTGTGGCTCTCACTGGTGCCTCCCGCGAGGGGAGGTTATGGGCGTGCATACCCTGGCCCGGTAGGCAGACATAACCTTGTGTGCTCATTTTTGTTTTTATGGTACCTTGTCCCTGTTTGGGACCGTTTTGCCACGACGGTGGTCATTGGTGTCTTTGGTAGACACGGGGCCACCCAAGACCTAGCCCTGAGAGGGAGTTGGTCGGAGTGGTCGGGGAGAGTGCATGACAAAGGGAGGGTTTCGTCGGAATGCTTTGGTCCACCCGAATGGGATGCGAGGCCAGGTAACGTAGTGTGGGTAAAGTGCGCTACATCTGCAGAGTGCAATTAATCTATTGATAGCCGCGTCCTCGGTTATGGGCATAACTCGGGAGTAAGTCACACCATGGATCAACTTTTATAATAAATCTTGGAAACTAAGTGATGACCGTGATGTTTTGGTTCGTGGCAAATCATGAACACTCGAGGTGTTCATGAGTGATTGGTTCCAGTTGTGACCCAGCTATGGTCACCAATTGGTTACGAGGTAACCGTCTGGTAAGCGAGTCCGTGGGACTCATTGCATGAAACGTTGTTTTCCTTCGGTAGTAGTAGTTTTGCATTGTACTAATATGTTTAGATTTCATGATATTGTTTGTCATCATGCTGATGTTTGTGGTGAGCTTGCGAGTACATTCAATGTACTGACCTGGCGTGTTATGCCAGATTTCAGGCAAGTCAGTTCGCATCAGAGCGCATCTCGTGTCTAGGCCGTGTTCACGTCGGTGTGTGTCGCTCGGCCTCGAATCTCAATGTAATATCATACCTATGTAATCCGCTAGTATCAATAAAGCGGTTGTTTTTGTACCATGTTGTTGTGTATTGCCAGAAGACTTGATCTCTGGGCTGGCAATGCAAGGTAAACTGGTTGCGCTGAGCCAGGGTGGCACAGTGCACTAGTTCAGCAAAGATATGGTGATAAAAGTGTAATATGGATGGTAGAAATATATTTTTATAATCTGAATAAATAAAAACAGCAAGGTAGAAAATAGTAAATGGGCACAAAAACGGTGTCGGAATGCTTAAAAATGAGGCCCAGGGTTCATACTTTCGCTAGTGCAACCTCTCAACAATACTAACATAGTTGGATCATATGATTATCCCTCAAAGTGCAATAAAGAATCACTCATGAGTTCCTATTAGCGGAGAACAAAAGATAGGAATTGTTTGTAGGTCACAAAACCACCTCAAAGCTATTTTTTTTGTTTGATCTATTCAAGAGTTCGTACTAAAATAAGACAAAGCTACTTTTTCCATTTGATCAATCCTAGAGTTCGTACTAGAATAACACCAAAGCAAATTCATATTCATAATACTCAATCCACACAAAGAACTATAAAGAAACCCCAAAGTTTCCGTCGGAGAAAAACATGCATCAACCCCTATGCATAGATTACTCCAATATCACCGCGGGAATCCGCGAGTTGAATGCCATAGCACATATCAAGTGAATCAATAAAATACATCATTGTCACCTCAAGTATTCATATTGCAAGGCATATATCATGTGTTGTCATCTCTGAATATTCAATCCGACAAGACAAAATTTTGAAGGGTAAAGATTCAATCCATCATAACAAGAGTATAGAGGGGAGAAACGTCATATGATCCGACTATATTAACAAATTCCATGATATAGATCATGAGAGAGAGAGAGAGAGAGAGATCAAACACATAGCTACTGGTACAAACCCTCAGCCCCGAGGGTGGACTACTCCCTCCTCATTGTGGTGGCCGCCGGGATGATGAAGATGGCCACCGAAGATGATTCCCCCCTCCGGCAGGGTGCCGGAATGGGGTCTAGATTGGTTTTCACGGATACATAGACCTTGCGACGGCGGAACTTCTGATCTAGGTTAACCCCGAAGGGTTTCAAAATATTTGGGAATTTATAGTGCAAAGAGGGGGTGCGGGAGGCCATTGAGGTGGGCACAACCCACCTGGGCGCGCCAGGGGGCCCTGGCTCGCCCTGGTGGGTTGTGCCCCCCTCGGGGCACCCCCTAGGTGCAGCTCAGGCCCATTGGATTCCTTCTGGTCCAGAAAAAATCTCCAAAAAGTTACACGGTGTTTGGACTCCGTTTGATATTGATTTCCTACGATGTAAAAAACAAGCAAGAATAGCAACTGACACTGGGCACTGGGTCAATAGGCTAGTCCCAAAAAATGATATAAAGTTGCTATAAAATGATTGTAAAACATCCAAGAATGATAATATATTAGCATGAATACTTCATAAATTATAGATATGTTGGAGACGTATCACTTGGTCAGCCTTGAAGTCTTTCTTCAGCTTTTCTATCTCTCCCAAGGCGGTGGTCAATTCTGTTTTAGCCTTGGAGGTTTCAGATTGCTGAGACTTGATGTTTTCTTGAAGATCTGCAACTTGGGAGTCTTTGACAGTAAGTTCAGCCTGCAGGATATAAAAAATAGCCGTGTTAAAGTCGTCTTATTTTTAAAAAAATCCCAATCACAATACAAGTATTTTACTTGGCACTTGGGGGCTAATGCATATTTCTCTTTTTTGAAGACAATTTTATGATGATCCGGTTAAGGTGTGGTGGCTATAGACGGTTCATGGGGGCTATATGATTGAATTTTATGGACACATGAGACCCGGCTTATCTTGACAGATTAAGCTGGCCCTTGGGGGTTACAGATGTTAAATTGACTCATTAACATTCAATGTTCTGGCTCATCTTGGCAGATTAAGCCGGCCCTTGGGGGATACATGTGCAAAGTTGAGATGTTATTATTGGAAGTCCCGGTTTATCTTGAAAGTATAAGCCGTCCCTTGGGGGCTACTGGATTTGATCTACAAAGCTATTTAAAGTCTACATCACATTATATTCTATCATGTCCAGTAAACTTGGCGGCTAATGGAAGTGTATTCATATGAAGAGAGCTATAGTGCTTACATCAAAGCACTCCTTCATCAAGTTTACTAAGCCGGCTTCAAAATCACGGCTCATGTACAAGCGGTTCAAGTACCCAGAGTGGATCTCTTGGGCACTGAAGTGGGCATAGGTCTCTAGATTGGCTGACCACTTGCCTTTGTCACCAACAGAAATTTCTTCTTTGGTGTTGTGCTTTGACAAGACAGTAGGGTTGCCTGGCTCCGTATAACCATGCCCAGTGATGGTAACATCATTAGCCTTTTCTTCACCCGGCTTGATAGGGATTGGAGGCTTAATGGGGCTTGGCGGACTAGTGGTAGCTTGATCAACATCCATCTGGTCCATGTCAATGTTGTGATCGACCAGTGGCGGTTCATCGCCTGTGGCTTCAGGGGCTTGGTGGGAAGTCTCTGCTGCCTGCTGCTCTGGCTCAGAGGTTTTTCAATGGTTTTTGTCACCTTCATTTTCTTGCTGGGCTTTGCCATAGCCCTGTGAATGAAACACAAGATGAGGTTAGTACAACAATTGAGTATATAATTGAAAGTAAAGACTTGATACTCTTACCCAGGCACCGGTTTGAAGGTCGGAACATGAGTCCCCATTGAGTCGCCAGAGGAGGAATGAGATGTTCCCTGATAATTTGAATCGCAAGGATTAAGAGGTTGTCGAAAAAGACCAGCCTTGGGATAAGTTAAGTCGGATTTTGTTGAGACCTCTATACGATTCTTGCGGGGAGCCAGAGTGTTTGGTAAGCCGGAGGAAAGGGTCCCGCTTTCGCTGTTCCGGGTGGTGAGGCGAGCTTCATGTTGCTGCTTCTTCAAAATAAAGTTGGGATCCAAATAAGCCAAAGGATGATAAAACCTTACTTTCCGGCTTGCTTGGCGAGTTATCTATTTTGGCACAGATTCTGAGCCGGAGGGAAGAATAATTACCTCTTCGTCACCCACACGGCTAGCTTCCGCTTCCTCTTGATAACAATCATTGTCAATGAGATGTATAAAAAATGAGCCAAGAGAGTCAAGTTCTACCTCTGACTCATCATCATCACCATCAACATCCAAGTTTAACTCGGAGGGATTGGTCTTCTTCTTGGCAGGCCTTTTGGTGGCCTTAGTCTTGGTCCGGGACGGCTTCGCCGGCTTATCTTGCGGCTTCTTCTTCCAAAATGGAGAATCGGCCTGTTGAGGTCAGATGATCATAAGTGGACAATATGAACGAAAGCATGATTTAGACTGGAAGCATGGTGTGCAACACTTACATCTGGCGGCTCGGTGAAGGTGCAGTAAGGACTAAGTCTGGTTTTACTGCATTCTGCCCAGGTTTTGTTCAACAAGGCCTCTGTTGCTTCAGTGACTTCGGCATCAGACAGTTGAATTTCACAGTGGCGTTGGGGATCCTTCAAGTTGCCAGTGTACTCGCACATTAAGCCGGGGTGGCGGCTTAATGGCAGGATCCTCCAGGAGACCTAGCACCGAACAAGGTCGATGTCGGTTAAGCCGTTAGCCATGAAGGCTCTGATCTTTGAAAAAGTGGGCGCATACTTGCCCCGTTCCTTCGTGCTGATCCGTGGTGGGAGCGGATGTGTGTTGCTGAGCCAGTGGTCACGATAACCCAGCAGGGGATTCTCACCCGATGGAGAAGTGTCTTGGCAATAAAACCAAGTCTGGTTCCAGTCCTTGGGATGACTGGGCGGTTTGGCATATGGGAAGGAGGCTTCTTTCCTTTTCTGAATTGAAACCCCGCCTAGTTCTAAACTGGGCCCATCGGTAAACTCTGTCTACTGATTTAGGTAATAAAACTCTCTGAACAGTTCAACAGTTGGCTCTTCTTGAAGATAATCTTCACAGGAGACTTGGAAGTTGCAAATATTGGAGATGGAATTTGGCCCAATGTCTTGAGGGTGAAGTTGGAAAAAGTGCAGCATGTCACAAAAGAATTTTGAACCGGGTGAGGTAAACCCCCGGATCATGTGATCAGTAAAAACAATTATTTCTCCTTCCTTGGGCTCAGGAGGATTTTCGAGGCCTGGGACTCTCCAGTGGATGTCATTCTTTTTGGCTAAGATGCCAGTCTCAACAAAGTTGTTCAAATCTTCCTCGGTGACCCGGGATGAGGCCCAGTTGCATGCATTGAATGTCTTGGTCATTGTTGATGATGATCTGAAAAGAAAATTTTGCCAGTTTATGATTCTGTTGTTAAGCCGGCCATCGACTCAAGGGTAAGGATGATAAGCATGCAGTGTGTTAAGCCGGAGGTTCATGTTGGAATTATGCAAGGCAAACTATTGGAGGCTTAAGAGGGGACTAATGGTACCTGGCGGGTTATGGTTTATAAGTTAAGCCGCCCACACAACTATTGATTTTCATATCTGTGAGTGGAAAAATTGCTAAGTGTTGGACAAACAGCTTTCACAGATCGATGCTATAATTTTGGATCTATGATAGTTCAAATAATGAAGAAGTTTCCAAACCTAAGTTACGGCAGCAGAGCAGCTCATGTGCTCAGATGGGATCTCTCACGGAGAGGAGGCGTTCAAATATAAAAAAATGAGTGCTAAAACTGATGCCGTGCAGGATGAGCACTAAGTTCAGATCAAAATGACAGAAGACAGGGATGAACCAAGAGGAACAGAGATGAACTCCAAAGAACTCGAGAAAACCCTAATGGGATCTACGGTGAGGAAAGGAGAAAAGCTTACCGGGGCTGTTGAACAGTGGAGGCGCGCGGACAAGCTCTGGTACATTCAGGTTGATGCAGCGGCCAAGGTTGAGGCAGTGGCGAAGATCGGCGGCGGTAGCAGAGCTCGGGCGCTGGAGGCATCATGAGGAAGAGATGAAGACGAGGAGGCAAGGGGGGGAATGAAAAGGACCCCTAGCCCTATTTATAAGGCAATGGATAGATGGCATGCACGGGAATCGAGGAGGCTGAAAAATGGATATGTGACAGCACAGACGCCTCGATTTTTGGAGGTTCATTAAAAGTGATGACATATTAAGATTTGGGCCTCGTGTGATATTAATGTGAGATGAAGTCACGTCGGGTTACCACAATTCTAGGAGATGACGTCACGGCGGGTTACAAGATCTCGTAAGGACACATGAAGAAGGATTTTTCTAAGTATTGAAGATTGATATGAACAAGTTTATATCAACCTGGGGCCTAATGTTGGGGATATGACTATTGGGTATGACCCGCCCAGGAGGGGCCAGGTCATATACCACTGGTGGTTCATAATGAGAAGGCCCAAGAAGATGTTGAAGATGGCGGTTCATGAAGCAAGCTTGTTGAAGGCCTAAGACCCGGAGGAGACTTAAGGCCCACAAGCATAAACCGCCATATGTTTAACTTGTATGTTAAGGAAAGTGTAGTTTTGTCACCGAGCCGGACACATTGTGTATAAGCCGGCCGGGACTCTGTAAGCCACCGGGCATCATCCTGGGTATATAAAGGGGTGACCCAGTGGCGGGTTAAGGCAAGAAACAACAAATCGAGAACTAGGTCAAGCGTATTCGCTCCTTGGTAATCAAAACCCAAGTAATACAACCTAAAGCATGAGTAGGCCTTTACCTCGTTGTGAGGGGCTGAACCTGGATAAACTCTTTGTGTCCCTTGTCTCGTTTTAACCCCTTCAAGCTAACCTCATAGCGATGGCTCCACACCTAAGTCCTCATGCTAGGGCATCTGCCGTGACAATTCCACGACAACTTATGTCGAATCAATAAATTTGGGTTGAATACTCTACCCTCGGAAACTGCTGCGATCCCCTATACTTGTGGGTTATCAGTTAGCAATTGTAAAAGACTAAATGATAGTTGAGTATGTCGACTTGCTGAAAAGCTCTTATATTGACTCTTTCTGATGTTATGATAAATTGCAATTGCTTTAATGATTGAGATCATAGTTTGTTAGTTTTCAATGAAGTTTCTGATTCATACTTTACCGTGTGAATAGATTGTTACTTTAGCATAAGAAATCATATGACAATATATGTTGCTGTTCTAAAGATGATCATGATGCCCTCATGTCTGTATTTTATTTTATCGACACCTCTATCTCTAAACATGTGGACATATTTTTCGATATCGGCTTTCGCTTGAGGACAAGCGAGGTCTAATCTTGGGGGAGTTGATACGTCCATTTTGCATCATGCTTTTATATCGATATTTATTGCATTATGGGGTGTTATTACATGTTATATCACAATACTTATCCCTTTTCTCTCTTATTTTATAAGGTTTACATGAAGAGGGAAAATGTCGTCAACTTAAATTCTAGACTGGAAAAGGAGCAAATATTAGAGACCTATTCTACACAACTCCAAAAGTCCTGAAACTTCATGGAGATCAGTTTTGGAATATATAAAAAATATTGGGTGATGAAAGCACCACAGGGGGGGGGCACCAGTCAGCCACGAGGGTGGAGGTCGCGCCCTACCCCCCTAGGCGCACCCCCTGCCTCGTGGGCTCCCAAGCAGGCCCCCGACTCCCATCTTCTACTATATGGTGTCTTTTGCCCTGGAAAAATTCAGAGAGAAGCTTTTGGGACAAAGCGCCGCCATCTCGAGGCAGAACCTGGGCAGGACCAATATAGGGCTCGGGTGGAGCTCTTCTGCCAGGGAAACATCCCTCCGGGAGGGGGAAATCATCACCATCGATCCTCTCATCAAGAGGAGGTCCACATCCATCAACATCTTCACCATCACCACCTCCTCTCAGACCCTAGTTCATA
Source organism: Triticum dicoccoides (assembly GCF_002162155.2). Taxonomy (NCBI): domain Eukaryota; kingdom Viridiplantae; phylum Streptophyta; class Magnoliopsida; order Poales; family Poaceae; genus Triticum; species Triticum dicoccoides. Next base: position 492,491,648 of record NC_041387.1, read on the forward strand.
TCTTGTATCCGATCATTGTCTCAAAACCTCAGATTGGTACCTGTGGGTTGCTAGTAGTGTTGATTACTCCTTGTAGTTGATGCTAGTTGGTTTATTCGGTGGAAGATCAAATGTTTAGATCCTTAATTCTATTCAATACCCCTCTAATTTTGAACATGAATATGCTTTGTGAGTAGTTACGTTTGTTCCTGAGGACATGGGAGAAGTATTGTTATAAGTAATCATGTGAATTTGGTATTCTTTCGATTTTTTGATGAGATGTATGTTGTCTCTCCTCTAGTGGTGTTCTGTGAACATCGACTACATGACATTTCACCATGATTTGGGCCTAGGAGAAGGCATTGGGAAGTAATAAGTAGATGATGGGTTGCTAGAGTGACAGAAGCTTAAACCCTAGTTTATGCGTTGCTCCGTAAGGGGCTGATTTGGATCCATATGTTTCATGCTATGGTTAGGTTTCCCTTAATTCTTGTTTCATAGTTGCAGATGCTTACGAGAGGGGTTAATCATAAGTGGGAAGCTTGTCCAAGTAAGGACAGCACCCAAGCACCGTGTGACGCCCGGATATTTAAGCTACAGTAATTCTCTGCTAATGATGCCACGTCACTTCGATTACCATTGCTAATATCACGTTAGTTCAAAACCGATTCAAATTCAAATCCAAAATCAAGCAAACAATAAAAGTTTTCAAATATCAAAACTAAAATGTTCGGAGTGAGCCAAATAATGCATATGTAATTATGGCGGAGAAACCAACCTCTTTGGAAGTGTTTGATTGTCCCAAAGTAAATAAAACAGTAGCAAGACAATTAATTAAATGACTTTTACGATTAATAAAATATTAAACTATTTTACCTAGTTGCCCAAGTTTTTGTGGCATTAGAATATGTAGTAACACTATTTTAGGAACTAACTTTATATTTTACAAAAACTAAAGTATATTGGAAATAATAGAAAACAATAAAGGAAAATAAATAAATAGAAAAAAATGAAAGAAAATACAAAAGAGAGCTAACAAGAAAAAAGAGAAAACCCAGCAGGCCACCGACCCAACTGGGCAGGCCCAAACTAGGCCCAGCC
>NC_041387.1:492493007-492504550 GCF_002162155.2 Triticum dicoccoides
GATTGGATCGGGATCGAGGGGGAACCACTCACCGCCACCGCCCGATGTCGTCTCGCCGCGACGCCGCACCGCCATCGTCGTCGCCGTTCACCGGAGGAGCCTCGCCGGAGCTCCTTCGCCTCGACTTCCCCTACTCCTCCCCGACCCTAACGTCGCCGACACCATTGACGCACGTCGCTGCGCCTCGTCATCACGTCGCCGTCGTCTTCGACCTCCTCCTCGACCCCACTGCCCGGTGCCCTACGCTGCTCGGTGAGGCCCCTGGTTTCCTCTCCTCCTTCCCCGTCCCCATGTGCACACCGCGCCCTCGCGCGCCGTTAGCCACGACCACGTGCCGCGGCCACCCCGTACCCATCGTGCGCAGCCACCGCGCCCGTCCGTGCTCACCACGGCCGCGTCGGCCACGCACTGCATCGCCCCGGCCGCGCTCACCGTGGCCCCGCCTCCACCGCGCCCGCTTGTCGCCGTCCTTGCCCGGCCCCGCGGGCGCACGACCCCTGCCTTCCCCGCCACGAGTCTGCTTCCTCCCGTGCCTCCTAGGCTGCTCGCGCACCCACGCCCGACTCTGCCTGACCTCGCCGGTGGCGACCCGCATCCGCCCCACGGTTACCCCTGCCAGCCACCGCGCCACCGCCCTGGCCGGCGCCCCACTGCAGCCCCGGTTGGCCTCGCTGTGCCTATGGTCGGCCCTCTATCGATCTGGGCGAGCGTCGTATCGGGCTGGCGCCCAGCGCCCGTCGCCCGCACCCGTTTGGCCAATGATAGGGGGGGCCACCCCAGAACGGTTTAATAATAATAATAAAAAGAATTAGAATTAGAATTAAATAAATATAAAAATAAAGAATAATAATATGATTAACTTAATTAATATTGTTAATTGATCTAAATTAAGCATAGTTAATTAACCTAATCACTTTAATTAATTTAACTAAACATGTTTAGTTAACTAAGTCAATGACTAGTGGGACCCACACGTCAGCGACCCAGTCAACACCTCTGTTGACTGCTGATGTCATGCTGACGTCATGATGACGTTAGCATGCACTGTTCTGGATAATGTTGAATTAAATTAATTAAATAAATTCTAAAAATGATTTAAAACTTTAGAAAATCATATAAAATAAACCGTAGGTCGGATGGAAAAACTTTGTACATGAAAGTTGCTCAGAACGATGAGACGAATCCGGATATGCAGCCCATTCGTCCGCCACGCACCCCTAGCATACCGAACACGCAACTTTCCCCTTCCGATACCTCTGCCTGAAAACGCGAAACACCGGGGATACTTTCTCGGATGTTTCCCCCCTTCACCGGTATCACCTACTACCGTGTTAGGGCATACCGAACACCGCGTATTGCCTTGTTACGCTTTGTGATGCTTTGTTTGCTCTGTTATTTATTGTGTTCCCTCTCCGTTACTTCTTTCCGGTAGACCCCGAGAGTGCCGGCGACCCCCAGTTCAACTACGGAGTTGACGACTCGTCCTCCTTGCCAGAGCAACCAGGCAAGCCCCCCCTGATCACCAGATATCGCCCATTCTTCTCTATACTGCTTGCATTAGAGTAGTGTAGCATGTTACTGTTCGGTTACTCCTATTCTGTTGCATAGCCTGTCATTGTTGCTACAGTCATTGATACCTTACCCGCAATCCTAAATGCTTAGTATAGGATGCTAGTTTATCATCATTGGCCCTACATTCTTGTCAGTCTGCCTTGCTATACTATTGGGCCATGATCACTTGGGAGGTGATCATGGGTATATACTATTCATATATACATACTATACAGATGGTGGCTAAAGTCGGGTCAACTCATTGAGTACCCGCACGTGATTCTGATGTGGGGGCTGGAAGGACAGGTGGCTCCATCCCGGTAGAGGTGGGCCTGGGCTCCCAACGGCCCCCGACTGTTACTTTGTGGCGGAGCGACAGGGAAGGTTGAGACCACCTAGGCGAGAGGTGGGCCTGGCCCAGGTCGGCGTTCGCGGTTGTTTCATAATAACACGCTTAACGAGATCTTGGTATTTGATCTGAGTCTGGCCACTGTCCTATACGCACTAACCAACTATGTGGGAAAGATATGGGCACTCGGCGTCGTGGTATCAGCCGAAGCCTTCTAGACGTCAGCGACTGAGCGGCGCGCGCCTGATTGGACAGCGTAACGTGACTTCCTTTGTAATGGAGGTTGCTAGGTCTGCTTCCGGACGCCCTCGCAACGTGCAGGTGTGCAATGGGCGATGGGCCCAGACCCCTGCGCCATAGGAGTTAGACCGGCGTGCTGACCTCTCTGTTAGGCCTAGGTGGGGCTGCGACATGTTGATCTTCCGAGGCCGGGCATGACCCAGGAAAGTGTGTCCGGCCAAATGGGATCGAGCGTGTTGGGTTATGTGGTGCACCCCTGCAGGGAAGTTTATCTATTCGAATAGCCGTGTCCCTCGGTAAAAGGACGACCCGGAGTTGTACCTTGACCTTATGACAACTAGAACTGGATACTTAATAAAACACACCCAGATAAGTTCCACAGACAACTCGATGATCGCTTTTCCACAGGGCGACGAGGGGAGGATCGCCGGGTAGGATTATGCTATGCGATGCTACTTGGAGGACTTCAATCTACTCTCTTCTACATGCTGCAAGACGAAGGCTGCCAGAAGCGTAGTCTTCAATAGGACTAGCTATCCCCCTCTTATTCTGGCATTCTGCAGTTCAGTTCACTGATATGGCCTCCTTACACATATACCCATGCATATGTAGTGTAGCTCCTTGCTTGCGAGTACTTTGGATGAGTACTCACGGTTGCTTTTCTTCCTCTTTCCCCCATTTCCATTCTACCTGGTTATCGCAACCAGACATTGGAGCCCAGAAGCCAGACGCCACCGTCGACGACGACTACTACACTGGAGGTGCCTACTACTACGTGTAGGCCGCTGACGACGATCAGGAGTAGCTTAGGAGGATCCCAGGCAGGAGGCATGTGCCTCTTTCGATCTGCATCCCAGTTTGTGCTAGCCTTCTTAAGGCAACCTTGTTTAACTTATGTCTGTACTCAGCTATTGTTGCTTCCGCTGACTCGTCTATGATTGAGCACTTGTATTCGAGCCCTCGAGGCCCTTGACTTGTATTATGATGCTTGTATGACTTATTTTACTTTTAGAGTTGTGTTGTGATATCTTCCCGTGAGTCCCTGATCTTGATCGTACACGTTTGCGTGTATGATTAGTGTATGATTGAATTGGGGGCGTCACACACCGGTCCACCCACATATCAAATTATCAAAGTAACGAACGCAAATCATATGAGCATGATGAAAAGTAGCTTGACAGTAATTCCCATGTGTCCTCGGGAGCACTTTGCTTTATATAAGAGTTCGTCCAGGCTTGTCCTCTCCTACAAAAAGGATTAGGCCACCTTGCTGCATCTTGTTTAGTTTTGTTACTTGTTACCCGTTACGAATTACCTTATCAAAAAACTATCTGTTACCGATAATTTCAGTGCTTGCAGAGAATACCTTAATGAAAACGGCTTGTCATTTCCTTCTGCTCCTCGTTGGATTCGACACTCTTACTTATCGGAAGGACTACGATAGATCCCATATACTTGTGGGTCATTAGTTGCCACTGTTACGATTCCTACAAAACCGCTAGTGTTACTTTTGCCACCGTTACCGTTACATCCATACTACTTTGCTACTAAATACTTTGCTACAGATATTAAGTCTTTGAGGTGTGGTTGAATTGACAACTCAACTGTTAATACTTGAGAATATTCTTTGGCTCCCGTTGTGTCGAATCAATAAATTTGGGTTGAATACTCTACCCTCAAAAACTGTTGTGATCCCCTATACTTGTGGGTTATCAATGATAGGCTCACTTCTGGTAGCAAAGAAGCATAGGAAGAGATCGAAGAAAGGCTAAAATGGCAGCAAAGCTGCTTCTATGAGTCAGCCGCCTCAGCAGCCTCGGTTTCAAGGCCGTATACCTATGAAAGATGCGGCAAAATACCATATCCCCGGTGATCCGATCCTACCTAAGGCAGCGGTAGAGGCCATAGATGGCAATCTAAGGAGACTTCATGATGATGTGCTGTGGAGAGAGAAAAGCCTTATCGCCTCGAAAAATCTAGGATACCCGCTCTACGTGGTTAACGTGCCGGAACAAAGGTTGTACGTCCTGACATTCCTCGTGGAAAAGTTCTTCCTTCGATTTGATTACATCTTCAACATGTCTCACTTGACAAAGTTGTATTTTATGTCCGTCCGCTTTTTTGCCTTGTACATGAACTACATCATCAGGATTGAGCAAAAACCTTATATTTGTGTCGCTGACCCGTACTTTATGCACAAGGGCTTCTTGGGAGTCTTCCCAAAGCACCGTGAATACGCGAGTAACTACATCACCGATTTCATGGTCGGCAATAAGGACAAGGAGATGATTCTCCTGCCTTATCATCCCATGTAAGTCATCCGCGGATATCCTTCCTTCAATTTCAATCACTCATTTGCATGCGTGGAGGCTAATTTGAGGTTTACTTATTTTGCGCAGCGACGGGCGGGCCATCCTCATCATCCGTTACCCCCGATTCTCCCACGCTCTTTACTTGGAATCGTCAAAGAACATGAAGAAAAAGGATTACACCCACATCAAGTCTGTTCTAGACAGTGCTATCTTAAGCTACGGCCTACGGGGTGGAGAGATCACGCTGAATAAGACAAGGAACCGCACGCCCTCCTTCGGCCATAAGACTGACTTCTGCTGCATCCAGCAACCGAGTGGTACTCTCAGTGATGGATTCTATGTCCTCCACCACATGCTGGAGTACAGACGCGATCACCAGAACCTTCGCATGTCACCTAGATCTGGTGGTGCCAATATTTTGCAATGGTCAAAGAAACTAGGAAATCTCCCGGATCATTGACTCCGAGCTGAGTTCTATCACATCCAGCGTGAACTTGCCCAAAACATCATGAAGGAGGTCCTCGAAAAAACAGGGTTGTTCTATGAAGAAGGGCAAATGTCACGGGAAGACATCCGAACACGCATAGCCGCCCAGCGTCTCGACCTGAAGCCTTTCACTTCGCTCGGGGACCTCCTCCCTGATTTGGATGGATGGCACGACATGTTGGAGTGATTGACGATATATGGCAATGTGTCCGTTTAGTCCATACTTTCTCTATGACGAAACTTTGAGTTATGCACGACGAAACTTTGTGATATAATTAAATCGTCCTCCTCAACTTGCGAAGATCACACTAGTTAGGGCATTTTGGGTACGATGAACATTGTTATTTATGCTTATGATATGTTGCTTCTATTTTTGCTAACTCTGACTCTTTCTGTTGCTCAACTATATATGTTGCATATAATTGACTCATGTGACAATGTAGGTACATAGATCATCGATGGCGAAGAAGTGCTACGTCGTGTACGCAGGGAAGGTTCCAGAAGTGTACGACAAGTGGCCTGAGTGTCAGGCCTAGGTGCACCAGTTTTCGGGCGACAGCCACAGAGGGTTCGATAGCAGAGCTGAAGCGAAAGATAGTTACTTGAGGTTGACACTAGCGCGAGAGAGGGATCAGAACCGGCGCCTCAAAAACTACTACATTATCGCGCTCTTGCTCATAGTGATTGCTCTTCTGTTCTATATCTTTGTTTAGATATAGATGATGAAGCATGTGTATGTGATGACCATGCAGTTGCTTGTATTCGAGACATGTCACTTAATTTGTATTGCTATATTGTGATTATGATGAGACGACATGATTTGCGTTGGATGATATGATGAGACTATTATGTGTATGATACCATGAGCATATTGCATGTTTATGATATGATCAGAATACTGTATAAAACCTGTAAAAAGCACCACAAATATGTAGCAGAAAAGATATGTGGAAAATATAGCAGTGGCGCTCTTTAGCAGGAAGCAGTAGCGCCGTATACAAGTGCTGCAGCTATTTAGCGGCAGTGATGGATGCACAAATGCTACTACTAAGCTTGTTAGCAGTAGCGCTCTTTTGGACAACGCTACTCCTAAGTAGGTATAGTAGTGGCGCGGGTTGAAACGCGCTACTGCTAAAAGTTAGCTGTAGCGCCGCTCCCCGCGCTACTACTAGGCACTTTACCCGGCGCTACCGCTAGGTTTTTCCCTAGTAGTGATTGGTGTTCGAATTTTTCCGTATGTATTCTATGCCTTTTGGTGATGTGCGTTTAGTGGGAGGATACGTCTCCATCGACTACGAAGGCATCTATGGCTACTTGAGATTTGGCTTCTCAGTCTCTCGCTGGTGCTCGTTGGAGTAAGATGTGCGTGTGTACGTTCATAGATATGAGTGTAAGTTTTTTTGCATGGTAATACATGTTTCATTTATAACATAAGGATCATAATACAAGCCATGTACATGTCGATCTGGCAAACTGAACAAATAACAGAATGCTAGCCTTTGCACAAAGGAACAACAACCAAGAAGTAAAATTACAAACAAGACCGAAGAGACCTCTAAGCTTGACACCAACGCCTGTCACCTGCCTCTGACACCACCGCAACCGCCACCAAAGGGAATAATGACGGATCACCTCCACACCCGAGCTCGACGCGACTCCATCACTGATAAACAACTTTGCGGACCTCCAAGGTGGCTCGCCAAAGGCGGAACCATTATCGTTGAACGAATTAGACGGGGCAACACCCGGACACGCCATCGAACTCCAGATCTGGTACCCCCACATGACTAAGACGTCGGAGGCGAAAACCATACCTGTCATCCACATACCACGAACCCAACACACGATCCATCATCTTCCAGATGCCACCGATGCAGACCACAATCTGCATCCGCTCCTGAACTACCTCCCAAGCTCCGTGCCAACACTGGAGTGGACACCGTCGCAACGGCGGTGCCCGAGGACACAGGTCCACCACAAGGATGTCGCCGCCGCCACACCATCCTTACTTGAACATACTGGATTCCAGATTCATCCTCAACCATAGGACCAATCGACTCATTGGAGTAGGATCCGAAGAAATTTTTTTCAGCACCACCATCACCGTCGCCAAAGCTAAGACGATGAACAACCTAAAAAACTAAGCTACTTTGATCTAAAACTATCCACACGTGTGGATCCGGCGACCCCCTCACCACCAACGACCGAGGTTGTCGGCGGAGGGGAGCCACCAAAGGACGGCCGCGGAGGAACTCCCTCGCAGCGGCACAGGCGAGATCGCCTCTTTCTTCGCTAGGAAGAAAGAACGATTAGAGCTGAGTGTATGTGTGTATGTATGAGTCTTAAAGAAAAACTCTAAGTAAAACAAATGTTCGGAAAAAAAACTCGAAAAAAACCCTCGCCCGCGCATGGTCTCGCCTGACCTGCCCAACATTTCACGTTTCTTCTCCTGGTCTAAAGTTTGCAGCAAGGTTTACGTTACCGCGCTCAGTTTCCAGCGTTGCGTCGGGGGCTGGCCAGATCCGTGATGTACGGCCGCGCAGCGCCCACCCCAACGCCCTTGTACGTCGTCCTCCACCCCCTGACCTTGCACTGCACCACTGGCTAATTACACTACGCAACGCAATGTCGGCTTGCAGCCCCCAATGCAACCCCCCCACTCATCAGACAGCACAGCAGATGAGTGGCATGATGGCGGCAGGGAGGAGCAGGATGCTCATCCCTCTCAGGCCACGGGCGCTCTCGCAGCAACGCACTCTCCTTGCCGGCCTCGCCGCCGCCTTCGCGGTCACCCTACTCTGCATCCTCCTCCTGCTCTCCTCCCTTCCCGCCGCCTCCTCGCCACCGCCCCGCCGGCGCCACGACATCGACACAACATCCAGGACCGCGCGTAGTCCTCCCGCTCATTGCGGCGCGATGAGCGCGAGCCTGGGGGAGTTCGGCGACATGATGGTGTCCATGCTCCCGAGGGACCTCGCCTTCACCGCCTTCGTGCCCTCGCCGGAGTCGTTCCGCCGCGTCCTCAGGCTGCGGCACAACGACAGCGCCGCGGGGCTGAAGGCCAGCGACGACACCTACGCCGTCATCTCTCGCGTGCTCGGCTTCTCCGCCGTGCCTCTGCGCCTGCGCTCCGGGGACGTGGCTCTGCGCGGGACGGCGCGGCTGCTGGACCTGGACTCCGTGTCCGGACTGAAGGTGCACGCGTGGAGGGACGTGGACGGGGCTCTCGTCGTCAACGGCGTGCGGTCGGAGTGCGTCGATATCGTCAGGGACGAGACCGTGGTCCATGTCATGGCGGGGGTCCTCATGGACGCCGAGTTCGAGCGATCTCTTTCCCTTCAGAATTAGAGGATTGATGATCAACCACGTATTAACATCATCCGGAATTCCTGATGAAATTTACATGAAACCGAAGTTTTTGCCTTCAGGATCTGTAGTGTACAGGGGGCTGTGCAATCCGTGCTGTCCATATTGTCGTCCGTTTCCTCTCCGTCGAGTTCACCTTCTTCTCTGGACCTTTTTTTTCTTTTTTTGAGGGGACTTCTTCTCGGGACTTGAATTAATGAAAACCAGGTGAACAGCTAGGCGTCGGACGTGCGTGACGGCGGACTTAATAGCCATGTCACATCTTGTGGCACATCTTGTGGCACATCTTCTTTGAGCACGTGTTGCAGCGGGGCTATCAACCCGCTTCTCTTCTCTCCTATTTTTTCTCTTTCAGCTAAGCAAAAATATACATCATCATATTGTACTTGCTCTTAAAGTACTGCTATGCACGCGATGACTTGTAGCCGATGTTTGCACGATGCCACAGTTAGAACTGTCCAAGCATAGCAAAAAAATACAGCCCAGCCGCAAGAATCGTGCGCCAGTCGATTTACGAAACGTCGTGCCAATAGTAGTTTCGTTCCAATGAGCACTGCTATGCACATGATGACTTGACCCGATGTTTGCATGATGCCACGGTTAGAACCGTCCATGCATAGCAAACATTACAGTTCAGCTGCAGGATTTAGTATTGTGCCCTGTTCGGCTTATGAAACGTTGTGCCCATGCTAGTTTTGTTCCAATGAGTAAAGTTTTCAAGCAGGGATTAGTATGGTTTCGAAACAGTTATGGAGCACATATTTTCTAAAAATAAATCATAGAAATCTATCAATATGAGATCTAATTTTAAAGATCTCGGCGTGAGGAATGTAACAGTGAAAACTATTCATGATTTCAAAAATTATTCACGGTTTCCAAATTTTTCTCTTTTTAAAATTTGGTCACAATTTAAATTGTTCGGTGTATATCACAAAATGATCAATGTGTGTTTAAATGTTTGTTCAACATATATCACAAAATTGTTCAATGCGTAGTTAAAAATTGCCCAGCATATATTACAAAAATGTTCAATGTATATTTAAAATTTCATCATATATCACCAAAATGTCGTATTTTAAGTATTGTTCAGCATATATCACAAAAATGTTCACTTTGTAGTTGAAATTTGTTCAGCATATATTACAAAATGATCAATGTATATTTGAAACTTGTTCATCGTATATATAAAAAAATCAATAAATGTGTGGGCTTTCAAAATTGTATTCATGTTTTCAATAATTGTTCACGCTTTAAAAAAACAGGTTTAAATGAATTTTTTCAAGCAAACATTATTCAGTTTTAAGGAAGATTAAAAAATGGGCCTGCTGTGTACATAATACTTTTAGTTTAGCCATGTAATTTAAGACAAACTTAGTCGCTAGCTGCAGCGGTTGGCGATGTGGCTATCTAGCATTAGGTTGCGGGTTTGAATCTATCTATCCCTGCAATTTTTCGTGACATTTTTTATTACGTTCACTTGTAGCCTGGTAATGGGCCGGCCCGTTTCCATGAATCCTTCAACGAAAGGTCTTCATTTTGACGCTCATGAGCGTCGAGCAGGAGCTCTCTTCAGCTTGCTCGTTATTTTCCATTTTCTTTTGGTGCGTGTTTGCGTCCATGTAGGGGTGATGGGGGTGTGTGTGTGCGTAAAAGTGTGCATATGAGAGGGAAGACGAAACCATCGACATGGGATATAATTGCTTTTTACATGTCTAGAGATGTTAAGAGTTTTCCCGATTGAACGCTGAGTATAACATGAACAATTACATGCAAATCTTCTATATCTAAATAGCTAGCCCCCACTAACCTATTTCTCTCAACATGCAAGTATGCCAACATGATGGAAAAAAGCCCACCACAACATACAACCATGCATAATAAAAAGCCACCTCAACATGCAAACATGCATGAGAACTTACATTCTATTATGATAGTTATATTATGCAATAACCAAACATCACAAATCATATTTATTTTTAGTTTTAGTTCATATTATTACTCTACATATTCATGTTCCACACAACCAATTCTCACTGAATATATTGCAAAACATTCCCGCAACAATATGCGGGGTATCATCTAGTTCCATATAATTTGTATGAAAATTATACAATTTTCTAGAAAAGCTAGACTATCATACACATTGTTTTTAAATTGTTGCGACATAAGACAAGTTTTATGTAATCTGGGTGCAAGTTTTTGCCATTTTTCTATTTTTAGTCCTCGTTGTCTTTATTCCTTTAGATAATACTAGTGCCTAAAATTTATTTTGTCTTCGAATAAATGTTTTATTTATGTTTTTATGTATGTTATTGTTTCTCTACCATGAATCTTTTTTTCATGATTTAGATATGTACTACAGGCCATATATACATGATGAATTACTTGTTGTGTATATATGGCCTGTAGTAAGTATCTGTGTGTGCATGTTGAGGGAGATGACACCACCGATATAAGATCCAAATTTCTTCTACTGTCAAGAGAAGATTCACCTCAAACATTGACATTTGGTTATTTGAACACCGAGTATAATATGAATGCATGCACGTAAATCCTATGTAATCTAGATGCAAAAATAAATGTTCTCTGAAAATTTACAGTATCATAGGCTTGTTCTTGCCTGTTGTAAAATTGTGCAAGTCTGTAATATGTGTGCAAATTTTCATCATTTCATTTAAGTTCTCTTACTCCATTTTCTTTCTTCTTTTAGTTAATACCATTGCTCTTAATTCATTCCTTTATAACATTATATATATATATATGTTTATATTATATATATATATATATTTGTTTGTTTTAGCTCATGTTCTTGTTTCTCTGTCATGGCTCTATGTATTTCCTTTATTTGTTTTCTTTTTTGAGTGTTTCCTTTTATTTTTCTATTGTGTAACTTACAATAGCTTTTATTGAGCAATTGTAACTTAAAAATAGATATTAAATACAGCGTACTCCCTCCGTCCCATAGTATAAGACGTTTTTGCAAGCTATCTTAGCTATAGCTTGCAAAAATGTCTTATATTGTGGGACGGGGGGAGTGTACTACACAGTTGATGGTCCCTTTGATTTTAATAACATGAGTTTGCATTTGGCACCCGTTGTTTTGTTCGTGCCCGCCCAAAGAAAGGCCCATCGGTGTAATCTTGGTGCAAAGATAAATGTTCTCTCAAAATTTACCGTGTCATAGGCTTGTTCTTGCATGTTGTAAAATTGTGCAGGTCTGTAATATGTGTCCAAATTGT
>NC_041387.1:492504661-492537147 GCF_002162155.2 Triticum dicoccoides
AGTTATGGGCCTTATGGGCCAAAGGAGGGGACAGACCAGCCCACAAGGGGGCTGCTGCACCCCCTCCCTTTTTTGGTCAGCCCTAGGGAAGGAAAAGGGGGAGGGCTAGCCCCTCCTGCCTTTCCCTCTCATGGGATAAAGGAAAGGGGGGGCACCCTCCCATGCCTTTCCCCGTACTCCAAATAAGGAAAGGGGGCGCGGCTTGGGAGGGACCCAAAGTAGGATTCCTCCTACTTGGGCGCCCCCTTTGGCTACTCCTCCCTCCCTGCCACCTATATATATGTGGGAGGGGGCGCCTAGCACACAACAGATAATTGCCTAGCCGTGTGCTGCTCCCCCATCCATCGTATACACCCTCAGTCATATTTTCGTAGTGCTTAGGCGAAGCCCTACGAAGATCACTTCACCATCACCGTCACCACGCCGTCGTGCTGCCGGAATTCATCTACTACCTCGCTGTCTTGCTGGATCAAGAAGGCGGATGATGTCACTAATCTGAACGTATGCAGAACATGGAGGTACCGTACGTTCGGTACTTGATCGGTTGGAGCGCGAAGAAGTTCGACTACATCAACCTTGTTGTTAAACACTTCCACTTACGGTCTGTGAGGGTACGTAGACATACTCTCCCCTCGTTGCTATGCATCTCCATGGCTAGACCATTGCGTGTGCGTAGAATTTTTTTTGTTTTCCATGCAACATTTCCCAACAGAATCAACATGACAACCAACTTCACCATCATGCACTTCACGGAGTTTCTAGAGCTTTGGGCCACTCTACATGACTTCCAGCATCATGAAGACATGGAGGATTACATTACCTGGAAACACACCACTAGTGGCCTTTACTCAGCGGCTTCCGCCTACAAGGCCCAATTCCTGGGTTTGACACGGTCCTTGTCGGTGTCAAAACCGGTGGATCTCGGGTAGGGGGTCCCGAACTGTGCATCTAGACGGATGGTAACAGGAGACAAGGGACACGATGTTTTACCCAGGTTCGGGCCCTCTTGATGGAGGTAAAACCCTACGTCCTGCTTGATTGATATTGATGATGTGGGTATTACAAGAGTAGATCTACCACGAGATCAAGGAGGCTAAACCCTAGAAGCTAGCCTATGGTATGATTGTTGTTCGTCCTATGGACTAAAGCCATCTGGTTTATATAGACACCGGAGAGGGTTAGGGTTACACAGAGTTGGTTACAATGGTAGGAGATCTACATATCCGTATTGCCAAGCTTGCCTTCCACGCCAAGGAAAGTCCCATCCGGACACGGGACGAAGTCTTCAATCTTGTATCTTCATAGTCTTGGAGTCCGGCTGATGATGATAGTTCGGCTATCCGAACACCCCCTAGTACAGGACTCCCTCAGTAGCCCCTGAACCAGGCTTCAATGACGACGAGTCCGGCGCGCATATTGTCTTCGGCATTGCAAGGCGGGTTCCTCCTCCGAATAATTCATAGAAGATTGTGAACACCAGGATAGTGTCCGGCTCTGCAAAATAAATTCCACATACCACCGTAGAGAGAATAATATTTACACAAGTTCAATCTGCTGACGTATTTTGTGGCGTGACATCACACCACCACCAAGCCTTTACTCGAATTGTTTTTATTGTACCACCTCAGCGCGTTTAGCGAAGCGGTTTCCTTGGCACGTCTTGTCGAAGCAGAGATCGTGTTCCCCTTATTCCAGGATTCCCATCAATACGGACGTGGGTAACCCAACCGCGCCCGTTGCCACGCCCCCTCCATCGAAGGCGGGTTCCAAACGGTCACGGGGACGGCTCTTGGTATTCTCCCTCTTTATAATGAGACCAAGGCCGTTCTTTTTCTTCAATCCTCAACCGAATCCGCCCCTCGCCCCGAGTTCCAACTCCCAGGGCTCCAGATTCGGGTACTTCCGTCCTTCGACAATGTCCGGCTCCGACCTACGAGGCCGGTGGATGCCCTCCTCCGTCACGGAAGAGGACGTGCTAAAGCTGAGAGACGCCAGGTACTTAACCTACGAGATTTCGCATAGGTTGCATGCCCAAGGGCAAGTTATTCCTACTCCCGAGCCCGGCGAGAATGTCGTGTTCGTGTCTCACCTCCGTCGGGGTTTAGGCTTCCCGATGGATCCCATCGTGAGGGGGCTCATGTTTTACTACAGGCTGGAATTCCATGATTTGGCTTCGAAGTCCATCCTCCACATCTCATCATTCATTGTCGTCTGCGAAGCCTTCCTCCGCACTACCCCTCACTTCGGCTTGTGGCTCAAAACCTTCAACGTGGAGCCGAAGATGATTGAGGGGCGTCAGGCAGAGTGCGGCGGGGCGGTTATAAGCAAGAGGGCCGGTGCTCCATGGCCCGAGGGCTCTTTTCAGGAGGAGCTCGGCTTGTGGCAACAGGAGTGGTTCTATATCACCGCTCCCAGGGGCAGCAGGCAGAGGCCGCCGCCCGCCTTTCGCCCGGGCCCTCCACAACGGCTGACGTCATGGGTCAACAAAGGGCTTGACTAGGGGCCATCCAAAGATTGCAGGGCCGGATTCGAGACCTCCAAGAAAGGGAGATCAATCTGGTCGTAGTGGCACAGGTTATGCTGATTCGGCGCCTTCTGCCCTGCAAACGTCGCCCCCTCCGCCTGTGGGAATTTAATCCGGAGGGACCAGGAGCTCTCCAACACTTCATGGGTTTGACACTCTACATGACTTCCAGCATGAGGCATACATTTAATTCGGCACCCACTGGAGTGCGGCCGGTGGAGCTGCAGGATTTGCTCGAGAGGGCGTCTATCTCAGAAGATCACCGCACATTAATGGGTATGGTGATTGAAAGGATCTCATCCGCCGAGAGCGGGTTGCATGAGGCCGTCGGAAGTTTGCTGACGGGGTTTGAGGTACGCAAAAAATGACATACCTTTTGACAGTTTTGCTCATGGAGTGTACCCTGTATAGATAGTAGCCCCTGAGACTTGGAATGCTGTCGAGAGCAACAGCGTGCCGAGGATCGTAATCTCAGTTATAGAATGTCGCCTTTCCTATGCAGGTGGCGGAATGTTCGGTGGCCAGCCGGACTGATGGAGTTGCCGAGCTGAAGCGGCAACTCGACGTTGCGGATGCAGACATCGCGCTGGTCAATAAATGACTTGACGGGTCACAAGGTAAGTGGTTGCTCCGCGGTCACCTAGTAAGGGAGGTGATGCCCATTCCTTACAATTTGTATGCTTGATGCAGATGGTGCCGCTGCTGTGGAAGACCTTCGAGCGGAGCTTGCTCGAGCCAAGGAGCAAGCCAGGAAAAGTGATGCGGCTACCTCGAAGGCAGCGGAAGAGCTAAAAGCCGAAAAGGCTGCTCACTGCCGAAGCAGGGAGGAGATGGCCGGAATGGCCATGAAATTAAAAGATGCTACCGACCGCTATGAGGTTCTTGAAAGAGAACGCCGAGCGGAGCAAGAGGACCTGAAGAAGGCCGTCGCCGAAGCCAAGGATGCCCGTAGTGCGATGTGGGCTATGAAGGAGGAACTGCGTCAGGCCGGAGACATTGCGGCTGGAAAGCCCTTTCTGCTGCGTAGGAAGTTCACGGATCCGAAGTATGCTCAGTTGGGCCAATTGTGTGGTGCGGAGGATCCTTATCTGGATTTGGTGGTGAGTGCGGCGGACGCAGTCGTGCACTTCCGGAGCCAGAAGGATCACGAAATGGAAGAGCTTTTCTGGTCTCAATTCCATAGTCCGGAGCGTCCACTTCCATTGACTGATCGGTTGGCGGAGTGGGCTGAGCTGAATAGGTTGTCCGGACTTGCCATGACGGATGTGGTGGCTCATCTGTGGCCAGAAAGGCCCAAGCCGGAGAGTTATTTTGGCTTGTTGCAGCAATTCCTTGGGGCGGTGCCGCATATCGAGGTGATGAAGCGGTCGGCATGCATAGAGGGTGCACGGATGGCTCTCGCTCGTGTTAAGACATACTGGGCGGAGATGGATGTCACCGCTGTTGCATCCCGGGGTTCGGACAAAAGCCGATTACCCGCCGAGCACTATTTTGAGGAAGTCCTGCAGGGCGCCCGTTTAATAGAGTCGCAATGCTCGAGAGATGTTATGTTCAAATGACATGTATGATTTGTGAGATCATGTTTATAATGTAACAGCTTTTTATACTTGTGCGTTCAAGTATTGAACTATCTCCTGTGCGGCCGTATATGTATGTATAACCTGAAAGATGGCAGTCTTTGGCTTCAGCCCCCACACACATGGTGCGGTGGTGTTTGCAAAAAAAGCGCGTTTTCACACTTAATCCAACATATTGGTCCTTTGAAGGAGGTGATAGCATAGAAAACTAGGCAACTGGACTATAATGCTCTATCACTTTCACTTAACCATAGGAGCTCGATGGTGGGGCTACTATATAGCCCCTGGAGGCACCGCGCTCTCTGAACTCGGGGCGCGTGTGTGCCTGACCGGAAAGCGGTCCTTCGTCAAAGCGGAGGAATTCTAAACATTCCAGTAGTCGATCGAGTGGTGGACCAGTCTCTCGCTATATCATGACAGTCAGTTTTCGGCTTTCTCTACTGAGGTGCTTGCCCGACTGAACCGGGGCACAATCGCAGTAGTTCTCATGTTGCCGTGTTAGCCGATGGAGCGGAACGTAAGGCAGCAAAACACAGGAGCCGGGCAAACCCAACATTTGACCAAAGACATGATTCGGAGCTGATGCATATAAGGCCTAACTCGAGACGCCGAATACTCCCTGAGGTATTCGGTCTTTATGATACCGGGCAGAACAATACCCTAAGCCCCTAGTGTCCAGGTATGGGCGAGAACTTCTGACGTGGCCGATGCCAAAACGCCAGCCTCCTCCTCGGTTATGGTAGGAAACCGAGGGATGTGTATCAACAAGAGACAGTAAGAAAGGTTTACGCAGGGTCTTAATCTGAAAAGAATCCTTGCAACGGGTCCCTTCTGCACGTCTGCGCCTGTGTCTCCATTGTGTTGTATCCTGGATGGGTGTAGCATGTGCTTCATCTGTGAAAGAGAATAACTTAGTTTGGAAAAAATATCGTGCAAAAGATGTATTAAAAATAAATTATGATTTGGAAGATGAATGAAGTTGAGCTTTATTGGCTCTCATTGTTTATACGTGCATCCCCTTGTAAAGAGGTATGCGGCTGGGAAGCCCCTTGTTTATTTATGCCGGACTCGCCTAACCGTGTCCGAGGTCTGAATGACCTGTTTTTAGGGGCTTTGACCAGCAAGGTCGGATTAGTGTTTGGCTGTCAAGGCAGTCTCACATTTTCCGTGGTCGAGGAACACTCGGAGTTACCCTTTAATGAGATTATGCCGCGTGGACCGGGCATTTTAAGCGTAAGAGACGCGTAATGCGGTATTGCATTAAAGCGGGCGATAGCTTCGCGTCCCAGTAGTGCTTGATGGCTACTTTTGAATGGGGCGATATGGAAAATGAGCTTTTCGCGACGGAGGTTGTCGGATGAACCGAACACGACCTCTAGTAGTACAGAGCATGTACAATTGGCGTAAAGGCCAGGCGTCACTCCTTTGAAGGAAGTGCTGCTATGGTGAATTTTGGTAGGGTCTATCCCCATTCTGCGGATGGTGTCCTGGTATAGCAGGTTTATATCGCTGCCGCCATCCATTAGGACTTGTGTGAATTATAGTTCGTCGATTATGGGATCCAATACCAAAGCAGTCCCTCCTACGTTTCGAACACTTCTGGAGTAATCCTGATGGTCAAAAGTAATTGGTTTAAACATCCAATTTCGGGATTCTGCTGGGGTGGACCGTGCGGCGCGTGTTTTATCAGGTGCCGCACTATTTTTCTTTGTTATCACATGAAGTGAGTTCACTGTTTTGACTTCTAGTAGGAAAGTCTTCTGTTTTCCGGCGTGCTGCTTGTGGGGTTCGTCGTCTTCGCTTGGTGTGTCGAGCCCCTTGTGTTCGGCATTAAGTCGGCCGGACTGCTTGAAGACCCAACAATCTTTGTGGGTATGGTTTGCAGGCTTCCCTGGGGTACTATGGATTTGACATATCCTATCCAAGATTTTGTTTAGGTTGGATAGCTCATCACTGTTGTCCTTAAGAGGCAGTGTTTTATTATTCGGCCGACAGCTTTTGAACCCGGTGTTGACCGCCGTGCTATTTGGGCCTTTTTCCTTATTCCGACGCTGATCTTTTCTGCGTTGTGATTTTCCGTTTCCATCCCTGACCTCGGATGTACTCGGGTTGCTGGTGCTGCATCTTGCCAGCCAGCTATCTTCCCCCGCGCAAAAGCGGGTCATGAGGCTTGTTAGCGCAGCCATTGTTCTTGGTTTTTCCTGGCCGAGGTGTCTGGCGAGCCATTCGTCTCGGACGTTATGCTTAAAGGCTGCTAAGGCTTCGGCGTCCGGATAGTCGACTATTTGGTTCTTTTTGGTGAGGAACCTGTTCCAGAATTTGCGTGCTGACTCTTCGGGCTGTTGTTTTCGCCGGGGATGGGTTGCTTGTCCAATTCATCCTGTTCGGATGGTTGCTTGGTGGCATGTTCGTCGTCCATTGCTTCACCCTGCTCTAAGGCTGGGTCAGTATGGGTGCCGTTGTTATCGAGGCGGGACTTCGGGCGGCGCTTGCATCGCTTTTGGTTGTTTGGGGGAGTTGTCCTTCGCCACGTCCCGTTGTTCCTCGTTATCGCTTCCTTTTGGTGTATCCACCATGTATACGTCGTGAGTCGAGGTGGCTTTCCAGTGCCCAGTAGGCGCTGGTTCTTGGTCGCCTCCGGCATCGTCGTCCATACCGTCGATGTCTTCGGAGTCGAAGTCTAGCATGTCGATTAGATCGTCGACCGTGGCTACTAATTGGGTGGTGGGTGGGCTTTGAATTTCTTCGTCGTCCGCATCCCAACCATCCTGACCACGGTCCAGCCAGGTCTCTCCTGATAACGAGAAATATTTTAGCGAACTCAGGATGTCGCCAAAAGGTGAGTGTTGAAAGATGTCCACAGCGGTGAACTCCATGATCGGCGCCCAATTGGATTCGATTGGAGGGGGCGCGGGAGGTTTGGAGTCCGGCGAGGAGTCCGGCACCTCGGAGTCACGAGCTTCACAAGGGATAAGGTCAGTATTCGGCTCCATCGCCGTAGAGGTTGCAGCCCCCGAGGCGGTGTCTAGCCACCCATCCTCGATCTGCGCAGCCGGCTCCGAATCGAGGGTCGGAGCGGGCTCGTGTGCGGCCTCCAGGGCACTGTCCGGCTGCAGAGCTAGATCATGCCCATCGTGACAGTGCGGTGCGCTCGGCTGTGGCTCGAATCCATCGAAGATCAAGTCTCCGTGGATGTCAGCCGTGAAGTTCAAACTTCCAAATCTGACCTGACGGCCAGGGGCGTAGCTTTCGATCTGCTCCAGATGGCCAAGCGAATTAGCCCGCAGTGCAAAGCCGCCGAATACGAAGATCTGCCCGGGGAGAAAAGTCTCACCCTGGACTGCATCGTTGTTGATGATCGAAGAAGCCATCGAGCCTATCGGTGACGACACAGAGGAGCTCTCAATGAAAGCACCAATGTCGGTGTCAAAACCGGCGGATCTCGGGTAGGGGGTCCCGAACTGTGCGTCTAAACGGATGGTAACAGGAGACAAGGGACACGATGTTTTACCCAGGTTCGGGCCCTCTTGATGGAGGTAAAACCCTACGTCCTGCTTGATTGATATTGATGATGTGGGTATTACAAGAGTAGATTTACCACGAGATCAAGGAGGCTAAACCCTAGAAGCTAGCCTATGGTATGAATGTTGTTCGTCCTATGGACTAAAGCCATCCGGTTTATATAAACACCGGAGAGGGCTAGGGTTACACAGAGTCGGTTACAATGGTAGGAGATCTACATATCCGTATTGCCAAGCTTGCCTTCCACGCCAACGAAAGTCCCATCCGGACACGGGACGAAGTCTTCAATCTTGTATCTTCGTAGTCTTGGAGTCCGGCCGATGATGATAGTTCAGCTACCCGGACACCCCCTAGTCCAGGACTCCCTCAGTCCCCAATGCTATGCACGATATGGAAGGTGTGGGCACCGCCTAGGTCAAATACTTTGCTTGGTTGGTGATGCGAAATTGAGTGTGGACTGCAGATAGATTGGCTAGAGGGGGTGGCCAAATTGTGGGTTATGCCCTCTCTGCAAGCAAGTGCAAAAAGCAGTGGATCATTTTATATTCCAGTGCAGGTTCGCACTCAGGCTCTGGGCATGATCAAGGCTTGGCTGCAACTGAAACACCTTGACACTTCCACATGCCTACAACTACAATACACGAAGGAATGGTGGATTTGCTTTTTCGACAGTAATGTTCCTGACAGGGGGTCGTGGCCTCGCTTGCAATGCTAACCTCATGGGCCATTTGGAAAGAGCGGAATGCTAGCGTCTTCCACCACAAATGCATGCCACCAATGGTCATACTCCAGAATATCAAGAAAGACGCGGCTCTATGGTGGCCGCCGATGCAAAAAGTTGGGTTCAATCATGCTGCGAGAGTAATTGCTTTTTGTATCTTGGGGTGTTGTATCTTCAACAAATTCTATTCTCCTCTTAATTAATATATGAGGTAAGTCTTTTGCCTCTGTTTAAAAAATAACATGATTTGGATCGGCCCACTAGTACACCCATTTAATGAATAAAAGTCTGGCCAGTAGAGCAACATTAGAAAACCGGGGCCCAACTAGTAGATCACGATGTTAATTAAAAAGTGACTAAAACCACCCCCAAAAACCAGACGCCTGAGATCAGCCCCACTTTTTTACAGAAGGGTGTCGGAAACTAAGGTTGCCATGGTAATCGCAAATTATTAGTCAAATTTTTGAATGAAATTGTATTTAAACAACATTTTGGTATAAGATAAATTTAAACTTACTTATAGACAGAGATTTAGTTATACCTCAATGATATGTGTTATTATATATATGGTGCATTTATGGTCACTAACTTGTCTCATGCTTGTAAAATGGTTGGTGGACTAAAAAGGTTGGAGTAGATAAACTTGTATTGATCTCACACATATGATCACTTGGAGCAAGTCGTTGCTACCTTGTGAGTTTTGGCACAATATGAAATACCATTCTATGTTTTACAAGACTTCCTAACTCTCTCTCTCTCTTTGGCGGGGGACTAGACTCCTTATGGGCACGAACCTCTTCATTTGGACATTAGGACTGCATATGTTGCATCTGAACCACACTTGGAAAATTGATGCAACACTCATTACGTCAGCACCTTCTTGAAAGCAAAGTGGATAATGAAGCACCAAGTAGACAAGCATCGCCCCCTCTAGCCAATTCCAAGTGGGTGACCAAGTTTTCCTGAAGATGCATGTGTATATCTAGAATTTAGTGTCTTGGCGCTCTTCAAGTACTTCCGTCATTTCGGCGCATCATTGCGGTGTCCTATGAATTGTAGTTGTCGGCCACCCAGTCTTTCATGTGTTCTAGCCATGACAGATACTCACACCAGGTTTGAGTTCTTCTTCTCATCTTTCTTTCATAATTAATGCCACCATTACTCCTCTCGAGGACGTGGATAGGCATTGGTACTGAGGTGCACTTGAGATGAAATAACAATGCCTTATTCATTGGAGGTGATTCTCAAGTAACTCCAGAATCCTTGGAGAATTTAGAAGATCTTCGACGTCGATTCCCGATGACAACACCTTAGGGACAAGATGCCTCTGAAGAAAAGGGTGTTAGTGACCAGTCTCACATGTCGATGCACAATAGAGACAAGGAAGATAATGGGTCTCAAAGGCCAGTGGCGGAGCTACATGCATTTTCAAGGGGGGCATTGTCCCCCCGGATATTTAGTGAAAGAAAAAAATAGAGGCTTTAAGAGTGCAGTCATTTGGCCCCACCAATGATGCATATCCCCCCTTGAATTCTCTCTTAGCTCCGGCATCGCTGCCACTCGAGCTAAGAAGTGTAGCCATCAATTCATAGACCCAAGTGGGCCACCTACATGTTTCAGCTCAAGAAAGAGAGCCACACAACATCAACCACTTAAAACACCAATGGGCATCTGGGCTAGGATGAAGCAAGGCAACAATGGCTTCGTGTGTATGTTCCTATTTATTCTTCCTCCTCGATACGTCGCATATGTAATAGCTACCTGGATGAAACTATGTGAACTTGTGATCGCAATTTGGTGTTGAATGAGTTCCCAACACTACGGGCTGTAAGTGAAATGAAAATAATAGAAGAACTCAAAAAGATGCGCACACATCTCGAGATGGAACATCAGTGTGGAGATGTAACCATGTGCACAAGTAGCACGAAATCCATATACATATCTCCATGTGATTTTTTATAAGTTCCTAGTACATACTCCTAGTATAAAGTTAGTAGTACAAGTCACTTAATTTGAGATGGAGTGAGTATTATTTTCTCCTGAGGCTTTGTTTGGTAGAAGTGGATTTGGGACGTCTGGGGAGGAGGGGATTTCAGGGGATTGGCTGAATCCCTTCCTTGGACCCAATCCCCGCAAAACCCCTTGAATCCCCAAAACCCCTCCATCCGCAATCCTCTTTGTTTAAAATTTCTGTTTGGTAGGAAGGGTTTGTCATATTAACATAACATGGAGTAGAAATTTAAAAATCCAATCTTTACAATGTAACTAACTCCCCTTATATCCTAGCTACGTATTTGTAAAGGTCATCTAACAAAAATGAGACAAAGTTGCTACAGTTTTTCCCACCAGTGACATAATTTTGCATGAATTGAAATCAATATCTCATCACAGCAACAACATAAGACTTCAAGTCCCAAATCCCAACAATCATAATTTATCATAACACGATCTTTTGCAGCAACAACAGTTCATCACAGCAACAACATAACTTTGCAATAAAGATAATGCAACACAGGTACTTCTAGAATATCTCAAGATAATGCAACACAAGTTTATTACGGCTACAAATTAGCTTGATCTTATTCTTCCATGCCATGTTTATGAACAGTATACTACTCTATTTTGCACCTACCTCCTGTCAGTAGACCATGAATCTGCAAAATTTACATGAGGAGAACCATTTAGTACTACCAAATCAAAGAAGAAAATTAGTAACCATAGTCTAGAAAGAATGTTTCATTGTTTTTTTTCTAAAATCTCAGTTTTCCAAAATCAGCACAAATTCAGTCACCACCAACGAGCTAACAAAGCATCGTCAACCATGTCGATGCTCAGTGACAGCAGGCAGTTAAACATGGCCATTCAACAATGTACTACCCTGTTCTGCACCTAATGCAGAAACATCCTACTGTTGGTGGGTGTGGGCACCAGCCTAGAATCTTACATTATTACTACTAAAGAGCACAACTGTATGGCAGGGATTACATCACATCAGGTACCTCAGCTTGCAAAAGTGGCACCATTCTTAATTCAGTTCTTACAGACAACGCAACATTGGCAACCATTCAGCAATTCCTGCCTAGCACCAGCACTACTACATGGCAATAACCAGAGTGAAGAACCACATCTGGTATTAGATACAGGCAATGGAATCTAAGAGGAGGTGAACTTGATGACGACCTTGGTGCCCTCACAGATGGCATGCTTGGCAAGCTTGCTGGGAGGACGAGGAGGCAACCATGACCGGGCGAATGGAAGAAATAATCTAGATGACAAGGGGAAAGAGGGAGGCGAGACGAGGGGAGACGAGGACTCACCGCCGGAGGAGGTACAATGGCGTTGAGGTGTCAGGTGGCGGCATCTTTGAGGTGGAGTCGGGCGGCGGCCACGTCGTCTCCTCCAAATCCTCGAGTCACCCCTCGAGGGCTGAAAACTGCGTGGAAAGGAGGGTACCGAAGGGGGCTCAAAGGGGTTGGGCCATGAAAACCCCGCGTACCAAACAGGCCCTCAGGGTTTTGCGAGATTTCTGAGCCACACAAGGAAAATCCGCTGAAATCCCCTCCGATCCACTTCTGCCAAACAAGACCTAAAGCACAAAAGTAAAGAGGCAGAAGTAAAAACAAGAAGAAAAGGGGGAATGAACAAAAGCAAACCGGCTCAACAAAATGGCTTGTTCAAAGGGTTAGTGTCGGTGTCAAAACCGGCGGATCTCGGGTAGGGGGTCCCGAACTGTGCGTCTAGGCGGATGGTAACAGGAGACAAGGGACACGATGTTTTTACCCAGGTTCGGGCCCTCTCGGTGGAGGTAAAACCCTACTCCTGCTTGATTAATATTGATGATATGGGTAGTACAAGAGTTGATCTACCACGAGATCAGAGAGGCTAAACCCTAGAATCTAGCCTATGGTATGATTGTTGTTCGTCCTATAGACTAAAACTCTCCGGTTTATATAGACATCGGAGAGGGCTAGGGTTACACAGAGTCGGTTACAATGGGAGGAGATCTACATATCGTATCGCCAAGCTTGCCTTCCATGCCAAGGAAAGTCCCATCCGGACACGGGACGAAGTCTTCAATCTTGTATCTTCATAGTCCGGGAGTCCGGCCAAAGGTCATAGTCCGGCCATCCGGACACCCCCTAATCCAAGACTCCCTCAGTAGCCCCCGAACCAGGCTTCAATGATGATGAGTCCGGCGCGCAGATTTGTCTTCGGCATTGCAAGGCAGGTTCTTCTCCAAATCCCATATACATGTCGAATAGTGTCCGGCTTCTGATGAATGTCATGCTCCTCGTCTTCCGCGCCCAATAATGGCCATTTTCCATGTGTCAATAGAATGTGAAAAGACAGGGGTTCTTTTTGTCATTTACCCCCTTAGCTGCGCAAAGGGGCTGCCTATAAAAGAGACGGGGATTTTAGATCCAAAATCACACTATCTTCCCTCCGCGAGCATCCATCGGAGCGCATTCCACAAAGATCCATTCTACCATGGCCGGTCAACGCAGCTCCTCCTCTCGCCCCTCCAGCCCTCGGCCCGAAGATTGGGAGAGGTGTTCCGTCCCACACAGCGAGCTAGTAGCGCTCCAAACCAAGGGGCTCCTCCCCCCAGCGTACATGGTCCCAGTTCGAGCCGGGCTTGCTACCTATAGTGGCGGAGAACAGGCGGAGAGCGTCTCCAATCCCTCCAAAGGAGAGCGGGTATGCTTTGTCCCTTATTTGATAAGAGGGCTCGGATTTCCAATTCATCCGTTTCTCCGGGGGTTACTGGAGTTCTATGGCCTCCAGCTACACCACCTCACGCCTGCCTCCATACTGCATATTGCGGGCTTCGTGGCCCTTTGCGAGCTGTTTTTGGGCATCGAGGCCCATTTCATGCTGTGGAAGAGGTTATTTTGCCTCGTGCCCCGCTCTCAGGAGGTGTCGATTTATCAAGTGGGCGGAGCCGAACTATGGCACGTCGCCGGGACCGGATATCTATCCGGAACCCCAAAGAAGGCGTTCGAGGACTGGCCTTCAGAATGGTTTTATATAGACGATGTCCCTCTGCCGGACCCTGTACGGATCGGCCTCCCTGAGTTCAATAATGCCCCCTTAAAGAAACGCCTGAGCTAGCGTCCACGGAGCCCTTAGAGGGAAACTGACAGGGACGTCCTTTACCTGATGAGCCGGATAAGGTTGTTAGCTCATTCCGGACTGACCATGATCAAAGTCATGGCCACATGCATTACGCGGGGGCTGCAGCCGCTTTAGTACAGAGGCCACCCCATGTGGAATTTCAACGGGGAGGACGACGCCACCCGGTGCGGCCGCAAGGGGCCGGATTCGGCTGCCACTCTAACGAAGATCTTATTCGTTTTGTACAAGGGAGAAGAGGAGGAATTCCTCCGTGTCAACCCACGGGGCGGATTCTCTATGTACAATCCTCCAAGCTGGGTAAGTGAACACTTTCACTTGTCTACCCGTTTTCAAATTCCCATAGTTAAGTACTTAGTCTAGCAATTTTAACGCAGGAGCTTCGCCAGACTATAAAGGAGATAAACAACCCTCCTCCACAACCCGAGGACCCGAAACGGTCCCTCGACCCGGACTCCCAAGAGGACCCGGACTTACCCGTGGAGCTGATTGATGGGGTGTTTCATCAAATGAGTAAGGACAACACCTTAGTGGCCATTACGGCCGATTATCCCAGACTACTTCCAGCCTCAAAGGTAACCGAGACCGAAGTCCCAGTACTTTCAATAGGATCCATCCATGCTTATTTTTGATCACCGTATACCAATGGCGTTTTTTGTAGGGGAAATCCTTGAGGCGGAGGGCCGAGCCCGCGGTGGCTAGCCAACAAGGGCCATTGAGGCCCGGCGGGCTAAAAAGAAGTGCGGACCGGATCGAGACACCAGCGCAACGGTACGGTGTGCGAATTTAATGCCCAGCGTTTATGCCTTCAAGCCATACTAACGTTCATGCTATCTTCAGGAAGAAGAGCGCCCGCCGGACTATATCCACCGGCCAGGCTTCATGGTTGGGTCCGGAAGCGGAGGCGAACACGGGGCGCGCACCGGACGCTCCTCCGACAAAGGACATGGATGGGCTATCTTCCACCAATTCAGAGGTGGAGAGTGCCATGAACCACAGGCGTCGCCAGACTGTTCTTCGTGACGCATGTTTTTTCCAAGAGACGTTGGACGCCTTTAATACGGGAGATGCGTACCTCCGTGCCGCTCAAAATGGTCTAGCCAGAGCCACGGAGCAGTATGTAAAAGACATACGGGTGAGTAAATCTGATGGTTATATATGTCAGTAGCCCCCGAGACTTGAAACAATTAAAATAACTGATTTAAGGATCATTTGTTATGCAGGATCTTACAAAAAAGAATACGCAACTGTCGCAGGAGCTGGAAGAGTGCAAGGCCCAACTTGAGGCCGCACTAGCCGCTTCAGAGAATGCCAAGGGGACCCCCTCAGGTAATATATGCTTCAAAAGATAAGTATGTTGTGAAGTGCGGCATGTGTGCAATTCTGACAATAACATTGCAGATGGGGCCGGAGTGGATCCGGACAAGCAACAACTCTTGCGCTAGTTAAAGGCCAGCGAGAGCGTGCTTACGAGGGTGAGGCAAGAGAAGAACGAGCTTCAAGATGCCAATACCCAGCTGGGCGACGAACTAAAGGATGTTCGTGCTCAGCTGTTGGATTCCGTAAAGGAGAATCGGCGACTTCGACGCGGCATTTTTAGTAAGTGCTTGAATGAATCTTTGAAAAAGAGTTCGGCAAGGAAGTCGATTGACAGAGTTATGTCTGTAGATATGCTGACAGGTCGGCCTGCGGAGGAAATGCCCGGTTCTACGGGTGGCCTTCTTCCCGAGCTATCACAACTGCACGAACGAGTTCGGCAGGCAATGCAAGGCGTCGTCCAGGCTTTGTGGCCATCCCTCTCCATGCCCGTAGGCCTTGGAGAGCTTGCAGAGAAGCTGAAGGGAGCGCGGCAATGCTTCCGATTATGGAAGATATCGGCCTGTCGTCAAGGCGCCAGGGAGGCTTGGTCCATGGTGAAGACGCGGTACACGAAGGCTGACCCAAACCACATGGCTGAGGTCGGACCTGTGGGGCCCGACAGGAAGGAGATCCCTGTTAGTTTAGTGTACGGCCAGGTAGAGCTGGCCGCCAAGTATTCCCAACAGGACTGTAAATTAGACAACCTGCTGGATGGTATTGAAGAAGAATATACCCAGTCAAATTGACTATGTAATTTAAAATGACATGTAAAATGCTTTCTAGACGGATTGTAGATCGTTTGTCATTGCGGACCTTTTTGCTTCAACCTCTGGACCCGATAGTCCGGAGTGTGTCCGAATACCCTCTCGGTTATGCAAGAACCGAGGCATGCGTGGAGACCAGGCGTAGGGATCATTAGTGCTTTAGCAGACAAGTGCCAGACTAGTTATGTTATATTACATGGTTAGTAAGAAACATCTTCCAGGGAGAATAGTTCCGTTAGGGGTTCCCTTCCCTATGAGGCATGCCCTAAAGTGCATGTCCGGACTGCGAAAAAAGCAGAAAAGCATCTGGGGGCAGATAAATAAACAAGTGAAAAATCATATTTTAGTTCACTGACCGAATATCCCCTTAAGAACGCTAGCTTTCGGCTTCACCCGGTCTGAGGTACACATCCAGCTGACCCGGCAGTAACAATCACAGAGGTGCTCCCTTTACCACCTAGCCGAACAATCGGGAATGTAGGGGTAAGCACAGGAGTCAGGCAACCCAGCTTGGCCAAAACTTAAGTCATATCGATGCATATAATGGTGAATAAAAGGTACATGCGGAAGTGTGACACATGTGTTGGGCATGAGGCCCGTGTATACAAGCTTCTGATAAAGAAGCCCCCAGGTAAAATGAGCATGGGTAGCGCGTCAATTATGTGCGAACAATGCGCAAGCGAGCCCTTAAAGGCTTGTAAGAGAAAGGGAGGGAGAAGGAGAGAAATATAAGGCAGCTAATGTGTAAAAAATAGACAGAGGAAGGAGATGAACACAGAGTCCGGCGCTAGGCGTAGAATCTTCGTAGGCGTGCTGCGTTCCATGGGTTCGGCTTGAGTCGATTATCCGATGCATTTCGCAGACGGTACGCTCCACCAGTCAGGACTTGGTCGATGACGAAGGGACCTTCCCATTTGGGCTTGAGTTTGTCCTTTTTCTTGTCCGGCAGGCGTAGAACTAGTTCGCCAACATTGTAAGTTTTGGCCCGTACTTCTCTGCTTTGATATCTTCGAGCCTGCTGTTGATAGAATGCGGAACGGGCTTTTGCTACGTCGCACTCCTCCTCCAATGTGTCCAAATTGTCCTGCCAATCAAGCTCGGCTTCTCTTTCTTCGTACATGCGCACGCGAGGTGAGTCATGAATTATGTCGCAGGGCAGGACTGCCTCTGCGCCGTATACCATAAAGAATGGTGTGAATCCGGTAGTGCGATTCGGCGTGGTCCGCAGCCCCCAGAGTATGGAGTCGAGCTCCTCTACCCAGTGTGTGTTAGATTCCTTGAGGGATCGCACTAATCTGGGTTTGATGCCGCTCATGATTAGACCATTGGCTCGTTCGACTTGACCGTTAGTTTGTGGGTGATAGACTGAAGCATAGTCGAGCTTGATGTCCATGTTTTTGCACCAGAGTTTAACCTCGTCGGCCGTAAAGTTTATGCCGTTGTCCGTGATGATGCTGTGGGGGACGCCGTAATGGTGTACAACCCCTGATATGAAGTCTATCACCGGTCCGGATTCAGCCGTCTTAACAGTCTTGGCCTCTATCCATTTGGTGAATTTGTCCACCATGACCAGTAGATATTTTTGTTTGTGGGTTCCTCCTTTAAGGGGTCCAACCATGTCAAGCCCCCAGACCGCAAAAGGCCAGGCAATGGGTATAGTTTGGAGGGCGGTAGGTGGCATGTGGCTTTGATTAGCAAATAATTGGCAACCAACGCATCGCTGGACTAAGTCCTGAGCATCTGCCCAGGCCGTCGGCCAATAAAATCTAGTACAGAAGGCCTTGCTTACAAGGGTCCGGGCTGCGGCGTGGTGCCCGCCGAGTACGCCATGAATTTCAGCCAGAAGGTTCCGCCCTTCCTCTTCGGAGATACACCTTTGAAGGACTCCGGTGGTGCTTTTCTTGTAAAGCTCTCCTTCATGGACTTTATAGGCTTTAGATCACCGTACTATGCAGCATGCCTCATTTTGGTCCTCGGGAAGTTCCTGCCTAGTTAAGTAGGCTAAGAATGGTTCTGTGCACGGGGCAATTACTGCCATTATTACGTGGGCTGAGGGTGTTACCTCGTTGGCGGAGTCCTCCGTTGCGTCAGAATGTTCGATGTCAGGTGGTGCGGCTAGGTCCGGATTGTAATTTCCAGATTCCCCTTCCCACTGTACGGATGGCTTGAATAGCCTTTCCAGGAAAATGTTGGGGGGGACTGCATCGCGCTTTGCACCGATGCGTGCCAAGACGTCTGCTGCCTGATTGTTTTCTCGGGCAATATGGTGAAATTCAAGCCCTTCGAACCGAGCTGACATATTTAGGACGACGTTGCGATAAGCTGCCATTTTCGGATCTTTGGCATCAAAGTCTCTGTTTATTTGAGATATCGCGAGGTTCGAATCCCCACGCACCTCTAGGCGTTGAATGCCCATGGAGACTGCCATCCGGAGTCCATGTAGAAGGGCCTCGTATTCGGCTGCATTGTTGGAGTCCGTATACATTATCTGGAGTACATATTGGACTGTATCTCCTGTTGGGGACATCAGAACAACGCCAGCCCCCAGACCCGCCAGCATTTTGGAGCCGTCAAAGTGCATGATCCAGTTAGAATATGTGATGTACTCTTTAGGGAGTTCGGCTTCAGTCCATTCAGCGACAAAGTCGTCCAAGGCTTGTGACTTGATGGCTTGCCGTGGCTTATAGGTTATGTTGAACGGGAGGAGCTCAATGGCCCATTTGGCAATCCGGCCCGTTGCGTCGCGGTTGTTTATGATATAATTAAGAGGTACTTCGGAGGCTACTGTTATTGAACACTCTTGAAAGTAGTGTCGTAGCTTCCGGGATGCCATGAACACTGCGTATGCTATCTTTTGGTAATGCGGGTACCGGGACTTGCATAGAGTGAGGACAGTGGACACGTAGTAGACTAGTTTCTGGACAGGGAATTTGTGTCCGTCCGTTTCTCGTTCGACGACGAGGACCGCGCTTAAACTTGGTGAGTTGTCGCGATGTATAACAACATTGGTTCGCCGATGTTAGGCGTGGCCAGGACCGGGTTTGTTGCCAGTATGGCTTTTATTTCTTCGAGTCCGGCCGTGGCGGCATCCGTCCACTCGAAGTGTTCGGTGCGCCGGAGGAGGCGGTAAAGGGGTAATGCCTTTTCCCCCAAGCGGGAGATGAAGCGGCTTAGAGCCGCCACGCATCCAGTCAATTTTTGTATTTGCTTGAGATCTTTTGGAATATCCAATTGTGACAGAGCTCGGATCTTGGCTGGGTTTGCTTCAATTCCTCTACCGGATACGATGAAGCCCAAGAGCTTTCCGGCTGGTACGCAGAAAACGCATTTTTCCGGATTAAGCCTAATGTCGTATGTTCGGAGGTTATCGAACATGAGCCTCAAGTCGTCTATTAGAGTTTCGACATGCTTGGTTTTGACGACCAAATCATCCACGTATGCTTCAATGGTTTTACCGATCTGGTTGGCCAGACATGTCTGAATCATGCGCTGATATGTTGCGCCGGCGTTTTTGAGCCCGAAGGGCATTGTGTTGAAGCAGAATGGGCCGTATGGGGTGATGAATGCCGTTGCGGCTTGGTCTGACTCTGCCATCTTAATTTGGTGGTAGCCAGAGTATGCGTCGAGGAAACACAATGAATCGTGTCCTGCGGTGCGTCGATGATTTGATCAATGCGGGGGAGGGGGAAGGGATCCTTTGGGCAGGCTTTGTTGAGGTCTTTGAAATCGATGCATAAGCGCCAGTATTTGTCCTTCTCTGGTACCATCACCAGGTTTGCTAGCCAGTCCAGATGTTTTATATCTCTAATGAATCCGGCTTCCAATAGTTTGGCTAGATCCTCTCCCATGGCTTGTCTCTTAGGTTCGGAGAAACGCCGAAGAGCCTGCTTAACAGGCTTGAATCCTTTTAGGATGTTCAGGCTGTGCTCGGCCAGCCTGCGTGGGATTCCTGGCATGTCTGAGGGGTGCCAGGCAAAAATGTCCCAATTTTCTCGTAGGAATTCTCTTAGTGCGGCGTCTACATCAGGGTTTAGTTGTGCCCCGATGGAGGCAATTTTTGTAGTGTCCGTTGGATGGACTTGGAACTTGACTATTTCGTCTGCCGGCTTGAAGGAGGTGGACTTGGATCTTTTGTCGAGTATCATGTCGTCCCTGTCCACCGTGGAGCGCAACGCAGTTAGTTCCTCGGCCGCTAGGGCTTCGGATAATGCCTCAAGGGCCAGTGCGGCTGTCTTGTTTTCGGTGCGGAGCGCTATGTCCGGATCGCTAGCAAGAGTGATGATTTCGTTGGGTCCGGGCATTTTGAGCTTCATGTACCTGTAATGGGGTATAGCTTGAAAAATTGTGAATGCCTCTCACCCTAACAGAGCGTGGTATCCGCTGTTGAACGGGGCCACTTGAAATGTGAACTCCTCGAATCTGTAATTATCCGGCATGCCGAACACCACATCCAGTGTGATTTTTCCTGTACAGCACGCTTCCCGACTGGGGATTATTCCTCTAAAGATTGTGTTGCTTCGCTCAATGCGGCTCCAGTATATTTCCATTTTTCGTAGGGTTTCCTCATAAATGAGGTTCAATCTGCTGCCACCGTCCATGAGTACCTTGGTAAGCCGAAAGCCGTCCACTATCGGACTGAGGACCAGTGCGGTTGGTGCTCGGGCTGTCCGGAATTTAGGTTCATCACTGGCATTAAAGGTAATAGCCGTGTCATTCCATGGGTTTATTGTCGCTACCTGGTAGACTTCGGTAAGGCTGCGGAGCATTCATTTCCTTGCATTGTTTGATGCGAAAGTCTCGAAGACTGTTGATACCGTACTGGCGTTCCTGGGGTGGTGCTCTGCGGATTCTGGAGTTAGAAGCTCCTCGCCACTTCTGGCCACCTGCCGCAGTATCCAACATGCTCTAAGGCTATGAGTTGGTGTGGCGCCCTCTGTACTATGAATTTTACAGGGTACATTGAGCCATCCCTCCAGTACGGTTCCATACCCTATAGAGGGTTTTTGTTTTTTGTTGTTTGGCCCAGGTGCCTGGCGATAATGCACCCTTTTGTTTCGGACTGGGATTGTATTCAGGGTCGGGTTGTCCCAGAATTTTGTTTCGGTTTTCCGAATGCTTTCTGTCGCACAGTACTTTCGTAGTATGGATGCCAAGTCGGCGAAGCGTGTAATTTCACGGCGACTTATGGCGTTGAGGATTCCGATGTCCGTGCAGTTGTTGCATAAGAATGAAATTGCATCCCCCTCGCGGCAGTCCTTTATCCTGTTCATAACCAGGAGGAATCTGGCCCAGTAATGGTGTACTGTTTCTCTGGGCTCTTGCTGAATTTGGGATAGATCCCTTATATTTGGGTGGGCGGGTGGAGTTAAATCCGGTACCTCGCGCAATCTGAGATTCTGGGGCCAAGAAATTTCCGAACTCGGAAGCTTGGGTTCTTGGACGGTATCCAATGAATCAGGCCCGCTGCCTGACTTTAGGTTTAGGGCTTGAGTGACGTCCTCCCCTCCGTGGGTGTCCGGCTTGGAGGGATCAGGAATCTAGACACATCTGGTCCTTAGGATGGGTGAAGATTCGCCACATTGTTCCTCCACCACTTCGATGTGGTGGGTGACCTGGGGAGAGTCAATTTCTCTTGGATCGGGTTTAAGCCCAATCTAATCATAGTCTGTAGCGACTCCCAGGGCGGCGATGCGATCCAAGAGCTTGTTTAAGGAAGAGAGCTCCATCGGATCTAACTGCTCGGCAAGTTCAGAGTTGACGTGGAGATTGCTTTCGATGACCCGAGAAGTCATCGTCGGCGCGACGACCGAACAGGCGGTCATTAGAAAACCGCCTAGCCGGAGAGTTTGGCTGACAGCCAAAGCTCCTTTAGTAACAGTACCGTCTTTAAAGACGGGGTGCGGCATCCTTCCTGAAGGTGACGACATAGAGGAACTCTCAATGAAAGCACCAATGCCGGTGTCAAAACCGGCGGATCTCGGGTAGGGGGTCCCGAACTGTGCATCTAGGCGGATGGTAACAGGAGACAAGGGACACAATGTTTTTACCCAGGTTCGGGCCCTCTCGATGGAGGTAAAACCCTACTCCTACTTGATTAATATTGATGATATGGGTAGTACAAGAGTTGATCTACCACGAGATTAGAGAGGCTAAACCCTAGAAGCTAGCCTATGGTATGATTGTTGTTCGTCCTACGGACTAAAACTCTCTGGTTTATATAGACACCGGAGAGGGCTAGGGTTACACAAAGTCGGTTACAATGGGAGGAGATCTACATATCGTATCGCCAAGCTTGCCTTCCACGCCAAGGAAAGTCCCATCTGGACACGGGACGAAGTCTTCAATCTTGTATCTTCATAGTCCGGGAGTCCGGCCAAAGGTCATAGTCCGGCCATCCGGACACCCCCTAATCCAGGACTCCCTCAGTTAGCATCTGATTTGATCCCCAATGGGGTGGCTATCTTGCAATATGCGGATGACACGATCCTATGCTTCGAGGATAATCCTAGGAATGCTCTTAATATTAAGCTGCTGTTATATCTTTTTGAAGTCATGTCTGGGTTGAAAATAAATTTTATGAAAAGTGAAATCTTTTCGATTCGTGTTGATGATACTACTATGCAAAATTATGCTGAGATGTTTAATTGCCAGATAGGTGACTTCCCTATCAAATACCTAGGCATGCCTGTGAGCTATGCTGGTTTGAAGTGTAGTGATTGGATCTTTGTAGATGACAAATTCATCGATCATTGTGAAAACTGGATTAGTGAAGTTCTATCCATGGGGGGAGGCTGGTCAAAGTGAACTCTTAGCTGTCTCATATTCCTACTTTTTACATGTCTATGTTTCTTTTGAACAAGACTACCTTGGAGAAGTGGGACAAACCCAGAAGAAAATTTTTCTGGCATATCAAAGGGAAAAAGAGAGGCTACCATATGGTTAAATGGAGCCGTATATGTCGATCCAAAAAGAAAGAGGGTTTGGGTGTTAAAGACTTGAGGAAACAGAATATTTGTCTTTTAGTGAGATGGTGGTGGAAGCTTGAGAAAAATAAAGGGCTCTGGCAAGACATAGTTAAGGCAAAATACCTAAAGAAAACTTCGGTTGCTATGGTAAAACACAAAGTCAGTGACTCGCCTTGCTGGAAATCACTTCTGAAAGTGAAAGACCTTTATATGCTGGGTAGAGGTATTAATTTGAACTGGGGAGGTGTGGCTAGACTCTGGCTTGATAGCCTGGAGGATAAAATCCCTTTTAAAGATAGATTCCCACTGCTCTTTGAGACTTGTATTGACCAAAATTGTATTGTTGACAAATTTAAATGCCTTGATCAGATCTCCTCTTTTAGGAGGAGGATGTCTCCTGAGATGACGAAACAATGGGAGGAAATGAATAAAGAGATGTTAAATCTTAAGCAAAG
Source organism: Triticum dicoccoides (assembly GCF_002162155.2). Classification (NCBI taxonomy): domain Eukaryota; kingdom Viridiplantae; phylum Streptophyta; class Magnoliopsida; order Poales; family Poaceae; genus Triticum; species Triticum dicoccoides. The sequence continues at coordinate 492,527,682 of NC_041387.1, forward strand.
TGATGGGCCAGATGAGGTTTATTGGAAACTGGACCGTTCGGGCAAATATACTACAACGTAGGGATGAAAATGGAGCGGAAACGGACAGAACTGAGTGCTATCATATTTGTTTTCACATTTCTTTGCAGAAGCGGAAACGAATACAGAAACCCCGGAAATGAATACGGAAACACATACTACCGGAAACGGACACGAGCGAATACAAAGCGGATACGGAAACAGAAACAAGCATTGATCGGAACTTAAAAACCCCTTGAATCATAGAGAAATACACACAAAATCAAACAAATTTAATGAGTTGTTAACATGGCTACAAAATAATATCATTATGTTAGCAACTTAGCATAGTATTGTAGTAGTACCGGACAATTGCGTATAGGGTCAAGCTGAGTACATGTGTGGTAGTAGGAGTTGTGCCTTAGATCCATTCTACTAATTGTGTCATTGCATTCTCTTTGGTGGTTGGGCTACAAAACAACTATAGGTCCAACTCCTACTACCACAAAGTTCCATAGCTGTTTCATATTCATGGAAATTCCATATTCACAGAAACGGAAAGTTCCATTTCCATGCATGTTCCACCAGAAAATACCGTTCCGTTTTTGTTTCCGTTTCCGCATAAAAAAATTCCATTTCCACTTCCGTTTTGCAAATTTCCGTTTCCGTTTTCATATTTCCTCTCTGTTTCCGTTTTTCCTCCGAAAAAATGGAAAGTTTCCACTCCATTTTCATCCCTACTACAAAGTCCATGTACACATGGCTAGAAAGAGATATAGCAGGATCTAACTTTGAATGGATTTGGGATGCAAAGCTTCCTCTTAAAATTCAGATCTTCTTGTGGCAGATGGCACAGAATGCCATCCTGACCAGGGACAACATGAAAAATAGATTATGGCCGAGGGATCCTTGCTGTTCTTTCTGTGACCAATTAGAAACAACTCAGCACTTGTTTTTTTTGTGCCCTGTTTCTAGGGTGGTGTGGAGAACCGTAGGTTCCTTGCTTGGAACTGATTGCTGCCCTAACTCTGTCTGGCAATATTATGCGTGGATGTACAACTTCTTACCTGGGCTGGACAAATTATACACTGTTGGCTTGGCTGCTATATGTTGGGCTATTTGGCTGGCCAGGAACCGAACCACTTTCGAACTCAAATGGATTAACTCTCCATTTGAGATTGTATTTACAGCTTGTGCCTTTTTGATGTACTGGGGAGGTCTCCAGAAAGCAGAGATAGGAGAGATGGTGAAAAAAGGAGCGGAGATGCTGAGGGAGAACACAACACAGATGATGATGCTTTGCGATCCCCAGCTCCAGCTAGGGACGGACGTGATGGGAACTGAGGAAGAAGATGCTGCGGATCCTGTTCAGTAAGCTTCTGGCATTTCTGTTGCGGAAGAAAAGCCGTCGATACATCCTGGAGACCAGGCTGGATGACCTGGGTGGTGCTCTTTAGTCCTTGCTATGAGGGTTCTGGTAGTTCATTTGGGATGCTTTTGTTATGGCTGATGTGGCCTGGCGTCTGATGATGGTGTTTGTAAGACTTGTGATACTTTCCGTAGGTGTTCGTTAGTGCGGTTTTGGGTGACACCAGGTTTTCGCCCCATGATCTGTTGTTCCTGATGACAGGCGTAGATAGTGGGTTTCCTGGTGTTTCCCCGAACTCGCTTTTCCTCTTTCTCTCTAGCCTTGCTGGTTTCAGTTCCTGAGACATTGTATTTCCGTTATGAAAGTAATGGAAAGGGGAAAAGCCCGATTCGAAAAACAGAAAGCAAACTGAAAAGGAAAAAACGAAAAGAAAGGGGTTTGTCACTGCCGGCCCCGACTCGCGCCACCATGGAAATGGTGGAGGGGGAGGACGCGGTGGCGGCGGCAAGCGCGTGGCCTGGTTCCTCCCGCCGGAGCCACCTCCTCCAGTTCCTGCTCCACGCCTCCAACGTAAGCATTCATCTCCCTCCGTCCGCGACCCCGACCAAACTCAGTCTCACCCGCCGCCATCCGTGATTTGCTTGTAGCAGCTCGACCTCCGGCCCATCGTCAAGTACTCCGCGCTCTCGTTCTTCGATGGGCGCTTCCTCCCCGCGCTTCCGAGGTGACGGTGGTCGATCTCCCAGACACAATTTCTAGTTTTGGTTTGGGCGAGTTTTTTCTTCCTGACATGTTCATCGTGGCAGGAAGATGGGGTTCTGTGGCGCACGAAGTGAACGGGCCGTCAGGTTGTGGCTGATCGAGCCCCTCAGGGACAGCAACCTGGAGCTCTTCGCGCTCGTCGCGGTGTGGATCGCCAGCAAGGTGATACTGTGAGAACCTCAGCAAACTCTGTGTGCATGCCATGGCATGGGGGGAGCACCATTACCCTCCTTTTCATGCTATTTTCTGTTCAGATCCATGAGATGAGGCCACTGTCTGTGAAGAGCCTCAAGGCGCTCAGCGACCGCATCATCGCCGACCAGCATTTCACATGCCGTGATTTCACGGATGCTGTGAGTTCATGGTGCATTGTTCTCTTTCATTTCGGCTCCTGATTATGCGGACTCAATGTGTTTGTTGTAATGCCGCAGGAGCTGGTGTTCATGGAGGTAAAGCCTCTTGGCTAGCGCTGGAATGTTTGCTTTGTATTGCTTTCGTCTTCCCACACTATGAAATTGTTGTTTTTTGAGTGGTCTATAGGTAGTGGATTATAATGTTGGGTGTTCCAACATTGCTTTTATATACCTGGAGGAGCTTCTCATTCAGTTCAGATTCATCAAATTGCTTAATTCATTCGCTAATCACTGACCAATACTACCAATACTCCAATTGTAATACTTCCATTAGGAGCAATTGCTAGAGCCTTTAGAACTGCTATATACCTACTGAATTATGCTAGTTAGTGGTGAACATGTATCATCTTGTAACTCTGAAGTTCTGTAAGGTACACATCCATTTATATTGGGGAATGCATTATATGAGAAACCACAGTACCACACACCAGGCATGTGCAGTAATTAGTCACTAGAATTAGAATCTGTTGCATTCAGTTTCTCACTCCCCCTTGAGTAGTCCACTTGACTCTTTGTAAGTTTTTACTTAGTGCACACATACTGTAGCCCACCACCATCTGTTTTACCAATCCCACCAGTTAAACTGTTAGTGCTTAGCACTACAATAATTATGCTGATGTGTAGAAAGTATTAGACCATGAACATATGATGCTCATATGTTCTTATTGTTCTAGATTTCTCAGTACATGTGAAACGTAAGTATAGAATTTCAACTAACATGCTGCTTATTTTCTTCTTCACTGACAGGGAAATATCAAAGTTGGGTGATCTTTTAAGTATGGATGTGTGCATGGAAATTTTGGATGTTCTTTATGAGACCGAAGATACCTCATGGCTTTTCGACTTTCCCTGTCCACTTGCTGCTTTAACTCTTGTATGTTCCCTGAATGTAGCATTCCCACTGACATTGAAAAGATGCTAGATAGAGGTGTGACAATGTTGTGTCTAATATTGTCTGTCTCTATTCTCTTAAGGTTACTGCGTATGTTATGTCAGTTCCTAAGCAGACATGGGAGTTTCCAATCCTTCCGTGGGGTAAGCCATTAGCAGCGTGCCTCACTTTACTTTTGCATCGTCCAACAAATAACTTCCTTAATAGATTGTGTGTTCTTTGTGATTTTTATCTCGAGTGAAACCATGAGCACCGAAATGTTTCTACTTTCTTCAGTTAAGACATTTTTGTTGACATCTTCTTCAGTTAAGACTTACTGTTCCCTGTGGTCATATACTACTAATGAATGAACAGCATGCCTTTTGATGGATTAGGCCTGCATATGTAAGAATTGTGGCATGTCTAGCGCACTGATTTGCTGAATCAGTAAGGTTCTGACATCGTCACACACTTTCTAACAATATCTGCACTTTGCAGTCCGGTTTACCACGTCATATGCTGAAGAAGAGATCATGAAGATTGTTATGACAATTCTCATGCATGTACTCAAGCCGGATGAAATCAAAGAGAAGAACAGGAGAGAGTTCAGTATCTGAGGCTTATTGCAAACTGTTGCTGTGTAGAACAGTAGTTGTGTCCAAATTTTTCCAGTGGTAAGTACTAACACCGTGCAACCAAGTAATTTTGTAGAAGATAGTGCAGCTTGTTTGCGTCCACAATGTGGGATTAAGATCTCCAAAATTGACTGATGAACCATGGACGCTAATTAAATCTGTAAAAAAAAGGCTGCTGAATGTATTGTTGCCACATGAGTACATGAAAATTCAGCTCAGATGACTGATTCAGTGATGCTAGATCTCTCCTTGAGTTTGCCAACTGAATGATGTCCCCTCGCATCCATGTGGCACTCACTAATTTTCGTTTCATTTGATGGTTATGATGACATCAGACTCTTGGATTCTGCTTTTGTCTTCCTGCAATTGTATAATATGACATGAAACTATTTTATTCAGCGTATCATGACGAGCATGACCCGTCAACTCTTCATGAGTTTTGATGTGATACTCTCATATTGAAGATACTCCTTGTTCCATAATTGAAAGGAGAATGATTTGAAGATGTTCCTTTTTCCTATTATTGAAAGTCATTTTCCCATAATTGAAAGAAACTTCATATAATAGAAGAATAAAAGACAGTATATATGGCGTCCCAGGACCAGGAGTAGGTACTCTGCAGGGGTAGGAGTGTTGCTACTTGCAACCGCCTCCACAGGCCATCAGCTTTCTTTACATTTGATGGTTTTGTCTTGGTTGAATTGTAAAATGGGATTGGTTAGGGGAAAGTTGACTGAAAATTTGATTTGGGTCAGTCGATCAGTTTTCAGCCGTCGGATTTGGAATGAACGGCAGATTGATTTCTTCAACCTCCAGCCAGATCTCCTGTTCATCTTCTTCCCTGTAATCGCCGCACGTACCACCGGCCTAGCCGCCGTCCTCAGCCACCGCGGCCAGTGGCACTCCCGCGCCAGCCCGGCCGCCCTACCCTCCCCTCAACGGCAGCCCATCGTCGTGCTTCTGCCGCCCTCAGCCATCCCTCTAGGCCCCCCGCGACGAGCTTTTCTCCAGCGAAGCCACACCACCGACCCACCACCACCGCCCCCATCCAAAACCCTAAGATAGATATTGGGGTAGCCTGTCCAGCGACCTTCTTCTTCCCCTCCGGCGAGTTTCTTCCTCCCCGTGCTTGTTTCTTCCTTCAACCAAAATCGATTGACCCAAAATTGGAAAGTCAGGCGATTGACATGTAGATATTGTGTTGTAAGAGCAACTCCAACGCGCCGACCCAAACGGATGGCGCTTTTGTCCGTTTGGGTCGGCCGCCCGTCCGGCGTCCGCCCTGTTTGAGATTTGGGTCGGTGGTGCGCCTAACGGGCCGGCCCATATGTGCCGAAGTGACCGGCTGGCTGCCCTTTTTCATCAAATAGCACTAAATTTGCATTATCTCGCACACAACTTTTGCATTATTTCACAAACAAACACATAGTCCACAACCAAATAAATAGCATAGTTTTACAAGCCGAATAAAAGAAAAATGTCTCACATACTTTTGCAAGCCGAATAAAAAAGATACATCTATTGGTTGCCAACATGAGCCCACATATGCTCAACCAAATCATTTTGCAGTTGCATGTGAGTTTCACAATCATGCATGTCATGATGAAATTGGGTGAATTGTTCAACGTTGCCGCTCCTCCATGCTCAGGCACAACATTCTCACCCTGAAACTGAAACCCTTGATCGTACAGACGTTTCGGGCGCTCATCTTCTACGATCATATTGTGCATGATCACACAAGCAGTTATCACCTCCCATAGTTTCTGCGTGCTCCAAGTATTAGCAGGATACCAAACGATGCCACATCGAGATTGCAAAACACCAAAGGCACACTTGACGTCCTTCCTAGCACTCTCTTGCTCTTGGGCAAATCTTTTCCTCTTCTCTCAGACAGGGTTGGGGATTGTCTTCACAATAGCGGTCCACTGAGGATAGATACCGTCACCGAAGAAGTATCCTTTGTCGTAGTTGTGGTCGTTGATAGTAAAGTTCGTTGGTGGGCTGTTGCCTTCGGCAAGCCTAGCAAACACCGGCGAGCGCTGAAGCACGTTGATATCATTGTGTGATCCAGCCATGCCAAAGAAAGAGTGCCAGATCCAGAGATCTTGAGATGCCACGACCTCAAGTATGACAGCGCAAGCCCTGACATGGCCCTTATACTGCCCTTGCCAAGTAGAAGGGCAGTTCTTTCACTCCTAGTGCATGCAGTCTATACTGCCAAGCATCCCTGGGAAGCCCTGCTGGCATTCATCGCCAACAAACGGGCTGTATCTTCAGGAGTCGGCTCTCTCAAGTACTCAGGGCCAAACACAGCAATAACAGCCTTGCAGAACCTATACATGGAGTCTAGGCATGTAGACTCGCTCATACGGACGTACTCGTCAATGAGATCACCGGGCACTCCGTATGCAAGCATTCGGATGGCGGCAATGCATTTTTGATAAGAGGAGAAACCAATCTTTCCAACGGCATCCTCTTTGCAATCGAAATAGTCATCATAGCCGACCACCCCCTCTTTAATACGGTTGAAAAGGTGCCTACTCATACAGAAACGGCGGCGGAATTTCTGATGTTTGAACAACGGGTTTGTTATGTCAAAGTAGTTCTTCCAAAGAAGGAAATGCTCGCTCTCTCGGTTGCGATTCAACGCTGGAAGGTGGCCCGGAATGGAGCCACGGAACGTCGGGCCTGGCTATTGAGGTGGTGATGGACCAACACGGCAGCCAAGATCTCCTCGTCATCATCGGACGAGGAATCGTCGGAGTGGCAAAGGAAATTGTGAAAAAAGAACTCGTCGGCGGAGTTCATTTTGTACCTTGGCAAACTGTCAAACAACTTGCGGGCGTCGACGAAGGAGACGGACAACGAAGGGAGTCGCGCCGCCCTCGGACCAGCTAGCTGCCCTGGCGGCGTCCGACGAGCGTGCCTACGTCCGACGAGCATGCCGGTGAGGATCTGGCCGGGGCGACGAGGCGGTTTCTTGGTCGTGGTCGCGGCTGTGTCAGGGGAGCGGGGTGGGAAGCTTTCGGTTCCCCCAGTGGCAAGACGGCGGTGCCGGGCGACGTGGGAGGTGGTGGTGTTGCAGAGGGGATGTTGCGGCGCCGACAGCTGGCAGAGTCACCGGAAAATGGGCGGCGGCGGCGGCGACGAAGGAGGCGGGCGAGGGTTTGCTGCTGGAATGGGAGAGGATGGCCAATGTGCCACTGACCAGCGGGCCAGGGGGAGGAGTAGGCGGGCGCGCGTGTGTGTCTCGTGTCCGCGCCAACGCAAACCCGGCTCAAAAATGGGTCGAGAATGGGTCAGCTGGCGGACAAAAAACGGACACGCGTCCGTTTGAGTCGGCGCGTTGGGCCGACTTTTCTGTCCGCATCAACCTAAACGGAAGCGTGCGGATGAAATGGATCGACGCGTTGGAGTTGCTCTAAAATATGACATGAAACAATTTATTCAGCATATCATGACGGGCATGACCTCTCAACTCTTTCAGAAGAGTTGATAAAGCGTTGATGGGATATTCTCATATTGAAGATACTCCTTGTTCCATAATTGATATTCCCTTTTCCATAATTGAAAGAAAGAAAGGAAATTTAAAGAACGAAGATCATATTTATGGGGTCCCCGGAGTAGGTGCTCAGTAGGGGTAGGAGTGTTGCCATTTGCAACCGCCTGCACAGGCAATTGAATTGTATTGAATGGACATAAGTCAATATTCTCAAGCTAAAAGGAAAAAATGGGAAGCGGACATGTCGTCCAGTTTATTGACCGTCATATCAGCCATTAACCAATTCCAATCATGTCTTCTGTCTCTCCGTACCGTATCCAAATAAACACGTATTTTCTGAACATCTGTTGCGTAGTCAGTGTCCAAGCGTGCAACTTGCTATGCAGCTGCGGTTCTTTAATGCGTCGGCACCAATCTTTGCAGCCTGCTCCATGCATGAATTGCATTGCATGTATATGTACTATATCCAAGAACAAACAGAAACCAAGGCAAAATTTAAAATTGCCACTGCAGAATAATGCTACTACGGAACCTTTTCGTCGGTCGTTGGTTGGCCTCACAACTACTCCCTCCGTTCCTAAATATAAGTCTTTGTAGAGATTTCACTATGAACCAAATACGGATGTATCTAGAAGCATTTTAGAGTATAAATTCATTCATTTTATTCTGTATGTGGTCCATAATAAAATCTCTCCAAAGACTTATATTTAGGAACGGAGGGAGTATTACATCAAATCCAACCGCATTTTTTGCCGTTTTGCCTCAAACTGGGATGATATCACCAACCGGAGCACTTCGCCGGAGACGCTTCGACGGGACAGAAAAGGGGCTTCTGAACCGATGATGATTCCTGCCGTGAGACCGCGATGTATCACCTCGAGAAATGGGAACCCGCCGGCTGCCGGCAGTTCGCCGTGACGGGCCACACGTGCGTGCTTCTCTTATACTACTACTGCCCTGCCAATAACGTGCCTTGGGCACTTGATCTCCATGCCGAATTAGCCCAGCTACCAGTCAAATAGCAGGGTTTGGTTCTGTGTAGTGATGTTTGTCTGATGTAAACAGCATTTTCTTTTTATTATAAAATAAACTGTACTGTGCGCTTTGTTTTAAGGGAAGAATAAACCATCGTGATCGACCTAGTTAGTAGCCTAGCCTCAGGATTTGACATGCTTTTATAGGCCTAATGATAGGCAGAATCAGCTCATGTTAGCTTGGAAGGTAGACTTAGTAAAGTGAAGTGGACCTCAGAATTGGCTAGCCTTGTTTTAGCACCTCCACTAAATAAAGGAAAATGTCATTGACCCTACGTTTTTTCGTACGGGGTACTACAGAAGATTTACGGTTTATGGTTTTCGATCAAGACCAGGGGGGCTATGCGCATCGCCCCCCCTGTGTGTGTATGCCTGCCTCGTTGCATGATCAGCCAGCCGGGGAATCTCTGGATGACGTCATAATCAGCCAACTAAATGTTTTAGTAATAAACATATTAAGTAACAGTAGAAACATAAACGGTGTCGTGGTGTAGTTGGTTAGCACATCAGTTTAACACGCTGAGGATCCCCGGTTCAAATCCGGCGACGCCAAAGTTTTTACATGGTATTTTCCTTTTTTTCGGGGGAATCTTCTTATTATTTGATTTGCCTCTCTCTCTCTCTCTCTCTCTCTCTCTCTCTCTCTCTTATTGCCAACTGAGTTGTTAATTACCCAAAAATAATTGAAAGGGTGTGTGTTTACCTGGTATTTTTTCCAAATTTATTTACTCTTTGTTTTTTCTCTTTATTTATTAATGATGGTGTTAATTTTTAACAAAAAATGATTGTGTTAATTATTTAACATAGTTGAAAGAGCATGTTTTCATGGTGTATTCTAATTTTATTTACAGTCTGTGTTCCCTTTTTTTACAACAGAGTTGTT
>NC_041387.1:492537556-492558169 GCF_002162155.2 Triticum dicoccoides
GGATAGCTCTTAGTTTATTTACGGTTTTTTCCTCTTGCGTTGACTTATCACTCTTTCCGTACGTACTTCTCTTAAAACAACTTTATAATGTCATATCTGTAGTTATCATAATATACATGAAACACGCTTCATATGCATTTGGAGGCTAATCAGATAACGCTCATGCTCATAGTAGTCAAATTCTAGCCTTAACTTTTTTTCCTCATTCAAACACTTCAATTGTAAATTTACAAGTTTAGCAAATCAAGTAAACATGCACGTAGTTTCGATAAGTTGCACGAATAAAAGCATTTAACTGGTGACATGTAAACATTACATGTTGTCGACGAGTGTAGCTTCCCCTTCTTCTCTTGCGTATCCATTGTCCCCTCTTTGAGGTCCTTAGAACATGTGATCGACATTCTTCTTCCATAAAATGCCCATCACTGGATCTAAGGAGTCAAGATCTAATATGATGAACCGATTATCATGGCCTATCTATTTAGTTGTCGCCTGATACATCTGAATTTTGGGTGTAGTCACCTTGATACGTCTCCAACGTATCTATAATTTTTGATTGTTCCATGCTATTATATTATCTGTTTTGGATGTTTAATAGGCTTTAATACGCTCTTTTATATTATTATTGGAACTAACCTATTAACCGAGGGCCCAGTGCCAGTTTCTGTTTTTTTGTGCCTATTTTAGAGTTTTGCTGAAAGTAATACCAAACGGAGTCCAAACGGAATGAAACCTTCGTGATGATCTTTCTTGGACCAAAAGCAAACCAGAAGACTTGGAGATGCAGTCGTTGTTGGAAATATGCCTAGAGGCAATAATAAAATGGTTATTATTGTATTTTCTTGTTCATGATAATTGTCTATTATTCATGCTATAAATGTATTGACCGGAAACCGCAATACATGTGTGAATACATAGACCACAACATGTCCCTAATGAGCCTCTAGTTGACTAGCTCGTTGATCAACAGATGGTCATGGTTTCCTGACCATGGACATTGGATGTCATTGATAACGGGATCACATCATTAGGAGAATGATGTGATGGACAAGACCCAATCCTAAGCATAGCACAAGATCGTGTAGTTCGTTTGCTAAAGCTTTTCTAATGTCAAGTATCATTTCCTTAGACCATGAGATTGTGTAACTCCCTGATACCATAGGAGTAATTTGGGTGTACCAAACGTCACAACGTAACTAGGTGGCTATAAAGGTGCACTACAGGTATCTCCGAAAGTGCCTGCTGGGTTGGCACGAATCGAGAGTGGGATTTATCACTCCGTATGACGGAGAGGTATCTCTGGGCCCACTCGGTAATGCATCATCATAATGAGCTCAATGTGACTAAGTAGTTAGTCACGGGATCATGCATTACGGAATGAGTAAAGTGACTTGCCAGTAACGAGATTGAACGAGGTATTGGGATACCGACGATCAAATCTCGGGCAAGTAACATACCGATTGACAAAGGGAATTGCATAGGGGATTGCTTGAATCCTTGACATCGTGGTTCATCCGATGAGATCATCGTGGAACATGTGGGAGCCAACATGGGTATCCAGATCCCGCTATTGGTTATTGACCGGAGAATGTCTCGGTCATGTGTGCATGGTTCCCGAACCCGTAGGGTCTACACACTTAAGGTTCAGTGACGCTAGAGTTGTTATGGGAAATAGTATGTGGTTACCGAAGGTTGTTCAGAGTCCCGGATGAGATCCCGGACATGACAAGGAGCTCCGGAATGGTTCGGAGGTGAAGATCGGTATATTGGACGAAGGGTATTGGAGTTCGGAATTGTTCCGGGGGTACCAGGTGATGACCAGCGTGTCTGAAAGGGGTTTCGGAGGCCCCGACAAGCGTTGGGGGGCCTTATGGGCCAAGGGGAGAGGGCACATCAGCCCACTAAGGGGCTGAGCGCCCCTCCCACCCCATCTCACGTAACCAGGAGAGGTGGGGGCGCCACCCCTAGGGCAGCCGCCCCTCCCGGCTTGGGGGGCAAGTTTCCTAGGGGGTGGGGGCGCCCAAACCCATCTAGGGTTTCCCCTGTGGCCGCCGCCCCTCCCCTAGGGAACCCTAGGGCGCCTCCCCCTCCTCCCTTCCCCCTATATATAGTGAGGGAGAGAGAGGGCAGCCACACCCTTCCCCTGGCGCAGCCCTCTCCCTCCTCCAACACCTCCTCCTCCTCCGTAGTGCTTGGCGAAGCCCTGCCGGAGAACCACGAGCTCCATCACCACCATGCCGTCATGTTGTCGGAGTTCTCCCTCAAGTTCTCCTCTCCCCTTGCTGGATCAAGAAGGAGGAGACGTCCCCGGGCTGTACGTGTGCTGAACACGGAGGCACCGTTGTTCGGTGCTTAGATCGGATTCGGCCGCGATCTGAATCGCTTCGTGAACGACTCCACCGACCGCGTTCTTGTAACACTTCCGCATCGCGATCTTCAAGGGTATGAAGATGCACTCCCCTCTCTCTCGTTGCTAGTCTCTCCATAGATTGATCTTGGTGATGCGTAGAATTTTTTTGAATTTCTGCTACATTACCCAACAGTGGTTCAGAGCTTGGTCTATTGCGTAGATTCTATGCACGAGTAGAACACAAGTTGTTGTGGGCGTTGATTTTGTTCAATATGCTTACCGTTACTAGTCCTATCTTGTTTCAACGGTATTGTGGGATGAAGCGGCCCGGACCGACCTTACACGTAGACTTACGTGAGACAGGTTCCACCGACCGACATGCACTTGTTGCATAAGGTGGCTAGCGGGTGCCAGTCTCTCCCACTTTAGTTGGATCAGATTCGATGAAAAGGGTCCTTATGAAGGGTAAATAGCAATTGGCATATCACGTTGTGGTTTTGGCGTAGGTAAGAAACGTTCTTGCTAGAAACCTATAGAAGCCACGTAAAAGAAACTTGCAACAACAATTAGAGGACGTCTAACTTGTTTTTGCAGCATATGCCGCGTGATGTGAGATGGACAAAAAGAATGTGATGAATGATATGTGATGTATGAGATTGATCTTGTTCTTGTAATAGGAATCACGACTTGCATGTCGATGAGTATGACAACCGGCAGGAGCCATAGGAGTTGTCTTAATTTATTGTATGACCTGCATGTCCTTGAACAACGCCATGTAATTACTTTACTTTATTGCTAACCGTTAGCCATAATAGTAGAAGTAATAGTTGACGAGACAACTTCATGGAGACACGATGATGGAGATCATGGTGTCATGCCGGTGCCGAAGGTGATCATGCCGCGCCTCAAAGATGGAGATCAAAGGCGCAAGATGATGATGGCCATATCATGTCATTTTATGATTTGCATGTGATGTTTGTCATGTTTACATCTTATTTGCTTAGAACGACGGTAGCATAAATAAGATGATCCCTCACTAAAATTTCAAGCAAGTGTTCCCCCTAACTATGCACCGTTGCGGAAGTTCGTTGTTTCGAAGCACCACGTGATGATCGGGTGTGATAGATTCTAACGTTCACATACAACGGGTGTAAGACAGATTTACACACGCGAAACACTTAGGTTGACTTGACGAGCCTAGCATGTACAGACATGGCCTCGGAACACAAGAGACCGAAAGGTCAAACATGAGTCATATAGTAGATACGATCAACATGAAGATGTTCACCGATGATGACTAGTTTGTCTCACGTGATGATCGGACACGGCCTAGTTGACTCGGATCATGTATCACTTAGATGACTAGAGGGATGTCTATCTGAGTGGAAGTTCATTAGATGAACTTAAATATTCTGAACATAGTAAAAAGGTCTTTGCAAATTATGTCATAGCTCGCGTTTTAGTTCTACTGTTTTAGATATGTTCCTAGAGAAAATTTAGTTGAAAGTTAATAGTAGCAATTATGTGGACTGGGTCCGTAAAATGAGGATTGTCCTCATTGCTGCGCAGAAGGCTTATGTCCTTAATGCACCACTCGGTGTGCTGAACCTCGAACATCGTCTGTGGATGTTGCGAACATCTGACATACACGTTTTGATGACTACATGATAGTTCAATAATGTTAAACAATTTAGAATTGTGGCGCCGAAGACGTTTTTGAAATGTCGGGAACATATGAGATGTTTCAAGGGATGAAATTGGGATTTCAGGATCGTGCCCACGTCAAGAGGTATAAGACCTTCGACGAGTTTCTTAGCCTACAAACTAAGGGAGAAAAGCTCAATCGTTGAGCATGTGCTCAGATTGTCTGGGTACTACAATCACTTGAATCGAGTGGGAGTTAATCTTCCAGATGAGATAGTGACGTTTCTCCAAAGTCATTGCCACCAAGCTACTAGAGCTTCGTGATGAACTATAATAGATCAGGGATAGATATGATGATCCTTGAGCTATTCGCGATGTTTGACACCGCGAAAGTAGAAATCAAGAAGGAGCATCAATTGTTGATGGTTAGTGAAACCACTAGTTTCAAGAAGGGCAAGGGCAAGAAGGGATACTTCATGAAACGGCAAAATAGTTGCTGCTCTAGTGAAGAACCCAAGGTTGAACCCAAACCTGAGACTAAGTGCTTCTGTAATAAGGGGAACGGTCACTGGAGCAGAATTACCCTAGATACTTGGTAGATAAGAAGGCAGGCAAGGTCGATAGAAGTATATTGATATACATTATATTAATGTGTACTTTACTAGTACTCCTAGTAGCACCATGGTAATAGATACCGGTTCGGTTGCTAAGTGTTAGTAACTCGAAATAAAAGGCTACGGAACAAACGGAGACTAGCTAAAGGCGAGGTGACGATTGGTGTTGGAAGTATTTCCAAGGTTGATGTGATCAAACATCGCACGCTCCCTCTACCATCGGGATCGGTGCTAAACCTAAATAATTGTTATTTGGTGTTTGCATTGAGCATGGACATGATTGGATTATGTCTATCGTAATACGGTTATTCATTTAAGGATAATAATGGTTACTCTGTTCATTTGAATAATACCTTCAATGGTCTTGCACCTAAAATGAATGGTTTATTGAATCTCGATCGTAGTGATACACATGTTCATGCCAAAAGATATAAGATAGTAACGATAGTACCACCTGCTTGTGGCACTGCCATTTGAGTCATATTGGTATAAAACACATGAAGAAGCTCCATGTTGATGGATCTTTGGACTCAATCGTTTTTGAAAAGTTTGGGGCATGCGAACCATGTCTATTGGTGTGTTCGCATGAAGAAACTCCATGCAGATGGATCGTTTGGACTCACTTGATTTTAAATTACTTGAGACATGCAAATCATACCACATGGGCAAGATGAATGAAAAGCCTCGTTTTTCAGTAAGATGGAACAAGAGAGCAACTTGTTGGAAGTAATACACTTTGATGTATGCTGTCCAATGAGTGTTGAGGCACGCAGTGGATATTGTTATGTTCTTACTTCACAGATGATTTGAGTAGATGCTGAGTATATTTACTTGATAAAACACAAGTCTGAATTATTGAAAGATTCAAGTAATTTCAGAGTGAAGTTGAAGATTGTCGTGACAAGAGTATAAAATGTCTATGATATGATCATAGAGATGAATATCTGAGTTACAAGTTTGGTACAGAATTAAGACATTGTGGAAATTGTTTCACAACTAATACCGCCTAGAACACCATGGTGTGATGGTGTGTCCGAACGTCATAGTTGCACCCTATTTTATATGGTGCATGCCATGATGTCTCTTATCGAATTACCACTATCGTTTATGGGTTAGGCATTAGAGAAAACCACATTCACTTCAAATAGGGCACCATGTAATTCCGTTGAGATGACATCATACGAACTATGGTTTAGATAAATCTAAGCTGTCATTTCTTAAAAGTTTGGGACTGTATGTGGAAAAGTTTTAGCCTGATAAGCACAAACCCAAAGCGGATAAATGCATCTTCATAGGACACCCCAAAACAGTTGGGTATACCTCCTGTCTCAGATCCGTAAGAAAAAGGGATTGTTTCTAGGACCGGGTCCTTTCTCGAGGAAAAGTTTCTCTCGAGAGAATTGAGTGGGAGGATGGTGGAGACTTGATGAGGTTATTGAACCGTCACTTCTACCAATGTGTAGCAGGGCACAGGAAGTTGTTCCTGTAGCGCCTACACCAGTTGAAGTGGAAGCTGATGATAGAGATCATGAAACTTCAGATCAAGTCACTACCAAACCTCGTAGGTCGACAAGGACGTGTACTGCTTCAGAGTGATACGGTAATCCTATCTTGGAGGTCATGTTGCTAGACAACAATAAACCTACGAGCTATGGAGAAGCGATGGTGGGCCCAGATTCTGACAAATGGCTCGAGGCCATAAAATCCGAGAGAGGATCCATGTATAAAACAAAGTGTAGACTTTGGAAGAACCACTTGATGGTCGTAAGGTTGTTGGGTGCAGATGGATTTTAAAAGGAAAACGGACAATGATGGTAAGTATCGCCATTAAGAAAGCTCGACTTGTCGTTAAGATATTTTCCGACAAGTTCAAGGAGTTGACTACGATGAGACTTTCTCACTCGTAGCGATGCTAAGAGTCTGTTGGAATTATATTAGCAATTACTGCATTATTTATGAAATCTTGCAGATAGGATGTCAAAACATTGTTTCCTCGACGATTTTCTTGAGGAAAGGTTGTATGTGATAAAACCAGAAGGTTTTGACAATCCTGAAAGATGCTAACAAGTATGCAAAGCTCCTGCAATCCTTCTAAGATTGGAGTAAGCATCTCGGAGTTGGAATATACGCTTTGATGAGATGATCAAAGATTTTAGGTTTATACAAAGTTTATGAGAAACTTGTATTTCCAAAGAAGTGAGTGGGAGCACTATAGAATTTCTGATGAGTATATGTTGTTGACATATTGTTGATCAGAAATGATGTAGAATTTCTGGACAACATATAGGGTTATTTGAAAAGTGTTTTTATATGGAAAACATGGATTAAGCTACTTGAACATTGAGCATCAAGATCTATAAAGATAGATAAAAAACGCTTAATAGTACTTTCAAATAAATACATACCGTGACAAGATTTTGAAGGAGTTCAAAATAGATCGGCAAAGAAGGAATTCTTGGCTGTGTTATAAGGTATGAATATTGAGAAAGACTCAAGACCTAAGCACGGCAGAAAAGAGAGAAAGGACGAAGGTCGTCCCCTATGCTTTAGACGTAGGCTCTACAGTATGCTATGTTGTGTACCGCACCTGAAGTGTGCATTGCCATGAGTCAGTCAAGGGGTACAAGTGTGATCCAGGAATGGATCACAGAACAGCGGTCAAGGTTATCCTTAGTAACTAGTGGAGTAAGGAATTTTCTCGATTATGGAGGTGGTAAAAGAGTTTGTCGTAAAGGGTTACGCCGAGGCAAACTTTGACACTAATCCGGATTATTCTGAGTAGTAAACCGGATTCGTATAGTAGAAGAGTTATTTGGAATAGCTCCAAATAGAGCATGGTAGCTGCATCTAGGAGATGACATAGCGATTTGCAAAGCACACACGGATCTGAAAGGTTCAGATCCGTTGACTAATAACCTCTCTCACAAGCGAGATATGATCAAACCCCATGGGTGTTGATTCATTACAATCACATAGTGATGTGAACTAGATTATTGACTCTAGTGCAAGTGGGAGACTGTTGGAAATATGCCCTAGAGGCAATAATAAAATGGTTATTATTGTATTTCCTTGTTCATGATAATTCTGTCAGGACCCCGACTCGGTGTCACATCGATCTAGCCGGTAACACCTCATATCACTTTGCGGCCTCACGCACGGTATCCCCACGGGTGTCGCCTTACCTTTGCCCGGGACCGTTTGCGCCTTTTGGCTCACGTATATGATAGTGTCGCTAGCATCCATATGATAAGGAGCCCGGGCTAACATGACTAGTCGTAAACCCAAAGTGGCACAGACTTACAGGGACAGGCATCCATGACCCAGCTTCGAACGTGTCGGTCATCAGCAAGTGGGTCCGGGCTGTAGCACTGGGCTAGCAGGACTCCGGTAAACCGGGCTGTAGCGGGCTAACAGGACTCCGGTACTCAATGCGTGACATTTCCCCGAAGGGACAGACACCGGAACGAAGAAGGACACATGCCGGCCAGCCTAAGTGTTCCAGAGCAGTAGCAAGCTACCATGGCTCAGCGGCAACACTAGGAGACATTTCCCGGTAAGAGAGGCTACTAAAGATAAACAACTAGATAGTCAGATCCCACACATACCAAGCATTTCAACCATACACACAATATGCTCGATATGTGCAAATACAACGAAGCATCACAACATGACTCTACGACACAAGTACTTTATTTAAGGCTCAGGGAGCCATACATATCATACACAAAGGTACGGGTCTCATGACCCAACATTCAAGTCATACAGTCATACAAACCAGCAGCGGAAGTAACTTGTCTGAGTACAGACAACTAGTAAAATAAAAGAGGCTTGGAAGGCCTAGCTATACTACGTGGTCCTTCATAGGCTCAAGATCACCACCTGGGCCTTTAGCCTACTCGTTGATGTCAACGTCTACATAGAACCCATCAGAAGGGGTTGCAGCGTCTTCTGTAAAATGTAAATTATAGCAACATGAGTACAAAGGTACCCAGCAAGACTTACATCAGATCCTACATACATGCATATTATCAAGAAGGGTTGGTGGAGTTATTGCAGCAAGCCAGCTTTGACTCTTGGCTAGACTATCCTACGATACTTCAACTTGAAACGGTTTTGCGCACACGAGTCCACTACCCACCAATTCAATACACTACCGGGGATTCCCCTCCGTCTTCCTACGGAAGAGCCATCCTCGGCACTCACACTTATCTTGAGGCTTTTAGTAGTTTCCACTTACTTGTCTATGAACTGTATAGGCAACCAAGTAGTCCTTTACCGCGGACGCGGCTATTCGAATAGATCATGATAACCCTGCAGGGGTGTACTTCTTCATACATGTTTCCACCACTTAGTGTCTGCACACGACATGTGCTCGGCAGACTTCAAGCGAAAGCCGACGTGGGTGTAGACCACGACCTACCTAAACACTTAAGCCTCTAGACCAGGTTTATCGCCTATCCAGGTTCCATCCGCAGGGAGTCCGGCCGAGGTTTCCCATACGGCCCCGAACGATGTGAACAGGGTTCCCGAGATACCTAACGGGTATTCGGTACACCCGGCCACGTACCTACCGCATCACAGCCCACCCCTATGGTCAGCGCTGTCCACGGCCTCCAGTAGGCTACAAACACCAGAAACTACTTGCAACTCCTGGACAGAGAGCTAAGGTGAATAAGAAGTCGAGCGGGGTCATATTTCAGGGCCCAATGCATAGTAGTAGCTGTATCTTAAATCACACATACAGATCTCAGTGCTTAAGGTCGGCTTCAATGAAACAACCCACCATGTACTCCTACATGGCCTCTCATCGATACCTTTACCAAATCGTGTTCACCACACCACTCTCATTACCGACGTAATCATTTCACTCTAGCCCATCACCCAGATGAACCAGACCTGACACGACTCTAAGCATAGCAGGCATAGCAAGGTAGGAATAACACATACATATGGCTCAATCAACTCCTACACATGCTAGTGGGTTCCATCTAGTTACTGTGGCAATGACAGGTCATGCAGAGGAAATGGGTTCAACTACCGTAGCACACAGCAGTTTGAAACGTGTTGTCTTAATGCAGTAAAAGAGAGCAGGAGCGAGAACATGGGATTGTATCGATATGATCAAATGGTTGGTTGCTTGCCTGATGGTTCGATGCACTGATACGGTTCTTCGTTAGGGTAATCACGGTACTCCTCGGGGGCAGATCCTGCCGCAAAGAACACCGATATACAACCATCACCAAACAATGTGCAACAATATGATGCATGCATGAAACATAGCAATATGAGTGTGTTGGGCTAATGCAACTAAGACCAGAAGGGTTTGAACCAATTTGAATCAAAGATTCAAATTTCAAACTCAAACATGGCCCCTTTAAAGTGTTTTTCCTTGTTCTGCATTAAACATCAAGTTAACTTGTTTAGTCATGCATGAAAATAGTACAGATGGATAGATTGGATTTTTCTAATCATTTTTCATATATAATTTGTCTGATTTGGAGTTATAGAATAAAAGTTATGAATTTTTGAAGTTTAAATTATATTCTGGAATTTCCTATATTAGAATAATTCCAGAAAATCATTATTGCGTCAGCCTGACGTCAGTGTGACGTCAGCGGGTCAACGGAACACGTCAGGGTCAAACCTGACAGTGGGTCCCGCATGTCAGGGTGATTATTTTAATTAAAGTTTAATTAAAACTAATCCTGTTTAATTAACAGGGCTGGGCCCCACCTGTCATTGACTCAGGGGAGTCAACCAGGGCCCACCCGTGGTCAAAGTCAAAGCCAGCGACACCGGCGTTTAGCCGCCGGCGAGCCCGACGCGGCGGCGGGAGTGGTTTTGGCCATTTCGGCCACCAAATGGGCCGCGGAGACCACCGGAGTGGAGCTGAGGACAAGCCGCAGCTCTTGGTGGAGTCCGTTGGGGTCGGGGTGGCCGGAGTTGGCGCCGGCGACGACTTTGGCGGCCACCGGGGTTCGGCCGAAGATGAACTTGCCGCTAGAGGGGTCGGTGAGGCTCGGGGAGTGGCTAGCTAGGTGCTGCGGGACTCGGTGAGTAAGATGGACACCATCTTGTGGCCGGAGTGTGGCCGGAAGCACGTCGGCGACGAGATCCGCGGCGGTGCGGGCGTGTGATCCTCGTGCGGTGGCTACACGGCTCGGGAATGAGAGAGAGAGGGTCGGAGGAGTAGCTAGGCTCACAGCGCTCCCGTAGAGGCCACCGGCGAGGTCGGGGACGAGCTGAGGCGGCGACGGCGTTGAAGGGGATCTCCGGCGACGGCGAGCTCGGGCGAGGTTGGTGCAGTGGTCTCGGGCCGCACGAGCACACGGGGCTCGGCTAGCTCGATGAAGTAGACGGCGGCGGAGCTCCTGGACAGAGTGGCACGGCGTGGGGTGGACGGAGGGCGTGGCTACGGCGAGGAGGTGGCGGCGATGGCGTCGGCCATGGCTGGGGCGTGCAAGGGGGAGGAGCTGGAGAGGAGAGGGGGTGTCTGGGAGGTTCGGGGGAGAGAGGGAAGCCGATCCACGGTGTTAGCCGGGCGAGGGAGGCGGCGAGGCGGCGAGCAGGTGTGTGGCACCCATGTGGTGCTCGCCGTCGAGCACCTGCCTGCCTGCCTGGCCGGAAGCAGCTCGCTGGCGCGGTGCAGGGCTGGGCCGGCAGGTGGGCCGGTGCTGGGCGACAGGTAAGTTTTTTCCATTTTCTTCTGTTTTCTGTTTTTTTAATACTTCTGCAACTTTGTTGAATTTAATAAAATACCTAGACAACTCCAAAAATCACCAAACTACTCCTGGTCCATAGTTGGATTATTTCCAACATGAAACATTTCAGTTTGGAGTTATTTGAGCATTTAAATATTTTATATAATTTTAAATGCCCAAATTCAAATATTTATGATTTAATCCAAAAACCCTAGGATGGCCTAGGAAAATGTGCACCACTTTTGGCAGAGGTTCTGAACCAAGACAAAAATGATGGGCATTTTAGAAGGGCATTTCAGGTTCATTGAAAATTATTTTTAGTAACCCTAGTTGGTTTCAGGGGGGACTGGGGGTTCTGTCATCCCCATTTCAAGTTTCTGATGAAAGAGTAAACATGATGCAACACTCTAATGCATGACTAGCTAGGGTGTGACAACTCACCCCCACTCAAAAGAATCTCGTCCCGAGATTTGGGTTCCTCCGGGAAGAAGGCGGGATACTCGAGTCGAAGACGATCCTCCCTTTCCCAAGTTGCTTCATCCTCAGAATGGTGCGACCATTGTACTTTGAGAAACTTGATATTATGACGTCGAGTGGTACGCTCGGCCTGATCGAGGATACGAATGGGGTACTCTCGATATGTAAGATTATCTTGGAGATCAAGCGTTTAGTGGTCCACTCCACGGGTAGGATCCGAGAAGCAACGCCTGAGTTGAGAAACGTGGAAGACATCGTGGACTCTGGAGAGGTGCGGAGGTAGTTCCAATTGGTAGGCAACTTCTCCTCGCTTGGCGAGAATGCGAAAAGGTCCAATGTAACGAGGAGCCAATTTGCGTTTGATACTGAAACGATGGGTTCCCTTCAGAGGGGTAACCCAAAGATAAGCCTTCTCGTCAACCTCGAAAGTCATAGCCTTATGTTTTCGGTCATATTGACTCTTTTGACGAGATTGGGCTGTTTTCAACTTTTCACGAACGATGCGAACTTGTTCTTCTGCTTCCTGAATCATATCCGGGCCAAAGAATTGTCTTTCCCCGGTCTCTGACCAGTTAAGGGGTGTTCGACACCGTTGTCCATAGAGAACTTCAAAAGGGGCTTTACCCAAGCTAGATTGATAGCTGTTGTTGTAGGCAAATTCGGCAAATGGAAGGCACTTCTCCCAATCCATTCCGAATGAGATAACAGAGGCTCGAAGCATGTCTTCTAGAATCTGGTTGACGCGTTCTACTTGACCACTTGACTGAGGGTGGAAAGCGGTGCTAAAGGAGAGACGGGTTCCCATAGCATTTTGGAAGCTTTCCCAAAATCGAGAGGTGAAAAGACTTCCTCGATCCGAATTAATTTCCAAAGGAACACCATGGAGAGACACTATCCGGGAGATGTATAAGTCTGCCAGCTGACTAGTAGTTATACTCTCACGAACAGGTAAGAAATGGGCTACTTTGGAAAGACGATCGACAACGACGAAGATAGCATTATTCCCTCTCTTGGTCCTGGGAAAACCGGTAATGAAATCCATACCAGTTTTATCCCATTTCCATTCAGGAATGGCTAAGGGTTGAAGGGTGCCAGCAGGCCGTTGATGCTCTGCTTTTACACGACGACAGACATCGCAATTAGCAATATACTGAGCAATTTCTCTCTTCATCCTAGTCCACCAGAACCTCTGGCGTAGGTCCTGATACATCTTAGTACTACCGGGATGAATGGTGAGAGGAGATTCATGAGCCTCCTTAAGGATCAACTGCCGTAGATGCTGGTTCTTGGGAACCACTAAACGGTTCTCAAAATACACAACACCATGATCATTTGTGGAGAAACAACTAGCACCTCCGCTAGCAATGTTCTCCTTGATTTTAGATATTCCCTTATCTCGCTTTTGGGCAGCAATGATTTGATCCGTAAGAGTAGGTTTCGCCACCAAGGTGGAAAGAAATCCTTGAGGAACAATGTGAAGGTTAAGCTTCCGAAATTCCTCATGGAGAAGCGGTTGACTTTGTTGTAACATTAGGTTGATAAGATTTACGACTTAGCGCATCAGCCATGACGTTGGCTTTCCCTGGGGTGTAAGTTATTCCTAAGTCGAAATCTGTGATTAACTCAACCCAACGTCTTTGCCTGAGATTCAAATCCGGTTGGGTGAAAATGTACTTCAGACTCTGGTGATCAGTGAATATTTCGCAACGGTTACCGAGGAGGTAATGTCGCCAGGTCTTAAGTGCATAGACTACGGCTGCAAGCTCTAGGTCATGAGTAGGATAATTCTCCTCATGTGGGTGCAATTGCCGTGAAGCATAAGCAATTACGTGTCGATCTTGCATGAGAATGCAAGCTAGTCCTTGTCGCGAGGCGTCGCAGTAGATAACAAAGTCCTTGGAGAAGTCTGGCGGTACCAGTACGGGAGCAGAAGTCAGGCGTCTTTTCAGTTCCTGAAAGCTGTGCTCACATTGTGGAGTCCATTCGAACTTCTTATCTTTCTTGAGGAGTTCGGTTAGAGGTTTGGCAACTTTGGAGAAGTTTTCGACGAAGCGACGGCAATAGCTCGCTAAGCCCAGAAAACTCCGAACTTGCTTGACCGATTCAGGTGGAGTCCAATTAAGGACGGCTTGAACTCGCTCAGGGTTAACAGCAATACCTTTACCAGATATTACATGACCCAGATAGGTCACTTCTGACAACCAAAATTCACATTTAGAAATTTTGGCATAAAGGCGATGCTCTCGAAGTTTCTTCAACACTAGCCTTAGATGTTCGACATGTTCTTCCTCGTTCTTGGAGTAGATGAGTATATCATCGAGGTAAACCACGACGAATTTATCCAAATACTCCATGAAGATTGAGTTCATTAACCGAGAAAAGGTGGCTGGAGCGTTGGTTAAACCGAAGGACATGACGGTGTACTCGTATTGGCCATAACGAGTAACAAAGGCCGTTTTAGGAATGTCCCCGTTTCTGATTTTGATTTGATGGTAGCCCAACCTCAAATCCATCTTGGAGAAGACTGAGGATCCAGCGAGCTGATCATATAGGTCGTTGATCCTGGGGAGCGGATATTTGTTCTTGATTGTGACCAAATTGACAGGTCGATAATCTACAACCATCCGGTCTGTACCATCCTTCTTCTTGACGAAGAGGACGGGGCAAGCCCACGGAGATGAACTAGGTCGGATGAAACCCTTTTTCAAGGACTCATCGAGTTGTTTCTTAAGCTCGGCTAGTTCTAGTGGTGCCATCTTATAGGGTCTTCTAGCAATCGGAACGGTTCCTGGAATGAGGTCTATTACGAACTCAACATCCCTGTCAGGTGGAACACCTGGCAATTCCTCTGGGAAGACATCTGGGAAGTCACGGACTACCGGAACGTCCTCAAGGTCTGGCAAAGGGCTGGCGTTAAGAGAATATAATTGTCGCTTGGCTGATCGGGTTAAGACATTGACTTTCTTGCCCGAAGGGTGAGTGAGTTGAACAGTCCTAGAGAAGCAATCAATCTTGGCATGATGAGCTGACATCCAGTCCATACCCAAAATGATATTAATATCTGAAAATTTAAGGGCTATCAACGATGCAAGGAAAACAAGTCTGTCGACTTGGATTTCATTTCCATAACTTACCCTAGAGGTATGCCATCTAGAACCAGGAGTAGAAATTTCCATGGTGGATGGCATGTCACAGAATGCGGTGTTATGCAAACGAGCATAGTTCTCGGATATAAATGAATGAGAGGCTCCTGTATCGAAAAGAACAGATGTCGGGTGGCAATTAACAAGGAGCGTACCGAGAACGACTTTGGGATCTTCTTGAGCTTCTTCGGCAGAGATACAGTTGACATGGCCACGTATAGCGGTGGCCGGCTTGGCGTGGAACACTTTCCCTGTCGGTTTGCCACGGCCAACAGCTTTAGCAGACTGGTTGGGGTTGGTCTGGGGACACTCACGCATATAGTGACCAGATTCCCCACACTTGAAACAGGTCACGGAACTGGTACGTGGGGGAGCATTGTTGGTTGGACCCCCATAGGGCTTGGCTGGTGCAGACTGTTGAACAGGGCGAGGCGCCTGGAAAGACGGCCTCGGTGTGAACCTGGGTGGCAGGGCGGTGTTGGGTACCCACACGCGGAGCTTCTGAGGACCAGCACCGGATGAGGAACCCATGTCACGGCCATGCTTGCGTGTTGCGTCATAATTAGTCTGACCAGTTTCAGCACTGATGGCCTTGTTAACAAGTTTCTGAAAAGATGTGCACTCATGCAGACGGAGGTCGCGGCGAAGCTCAGGACTAAGGCCCTTACGGAACCTTGCTTGCTTCTTGGCATCAGTAGAAACTTCCTCAGTTGCATATCGTGCGAGGTTACCGAACTCCCTGCTATAAGCATCCACAGAGAGTCGGCCTTGGGTGAAATTGCAAAATTCCTCACGTTTACGGTCCATGAGACCCTCCGGAATGTGATGTTCACGGAAAGCCTCGCTGAATTCAGCCCAAGTAGTGACATGGCCCGCTGGGCGCATAGCTCCATAATTTTCCCACCATAGACTGGCGGGGCCTTCAAGATGATATGCAGCAAAGGTGACCTTGTCACCCTCCGCTACCAGCACGGAACGCAGTTTGTGAGAGATACTACGAAGCCAGTCATCAGCGTCGAGAGGCTCGATGGAGTGGTGGAACGTGGGTGGATGTAATTTGATAAAATCACTGAGTGACACCACGTTAGACCTCTGATGGTGTGCTGTGTTCTGTTCGATACGCTCCAGCAAACGGTTGGTCTCCCGCTTGTTTCTCTCAGCTTCCATCATAACCTCGGCTAGGGAAGGAGGATGAGGCAGATTTGCATCCCTGACTTCACTGCCTTCGGCCTGCTCTTGAGGAGCAGGGTTAGTGCGCGTGTTGACCATCCTAGGTAAACAAGACAATGATTTAGTCAGGATGATAAATTCCGACATAGGATACAAAATGTAAAGGATAACTCGAAATGCAAGATGATCATCCGTATGACATGGTAGATACAGAAACTGCTTCTTTATTCCATCATCATACACACCATACAGGGTTTAGTACAAGACCAAACAAAGTACTATTACGGTGAAAAGAGGATTACATCTCATCGGAGGCATTCCAAGCTCCTATACATTATTTTTCTACGTCTCCGGAAAGAGTACAAACTAGGTCATATCCCACGAGTCACGCAGGACGATAGACGACACAGCTAACACGAACTAGTAATACTACCACTAACTCAGACCGATCCGTAGTAGTCCTCGTAGAAGTCACCTCCATAGCCTGGAAGCTCAACATGATCATCCGGAAACAGACGATCTCGCGGAGCTTGTGGACCATAGGGGCTAGGATGAGGTCTTGGACCAACAGACGGTGGTCTGCAGGGACCGCGAGGTGGGGTGATGCCTCCTACATCACGCCAACCCATCACGTCTGGCAGAGCAGATCTCACAGGATAGAGATCGCGCATATCCGAATATCCAGCTTGCACCGCCGGTGCGAACCGAGTCAATGGCCCAGTCGTCAGCACGGGTATTGAAGAGCTCTAACCTCAAGGCCCGATTTTCACGGTCCTTATCCTCGAGCATCTCAGCAGTGGTGCGAGTCCGTGAATCCTCCTGAGTGGGGTCAGCATAGATAGCCTAAAGATACCCTTGTGCTCCCGGAAGTGATCCTGGCATATACCGGAAATCAGAGTCCCGAAATAGACCAGATCTGACTCGCATGATGGTCATCATAGAGTAGGCGGCGTCCTGCACAACCATCTCAATAGTAACCCCGAGTCCATAGGAGCAGTGAAGGGGCTCAGTGGACCCAGGATAAGATGGAAATATCCTGACAGTGCAGAGATACTGGCTTTGATTAAAGTCTCGGAATTGCTCTTCGACCGTGTACTCAGGATCCAGCCTCAGTCATTACCCTGACCAACATGGCAGTATGGCCGGGTACATCTAGGCATCGAGTCAGGCGAACCACTTGATTGAGGTCGCGAGTGGCCATCTGAAAGCACAATCATAATGCAAAGGCATTAGAATTTCTAGCAAAATTTCGGCAGCATAACAGCTGTAAATGCTCAAGAAGGATTTTGAGACATTTGACAAAGGATTTCATACACACTCAACATCATCATATCAAAGTTCTGAGACCATCTTAACAACATAACGTGGTAGTAGAATTGAACTAGGCTTGTATCCATCAAACCTATAAGGTACTACTGATTAGTAACACGTGATCCTGATAGAGAGAATAGATCCTAATTCCTTAACCCCCGGTGGAAGAATAGAGTGACTCAGATCAGAATGTTATAAGATAAAGGAGTAAAAAGAGCCTTACGTTCCAACCCACAAACAATTCCCCTACATATAACTAAAGAATTTCTAGACTCAACATCGACCGGTTTGGCTTGGAGAACCTACAGGCAGTCCGGCTCTGATGCCAACGCTGTCAGGACCCCGACTCGGTGTCACATCGATCTAGCCGGTAACACCTCATATCACTTTGCGGCCTCACGCACGGTATCCCCACGGGTGTCGCCTTACCTTTGCCCGGGACCGTTTGCGCCTTTTGGCTCACGTATATGATAGTGTCGCTAGCATCCATATGATAAGGAGCCCGGGCTGACATGACTAGTCGTAAACCCAAAGTGGCACAGACTTACAGGGACAGGCATCCATGACCCAGCTTCGAACGTGTCGGTCATCAGCAAGTGGGTCCGGGCTGTAGCACTGGGCTAGCAGGACTCCGGTAAACCGGGCTGTAGCGGGCTAACAGGACTCCGGTACTCAATGCGTGACATTTCCCCGAAGGGACAGACACCGGAACGAAGAAGGACACATGCCGGCCAGCCTATGTGTTCCAGAGCAGTAGCAAGCTACCATGGCTCAGCGGCAACACTAGGAGACATTTCCCGGTAAGAGAGGCTACTAAAGATAAACAACTAGATAGTCAGATCCCACACATACCAAGCATTTCAACCATACACACAATATGCTCGATATGTGCAAATACAACGAAGCATCACAACATGACTCTACGACACAAGTACTTTATTTAAGGCTCAGGGAGCCATACATATCATACACAAAGGTACGGGTCTCATGACCCAACATTCAAGTCATACAGTCATACAAACCAGCAGCGGAAGTAACTTGTCTGAGTACAGACAACTAGTAAAATAAAAGAGGCTTGGAAGGCCTAGCTATACTACGTGGTCCTTCATAGGCTCAAGATCACCACCTGGGCCTTTAGCCTACTCGTTGATGTCAACGTCTACATAGAACCCATCAGAAGGGGTTGCAGCGTCTTCTGTAAAATGTAAATTATAGCAACATGAGTACAAAGGTACCCAGCAAGACTTACATCAGATCCTACATACATGCATATTATCAAGAAGGGTTGGTGGAGTTATTGCAGCAAGCCAGCTTTGACTCTTGGCTAGACTATCCTACGATACTTCAACTTGAAACGGTTTTGCGCACACGAGTCCACTACCCACCAATTCAATACACTACCGGGGATTCCCCTCCGTCTTCCTACGGAAGAGCCATCCTCGGCACTCACACTTATCTTGAGGCTTTTAGTAGTTTCCATTTACTTGTCTATGAACTGTATAGGCAACCAAGTAGTCCTTTACCGCAGACGCGGCTATTCGAATAGATCATGATAACCCTGCAGGGGTGTACTTCTTCATACATGTTTCCACCACTTAGCGTCTGCACACGACATGTGCTCGGCAGACTTCAAGCGAAAGCCGACGTGGGTGTAGACCACGACCTACCTAAACACTTAAGCCTCTAGTCCAGGTTTATCGCCTATCCAGGTTCCATCCGCAGGGAGTCCGGCCGAGGTTTCCCATACGGTGCCGAACGATGTGAACAGGGTTCCCGAGATACCTAACGGGTATTCGGTACACCCGGCCACGTACCTACCGCATCACAGCCCACCCCTATGGTCAGCGCTGTCCACGGCCTCCAGTAGGCTACAAACACCAGAAACTACTTGCAACTCCTGGACAAAGAGCTAAGGTGAATAAGAAGTCGAGCGGGGTCATATTTCAGGGCCCAATGCATGGTAGTAGCTGTATCTTAAATCACACATACAGATCTTAGTGCTTAAGGTCGGCTTCAATGAAACAACCCACCATGTACTCCTACATGGCCTCTCATCGATACCTTTACCAAATCGTGTTCACCACACCACTCTCATTACCGACGTAATCATTTCACTCTAGCCCATCACCCAGATGAACCAGACCTGACACGACTCTAAGCATAGCAGGCATAGCAAGGTAGGAATAACACATACATATGGCTCAATCAACTCCTACACATGCTAGTGGGTTCCATCTAGTTACTGTGGCAATGACAGGTCATGCAGAGGAAATGGGTTCAACTACCGTAGCACACAGCAGTTTGAAACGCGTTGTCTTAATGCAGTAAAAGAGAGCAGGAGCGAGAACATGGGATTGTATCGATATGATCAAATGGTTGGTTGCTTGCCGGATGGTTCGATGCACTGATACGGTTCTTCATTAGGGTAATCACGGTACTCCTCGGGGGCAGATCCTGCCGCAAAGAACACCGATATACAACCATCACCAAACAATGTGCAACAATATGATGCATGCATGAAACATAGCAATATGAGTGTGTTGGGCTAATGCAACTAAGACCAGAAGGGTTTGAACCAATTTGAATCAAAGATTCAAATTTCAAACTCAAACATGGCCCCTTTAAAGTGTTTTTCCTTGTTCTGCATTAAACATCAAGTTAACTTGTTTAGTCATGCATGAAAATAGTACAGATGGATAGATTGGATTTTTCTGATCATTTTTCATATATAATTTGTCTGATTTGGAGTTACAGAATAAAAGTTATGAATTTTTGAAGTTTAAATTATATTCTGGAATTTCCTATATTAGAATAATTCCAGAAAATCATTATTGCGTCAGCCTGACGTCAGTGTGACGTCAGCGGGTCAACGGAACACGTCAGGGTCAAACCTGACAGTGGGTCCCGCATGTCAGGGTGATTATTTTAATTAAAGTTTAATTAAAACTAATCCTGTTTAATTAACAGGGCTGGGCCCCACCTGTCATTGACTCAGGGGAGTCAACCAGGGCCCACCCGTGGTCAAAGTCAAAGCCAGCGACGCCGGCGTTTAGCCGCCGGCGAGCCCGACGCGGCGGCGGGAGTGGTTTTGGCCATTTCGGCCACCAAATGGGCCGCGGAGACCACCGGAGTGGAGCTGAGGACAAGCCGCAGCTCTTGGTGGAGTCCGTTGGGGTCGGGGTGGCCGGAGTTGGCGCCGGCGA
>NC_041387.1:492558674-492596777 GCF_002162155.2 Triticum dicoccoides
CGGGCGAGGGAGGCGGCGAGGCGGCGAGCAGGTGCGTGGCACCCATGCGGTGCTCGCCGTCGAGCACCTGCCTGCCTGCCTGGCCGGAAGCAGCTCGCTGGCGCGGTGCTGGGCTGGGCCGGCAGGTGGGCCGGTGCTGGGCGACAGGTAAGTTTTTTCCATTTTCTTCTGTTTTCTGTTTTTTTAATACTTCTGCAACTTTGTTGAATTTAATAAAATACCTAGACAACTCCAAAAATCACCAAACTACTCCTGGTCCATAGTTGGATTATTTCCAACATGAAACATTTTAGTTTGGAGTTATTTGAGCATTTAAATATTTTATATAATTTTAAATGCCCAAATTCAAATATTTATGATTTAATCCAAAAACCCTAGGATGGCCTAGGAAAATGTGCACCACTTTTGGCAGAGGTTCTGAACCAAGACAAAAATTATGGGCATTTTAGAAGGGCATTTCAGGTTCATTGAAAATTATTTTTAGTAACCCTAGTTGGTTTCAGGGGGGACTGGGGGTTCTGTCATCCCCATTTCAAGTTTCTGATGAAAGAGTAAACATGATGCAACACTCTAATGCATGACTAGCTAGGGTGTGACAAATTGTCTATTATCCATGCTATAATTGTATTGACCGGAAACCGCAATACATGTGTGAATACATAGACCACAACATGTCCCTAGTGAGACTCTAGTTGACTAGCTCATTGATCAACAGATGGTCATGGTTTCCTGACCATGGACATTGGATGTCATTGATAACGGGATCACATCATTAGGAGAATGATGTGATGGACAAGACCCAATCCTAAGCATAGCACAAGATCGTGTAGTTCGTTTGCTAAAGCTTTTCTAATGTCAAGTATCATTTCCTTAGACCATGAGATTGTGTAACTCCCTGATACCGTAGGAGTACTTTGGGTGTGCCAAACGTCACAACGTAACTGGGTGGCTATAAAGGTGCACTACAGGTATCTCCGAAAGTGTCTGTTGGGTTGGCACGAATCAAGAGTGGGATTTATCACTCCGTATGACGGAGAGGTATCTCTGGGCCCACTCGGTAATGCATCATCATAATGAGCTCAATGTGACTAAGTAGTTAGTCACGAGATCATGCATTACGGAATGAGTAAAGTGACTTGCCGGTAACGAGATTGAACGAGGTATTGGGATACCGATGATCGAATCTCGGGCAAGTAACATACCGATTGACAAAGGGAATTGCATACGGGATTGCTTGAATCCTTGACATCGTGGTTCATCCGATGAGATCATCGTGGAACATGTGGGAGCCAACATGGGTATCCAGATCCCGCTATTGGTTATTGACCGGAGAACGTCTCGGTCATGTCTGCATGGTTCCCGAACCCGTAGGGTCTACACACTTAAGGTTCGGTGATGCTAGAGTTGTTATGGGAAATAGTATGTGGTTACCGAAGGTTGTTCAGAGTCCCGGATGAGATCCTGTACATGACGAGGAGCTTCGGAATGGTCCGGAGGTGAAGATCGGTATATTGGACGAAGGGTATTGGAGTCCGGAATTGTTCCGGGGGTACCAGGTGATGACCAGCATGTCCGAAAGGGGTTTCGGAGGCCCGGGCAAGCGTTGGGGGGCCTTATGGGCCAAGGGGAGAGGGCACATCAGCCCACTAAGGGGCTGAGCGCCCCTCCCACCCCATCTCACGTAACCAGGAGAGGTGGGGGCGCCACCCCTAGGGCAGCCGCCCCTCCCGGCTTGGCGGGCAAGTTTCCTAGGGGGTGGGGGCGCCCAAACCCATCTAGGGTTTCCCCTATGGCCGCTGCCCCTCCCCTAGGGAACCCTAGGGATCCTCCCCCTCCTCCCTTCCCCCTATATATAGTAAGGGAAAGAGTGGGCAGCCACACCCTTCCCCTGGCGCAGCCCTCTCCCTCCTCCAACACCTCCTCCTCCTCCGTAGTGCTTGGCGAAGCCCTGCCGGAGAACAACGAGCTCCATCACCACCATGCCGTCGTATTGTTGGAGTTCTCCCTCAACTTATCCTATCCCCTTGCTGGATCAAGAAGGAAGAGAAGTCCCCGGGCTGTACGTGTGTTGAACGCGGAGGCACCGTTGTTCGGTGCTTAGATCGGATTCGGCCGCTATCTGAATCGCTTCGTGAACGACTCCACCGACCGCGTTCTTGTAACGCTTCCGCATCACGATCTTCAAGGGTATGAAGATGCACTCCCCTCTCTCTCTTTGCTAGTCTCTCCATAGATTGATCTTGGTGATGTGTAGAAAATTTTGAATTTCTGCTATGTTACCCTACAGTCGTAGAGGCAACGAGGTGGCCACGAGGCTGGAGGACGCGCCCAGGGGGAGTGGGCATGCCCCCCACCCTCGTGGGCCCCCTGACCTAGTTCCTTCGCCTATATATACTCTTATACCCTAAAAACATCAGGGGAGCTATGAAACCACTTTTTCACCGCCGCAACCTTCTGTACCCGTGAGATCCCATCTTGGGGCCTTTTTCGGCGATCTGCTGGAGGAGGATTCGATCACGGGGGGCTTCTTCATCAACACCATTACCTCTCCGATGAAGCGTGAGTAGTTTACCACAGACCTCTGCGTCCATAGTTAATAGCTAGATGGCTTCTTCTCTCTCTTTGATTCTCAATACAAAGTTCTCCTCGATGTTCTTGAACATCTATTTGATGTAATACTCTTTTGCGGTGTGTTGCCGAGATCCGATGAATTGTGGATTTATGATCAAGATTATCTATGAATATTATTTGGTTCTTCTCTAAATTCTTTTATGCATGATTTGATATCTTTGCAAGTCTCTTCGAATTATCGGTTTAGTTTGGCCTACTAGATTGATCGTTCTTACCATGAGAGAAGTGCCTAGCTTTGGGTTCAATCCTACGGTGTCCTTTCCCAGTGACAGTAGGGGCAGCAAGGCACGTATTGTGTTGTTGCCATCGAGGATAACAAGATGGGGTTTTCATCATATTGCTTGAGTTAATTCCTCTACATGATGTCATCTTGCTTATTGTGTTACTCCATTCTTTATGAACTTAATACTCTAGATGCATGCTGGATAGCGGTCGATGTGTGGAGTAATAGTAGTAGATGCAGGCAGGAGTCGGTCTACTTGACACAGACGTGATGCCTATGTTCATGATCATTGCCTTAGATGTCATCATAATTATGCGCTTTTCTATAAATTGTTTGGCAGTAATTTGTTCACCAACCGTAATACATGCTATCTCGAGAGAAGCCACTAGTGAAACCTATGGCCCCCGAGTCTCTTTTCCATATTATTAAATCTCGTTTACATCTTGCTAGTTTCCGATCTACTATTTTGCAATCTTTTACTTTCCAATCTATACAACCAAAAATACCAAAAATATTTACTTTACCGTTTATCTATCTCTATCAGATCTCACTTTTCTGAGTGACCGTGAAGGGATTGAGAACCCCTTTATCGCGTTGGTTGCAAGTTCTTGATTGTTTGTGCAGTTATTCGGTGACTTGTGTGTCGTCTTGTACTGGATTGATAGCTTGGTTCTCAAAACTGAGGGAAATACTTATGCTACTTTGCTGCATCACCCTTTCCTCTTCAAGGGGAAACCAATGCAAGCTCAAGAGGTAGCAAGAAGGATTTCTGGCGCCGTTGCTGGGGAGATCTACGTCAAGTCAAGCCATACAAAGTACCCATCATAAACTCTTCTCCCTTGCATTACATTATTCACCATTCACCTCTCGTTTTCCTCTCCCCCACTTCTAAAACGGTTTTCGAAAACCTTTGCATTTTCTTTGCCTTCTTCCCGTATGTCTTTTTGTTTGTGTTTCCATGTGCCTCTATTTGCTGCATCTTTGCTTGCTAAAAATCTATTGATATGGATCCACTTAAAATGTTCTACTTGGATCATCTTTGATCTATATGTGCTCGTGCTGAAACCCCAACTAGTTTAGTTGAGGGAAAATTATTAGATGAGCATGCTCATTTTGTGTGTCACTGTTTGTCCGAAAAAGGGAGACTCTTATGGGATCAAATAAACCGTTTGATGTGTTATGCTTGAAATCTTTGTGAAATTTATGATTTTACTTGTTTCTCTAAGAACCCTAAAAAACACCTTCCCTATCTATGTGAGTTTAATGATAATAAAATCTTATCTTCTTATGCAAAAGGTGTTTATAGTTACTATGATATCGAACAAATTGAAGAATTTTTTGCTTTTAAGGGTGCTTATGAAGTTGCTATGAAAACTATGCTCATAATGTCTATGTCAAATAATGTATTGAAATAATGATTGTTGCTTTGGAAGAAAATAATGATATGCATGAATCTATATACAATTATGATTCCGATGATTTGATTGAAATATCCCTTCATGAAAATGATGCTTACTATTCTTGTGGCCATGATGCCAATATGTATGAAGACGAATTTGCTATAGTTCCTTATGTTAAACATGAGATCATTGCTATTGCTCCCGTACTTGATAGTTCCTTTGATGAAAAGCATGATTGCAATGATGTTATTATAAATTTAGTTAATGTCAATTGTGTTAATGATATGCAAAACCTAAGCTTGGGGATGCTAGGTTTGCTATGTCTACTATTTGTTGTAATGATCATGATTGGGGTGATTCTTCTTATGATCTTGAAATTTTATTTAAGCCCCATGATGAATATGAGATTGATGTTTGCAATAATACTGAAAGTGGGTTTGGAAGAGTGTCAACTTTAGATCCCAAATGTTTGGAGAATATTCAATCTTATGAAATTTTTGATAAAAGTGGGTTTGGAGAGGTCATGACTTTAGTTTATATTAATCCCACTAGTTTGGAAGAGTGTCAACTTCGCATGCATGTGGATCGTGTTGAGAATATGTTATGTGATAGCTATATTGTTGAATTTGCTTATGATCCTACATGTAATTATTATGATAGAGGAAAATATGGTCGTAGAAATTTTCATGTTACTAAATTAGCTCTCTTCATGTTGAGATTGATATGGTTTCTTTCTTCTTCCTTGCATATGCTAGTTTTTGCTTGTCTTGATAATTTGTTTGCCTATAAGATGCCTATGCATAGGAAGTATGTTAGACTTAGATGTGTTTTTCACACGCTACATGATGCTCTCTTCGTGTTTCCATTGCTATCTTTCATGTGAGCATCATTAAAATTATCAATGCCTAGCTAGGGGCGTTAAACGATAGGCTTGTAGGGAGGCAACCCAATTTTATTTCTGTGCTTTACTTTACGCTCCTGTTTAGTAATAAATAATTCATATAGCCTCTGTTTAGATGTGGTTTATGTTTTAATTAGTGTTTGTGCCAAGTAGAACCTTTGGGAAGACATGGGTGAAGTCTTTGTGATCTTACTTAAAAAACAGAAACTTTTGCGCTCACGAGAATAGCTGCCATTTTCTACATAAGAGTGCTTTTAGGTTGATTCTTTTTGCATAAGATTAATATAAATTCCTCACGTCCACAAATTTATTTCAGAATTTTTGGAGTTACAGATTGCTACAGACTGTTCTGTTTTTGACAGATTCTGCTTTTCGCGTGTTGTTTGCTTATTTTGATGAATCTATGAGTAGTATTGGGGGGTATGAACCATAGAGAAGTTGGAATACAGTAGGTTTTACACCAATATAAATAAAGAATGAGTTCATAATAGTACCTTAAAGTGGTGATTTATTTTTCTTATACTAACAGAGCTCATGAGATTTTCTATTGAAGTTTTGTGTTGTGAAGTTTTCAAGTTTTGGGTAAGGATTTGATGGAATTTGGAATAAGGAGTGGCAAGAGCCTAAGTTTGGGGATGCCCAAGGCACCCCAAGGTAAAATTCAAGGACAACCAAAATCCTAAGATTTGGGATGCCCCGAAAGGCATCCCCTCTTTCGTCTTCGTCCATCTGTAACTTTACTTGAGGCTATATTTTTATTCACCACATGATATGTGTTTTGCTTGGAGCGTCTTGTATGATTTGAGTCTTTGCTTTTTAGTTTACCATAATCATACTTGTTGTACACACCTTTTGGGAGAGACGCATGAATCCTAATTTATTAGAATACTCTATGTGCTTCACTTATATCTTTTGAGCTAGACAATATTGCTCTAGTGCTTTACTTATATCTTTTTAGAGCACGGCGGTGGTTTTATTTTATAGAAATTGTTGATCTCTCATGCTTCACTTATATTATTTTCAGAGTATTTTAGAACAACATGGTAATTTGCTTTGGTTATAAAATTAGTCCTAATATGATGGGCATCCAAGATGAGTATAATAAAAACTTTCATATGAAGTGCATTGAATACTATGAGAAGTTTGATTCTTTATGATTGTTTTGAGATATGAAGATGGTGATTTTGAGTCATGCTAGTAGAGTAGTTTTGAATTTGAGAGATACTTGTGTTAAAGTTTGTGATTCCCGTAGCATGCATGTATGATGAACCATTATGTGATGAAGTTGGAGCTTGATTTATTTATTGATTGTCTTCCTTATGAGTGGCGGTCGGGGACGAGTGATGGTCTTTTCCTACCAATCTATCCCCATAGGAGCATGCACGTAGTACTTCATTTTGAAAACTAATAAATTTTTACAATAAGTATGTGAGTTCTTTATGACTAATGTTGAGTCCATGGATTATACGCACTCTCACCCTCCCACCATTGCTAGCCTCTCTAGTACCGTGATGACCCGCAAGTATATAGGATAATTGTAGCCTCTTTCGATAAGTAAGAGTGTCAAACCCAACGAGGAGCTAAAGGTAGAACAAATATTCTCTCAAGTCCTATCTGCCACTGATATGACTCTACGCACGCTTAGTGTTCGCTTTACCTAGAACAAATATGAAACTATAAGTACTTTGTAGGTGTGATAGGATAGGTTTGCAAGATAATAAAGAACACGTAAATATAAACTAGGGGCTGTTTAGATAAAGAAGCAATAAAGTAAATATTAGTAGAGAGCTTTTTTTTACGAGAAAGTTATTTGTCCCTAGGCAATCGATAACTGGACCGGTAATCACTATTGCAATTCAATTTGAGGGAGAGGCATAAGCTAACATACTTTCTCTTCTTGGATCATATGCACTTATGATTGGAACTCTAGCAAGCATCCGCAACTACTAAAGATTCATTAAGGTAAAACCCAACCATAGCATTAAAGTATCAAGTCCCCTTTATCCCATACGCAAACAACCTACTTACTCGGGTTTGTGCTTCTGTCACTCACGCCACCCACCATAAGCAAATCATGAACATATTGCAAACCCTACAGCATGGATCCCTCACGCTTGCGCGACATGGAGAGCACCATAGGACAGCACCAGTAATAAAACATGCAACTCAAACCAATCACGATCATCAATTAACCCATAGGACAAAACGGATCTACTCAAACATCATAGGATGGCCATACATCATTGGGAAATAATATATAGTGTTGAGCACCATGTTTAAGTAGAGATTACAGCGGGTAAGAGAGAGGTTACACCGCTGCATAGAGGGGGGAAGAGTTGGTGATGAAGGCGGTGAAGTTATTGGTGAAGATCGCGGTGATGATGATGGCCTCCGGCAGCGCTCCGGCGCCACCGGAAGCAAGGGGGCGAGGGCCCCCCTTCTTCTTCTTCTTCCTTGACCTCCTCCCTAGATGGGAGAAGGGTTTCCCCTCTGGTCCTTGGCTCCCATGGCGTGGGAGGGGCGAGAGCCCCTCTGAGATTGGATCTGTCTCTCTGTCTCTCTCTGTTTCTGCGTTCCCAGATTCTGCCCCTTCACCGTTTCTTTTATATCCGGTGATCCGTAATTTCGATTTGGGTGAATCTTTCGCCCAGATTTTTCTCATAAAATTAGCTTTCTTGTGGCAAAAGAAGGGCATCAACCGCCTTACGGGTGGCCCACGAGGGTGCCAGGCGCGCCCAGGGGGAGGGCGCGCCCCCCTGTCTCGTGGCCACCTCGGACACCGTTTCGCGTTGATTCTTCCTCCAAAAAATCCCAAATATTACAAAATAATTCTCCGTCCGTTTTTATCTTGTTTGGACTCCGTTTGATATGGGGTTTCTGCGAAACATAAAACATGCAACAGACAGGAACTGGCACTGGGCACTGATCAATATGTTAGTCTCAAAAATAATATAAAAAGTTGCCAAAAATATATGAAAGTTGAAGAATATTGGCATGGAACAATAAAAAATTATAGATACGACGGAGAGGTATTAGCATCCCCAAGCTTAATTCCTGCTCATCCTCGAGTAGGTAAATGATAAAAAAGATAATTTTTTATGTGGAATGCTACCTAGCATAATCTTGATCATATGTATCATGGCATGAATATTAAGACACGAGTGATTCAAAGCAATAGTCTATCATTTGACATAAAAACAATAATACTTCGAGCGTACCAATAAAGCAATCATGTCTTTTCAAAACAACATGGCCAAAGAAAGTTATCCCTACAAAATCATATAGTCCGGCTATGCTCTATCTTCATCACACAAAGTATTTAATCATGCACAACCCCGATGACAAGCCAAGCAATTGTTTCATACTTTAGTAATCTCAAACTTTTTCAACTTTCACGCAATACATGAGCGTGAGCCATGGACATAGCACTATAGGTCGAATAGAATATGATGGTGGGGTTATGTGGAGAAGACAAAAAGGAGAAAGGCTCACATCAACTAGGCGTATCAATGGGCTAGGGAGATGCCCATTAATAGATATCAATGTGAGTGAGTAGGGATTGCCATGCAACGGATGCACTAAGAGCTATAAGTGTATGAAAGCTCAAATTGGGAACTAAGTGGGTGTGCATCCAACTTTCTTGCTCATGAAGACCTCGGGTGTTTGAGGAAGCCCATCATCGGAATATACAAGCCAAGTTCTATAATGAAAATTCCCACTAGTATATGAAAGTGAAAGCATAGGAGACTCTCTCTATGAAGAACATGGTGCTACTTTGAAGCACAAGTGTGGTAAAAGGATAGTAACATTGCCCCTTATCTCTTTTTCTCACATTTTTTATTTTCCTTTTTTATTTTTTTTATTTTTTTGGTGGGCTTCATTGGCCTCTTTTTTTATTTGGGCTTCTTTGGCCTCTTTTTTTCATAAAGTCTGAAGTCTCATCCCGACTTGTGGGGGAATCATAGTCTCCATCATCCTTTCCTCACTGGGGCAATGCTCTAATAATGATGATCATCACACTTTTATTTACTTACAACTCAATATTACAACAAAGCAATATGACAATGAATGCTCAAGTCATGTATATGATGATGATGGAAGTTGCATGGAAATATATCTCGGAATGGCTATGGAAATGCCATGATAGGTAGGTATGGTGGCTGTTTTGAGGAAGATATAAGGAGGCTTATGTGTGATAGAGCGTATCGTATCACGGGATTTGGATGCATTGGCTAAGTTTGCACCAACTCTTGAGGTGAGAAAGGGCAATGCACGGTACCGAAGAGGCTAGCAATGATGGAAGGGTGAGAGTGTGTATAATCCATGGACTCAACATTAGTCATAAAGAACTCACATACTTATTGCAAAAATCTACAAGCCATTGAAAACAAAGTACTACGCGCATGCTCCTAGGGGGATAGATTGGTAAGAAAAGACCATCGCTCGTCCCCGACCGCCACTCATAAGGAAGACAATCAATAAATAAAATTGTGCTCCAACTTCATCACAAAGCGGTTCACCATACGTGCATGCTACGAGAGTCACAAACCTCAACACAAGTATTTCTACTAATCCACATTCACCCACTAGCATGACTCTAATATCACCATCTTTATATCGCAAAACTATTGCAAGGAATCAAACATATCATATTCAGCAATCTACAAGTTTATGTAGGATTTTATGACTAACCATGTGAATGACCAATTCCTGTCATCTCTCTAAATAGATATAAGTGAAGCAAGAGAGTTTAATTCTTTCTACAAAAGATATGCCCACGCTCTAACAAATATAAGTGAAGCAAAAGAGCATTCTTGAAATGGCGGTTTTCTATGTGAAGAGAAACAGGCAATCCAAACTTCAAATGATATAAGTGAAGCACATGAAGCATTCTATAAAGACATACTCAAAAGATTTAAGTGAAGTGCAATGAGCATTCTATAAATCAACCAAGGACTATTTCATACCAGCATGGTGCATAAAAGAAAAGTGAAAACTAAATGCAAAAGACGCTCCAAGACCTGCACATATCGCATGAACGAAACGAATCCGAAAACATACCGATACTTGTTGAAGAAAGAGGGGATGTCTTCCGGGACATCCCCAAGCTTAGAGCTTGAGTCTCCTTGAATATTTACTTGGGATGCATTGGGCATCCCCAAGCTTGAGCTCTTGCCTCTCTTCCTATTCCTTATATCGAGACCTCCTCGATTAGACACTTCATCCACACAAAACTTCAACAGAAAACTCGGTAAGATTCGTTAGTATAATAAAGCAAATCACCACTCTAAGTACTGTAGCAAACCAATTAATATTTTGTTTTTGCATTGTGTCTATTGTAATATAACTTTTCCATGGCTTAATCCACTGATATAAATTGATAGATTCATCAAAACAAGCAAACTATGCATCAAAAATAGAATCTGTCAAAAACAGAACAGTCTGTAGCAATATGAACATTCACCATACTTCTGGTACCCCACAAATTCTACCAAAATTAGGAAAAATAAACAATTTGTACAGCAAGACAGTGCAAAATGAATCAGAACCGTTTGGCATTCCAGCAAAAAATGTAAAATCGAGCACTATAGCCAAAGTTTCTGTCCTGCACCGTACAAACCAACAAGCATTGTAAACATCCTAAAGGCAAACCTTGGCACATTATTTTTAGGGTTTTTATCAGTTTTGCCATCGGCTGTATAACGCTACTCAGTTT
Source organism: Triticum dicoccoides (assembly GCF_002162155.2). Classification (NCBI taxonomy): domain Eukaryota; kingdom Viridiplantae; phylum Streptophyta; class Magnoliopsida; order Poales; family Poaceae; genus Triticum; species Triticum dicoccoides. Next base: position 492,569,546 of record NC_041387.1, read on the forward strand.
TGCCACTAAATGTTTTCACTAATAAAAAATGCCACTGTTCAGTTAGACACAAACTCAGAAATACCATTTTTCACTATTACTGTTTGGTCAGTGCACGTTAACTGGAGGTAGATGACAGAAATACCCCTATCCCCATTTGTGAACCCCCCCTCTCTCTCTCTCTGTTGACTTGTGGGACCATTTGTAAGGGGCGCATGAGAATAGAATAAAAATGGCACCATGGGGTTTCGAACCCAAGACCACGACCTCCAATAAGGCGCTAGCTAACCAAATGAGCTAAGGAGATGTTTTGACGTAGAGGGAGATATACCTCTTATATGTTCATATGGAATAATATTCCATCACAGCAACGTCTTGTATATTTTCTTGTTGCTAGTTAGTTGGACTGGGGTTTGAAAGTTAGTATCAACAACACATGTGCATGAGCGGCTGGCCAACTAGAAGAATATGTCTGATACTAGTAGACATAAACAAATGAGGCAGACCGTCATGCCCAATTTTTTTACGGTCACACACTAATTGACAGAAACAACACATATGACAGCAGGATCACATGGTATTCTAAATTTCTTTGAAAATTTCAGCATGGTGGCTGGCCATTTTTCTGAAAACGACACAAACACAAAGTGGTTCATAGATACAAATAAGGTTCAAAATATCAACTTGTTTGTTTTTCAGCACACACAAATTCTATGTACAAATTTCGACCTCTACAAGTTATATTCAACCACATACGCACACTGAGAATTAGTACACTCACAATGTAGGAATTTCAGAGGCTATGTCATGTTGAGGCATCATGTGGCCAACGCAATCCTCCGATTCGGTCCTGCTATCCGTCGCCATTGTCGTGGAACAAGTGCTCTACAAGACTCGAGAGGAGCTGCGGAGTAAGGCAGGCGAAGCGCCGAAGCTGCCTGCCTCCGATGGCGGTGCCCGGCGGGAGGAAGAGCCGAAGTTGCGATGGGTGGCGCTAGTCGGTGGGAGGCGCCGCAGCTAGAGCTGGGCGGGCAGCCCGGCGATCGGCGGTGCCAGGTGAGGAGTTTGGCAGGCGGCGGCGGTGGCTGGGGATGTTGGTTCTGGCTGGGAAAACTGCCACGAACAGATCGGGTAAAGGATTAGATAAGGGTTCTGTTTAGTTAGGTTTGGAGATATGTATATAAGACGTATATCTCCTTGCACAACAAAGCATTTCCTTGGGTCAGTTGGTCAGCTTGCGGGGTGTGTTGTCTGTGGTCTTTGGTTCGAACCCCCACCGTCCCAAATTTTGATTCTCTTCTTCTCATACGCCCCTTACAAATGGGATAGGGGTAGTTTTGTCATCTACCTTCAGTCAACATGTGTTGACCAAACAGTAACGGTGAAAATGGTCTTTTTGAGCTTGATCTAATATAACAGTGGCATTTTTGAGTAGTAAAAAAGTTTAGTGGCAAAACTGAGTACCGTTATACAGCCGATGGCAAAACTGATAAAAACCCTTATTTTTATAATACAATGGAATTGTACAAGGGGATAATTATTTTTGATGAAAAGTTTCTATAATCAAGATTCACAAAGTTTCTGTGAGCATGAACAAAGTTCAAGGCTAGCTCCCACTTCAACAATGCTTGTCTTTCTCACTTTCACTTTCCTTTTTGAAAAGTTTTTAGGTTCCCCTCTTTATTTTTTTGTTTTTAAACTATATGAAAGCACTTAATAGAAATAAATGACTCTTTAAAGCTTCCGGGTTGTCTCCCTGGCAGCGCTTTCTTTAAATCCATTAAGCTAGGCATAAAGTGCTCAATTAATGGATCCACCCGGATCCCAAGGTATATCAAAGCCAATTTTAATTAATAATGATTTGTAATTTAGTAGTGAGCACAAAGTAACATATATCATGCAACAACAAAGTCTAACTCTCTTCCTATGCATCGTCATGTCATAAAAGAACAATTCATGCACACCAAGTACAAGCCAATGCATAGTATAAGCAGTTTCTTGCAATTTTATCATATTGGAAACATAGAGAGGTGGAGATGTTCCTCTCTCATAATAATTGCAAGTAGAAGCAGCAAGCACATGCATAATATATCTATCAAAATCATCATGTGCAACGGTAAAAGGCAACCCATCAATATAATCCTTAGTAAGCACAAACTTCTCTGATATAGTGTAGTAGGGAGAATTCAAAAATATAATAGGACTATCATGCGTGGGTGCAATAGCAACAATTTCATGTTTAACATAAGGAACTATAGCAAGTTCATCTCCATAAGCATAATTCATATTGGCATCTTGGCCACAAGCATAGCAAGCATCATCAAAAAGGGGTATTTCAAGAGAATCAACGGGATCATGACAATCATCATAGCAATCATCCTTCGGTAAGCACGAAGGGAAATTAAACAATGTATGAGTTGAAGAGTTACTCTTGTTAGAAGGTGGGCAGGGTGATCAATCCGCTCTTCCTCCTTTTGTTCTTCGCTCTCTTTCTCATCTTTTTCATCCAATGAGCTCACAGTTTCATCAATTTCTTCTTCCATAGCTTCCTGCAAAATATTAGTCTCTTCTTGGACAACGGAGACTTTCTCAATAAACGCATCAATATTGTAGTTATATTCATAATTTTCATAGCAATATTTCGATATAGCATAATTTTCAGGCCTATAAACATCATCATCTAAAGCTTCATACTTTTCAAACAAAGATTCAATTTCATAAGCACCTTTAAAAGCAAAAAATTCCTCAATTTTTTCAACATCATAGTAATTATATATACCATTAGCATAAGAAGCCAAGGTTTCATTATCATTAAATTTGCATGAAAAGGGAAGGTGTGGAGCCTTCATCCTAGAGCAACAAGTATAATCATATCTCAAGCATAGATCCCGAGCATACCAATGCAACATATTAATTTGATCTCATAATAGTTTCCCTTTTTGTGTCAAGCGATATTCCCTGAAGTATTCACGTTGATCCAACGTGTCTCCCATAACATAATTGAATGGGGTTTTCTCAGGATTTTCAAAGTAGTACATAATAGTTTTCACATAACCAGCATCGAGGGTTTTAGGAGGTTCCCCATCTCCATGAGTATCAAGTACACCTATTTTTTTTTTGCTATTACGTGTTCCATATCCATAACTAAAGATAGGAAACAACTAAGAACAACAAATAAAAATTACTTAGTGATAAAGAAAACAAGCACACACGAGAGTATTCACCCCACGCTATGACTCCCCGGCAACGGCGCTAGAAAAAGGTCTTGATGACCCGCAAGTATACGAGATAGTTGTAGCCTCTTTCGATAAGTAAGAGTGTCGAACCCAGCGAGGAGCTAAAGGTAGAACAAATATTCTCTCAAGTCCTATCTGCCACTGATACGACTCTATGCACGCTTAGTGTTCGCTTTACCTAGAACAAGTATGAAACTAGAAGTACTTTGTAGGTGTGATAGGATAGGTTTGCAAGATAATAAAGAACACGTAAATATAAACTAGGGGTTGTTTAGATAAAGAAGCAATAAAGTAAATATTAGTAGAGAACTTTTTGTCACGAGAAAGTTATTTAACTACTAAAGATTCATTAAGGTAAAACCCAACCATAGCATTAAAGTATCAAGTCCCCTTTATCCCATACGCAAACAACCTACTTACTCGGGTCTGTGCTTCTGTCACTCACACCACCCACCATAAGCAAATCATGAACATATTGCAAACCCTACAGCAGGGATCCCTCACGCTTGCGCGACACGGAGAGCACTATAGGATAGCGCCAATAATAAAACATGCAACTCAAACCAATCACGATCATCAATTAACCCATAGGACAAAACTGATCTATTCAAACATCATAGGATAGCCATACATCATTGGGAAATAATATATAGCATTGAGCACCATGTTTAAATAGAGATTATAGCGGGTAAGAGAGAGGTTACACCGCTGCATAGAGGGGGGAAGAGTTGGTGATGAAGGCGGTGAAGTTATTGGTGAAGATCGCGGTGATGATGATGGCCTCCGGCAGCGCTCCGGCGCCACCGGAAGCAAGGGGGAGAGGGCCCCCTTCTTCTTCTTCTTCCTTGACCTCCTCCCTAGATGGGAGAAGGGTTTCCCCTCTGGTCCTTGGCTCCCATGGCGTGGGAGGGGCGAGAGCTCCTCTGATATTGGATCTGTCTCTTTGTCTCTCTCTCTCTCTTTCTGCGTTCCCAGATTCTGCCCCTTCACCATTTCTTTTATATCCGGAGATCCGTAACTCCGATTGGGGTGAATCTTTTGCCCAGATTTTTCTCATAAAATTAGCTTTCTTGCGGCAAAAGAAGGGCATCAAACGCCTTGTGTCCCACGAGGGTGCCAGGCACGCCCGAGGGGGGGAGGGCGCGCCCCCCTGTCTCGTGGCCACCTCAGGCACCCTTTCGCGTTGATTCTTCCTCCGGAAAATCCCAAATATTCCAAAATAATTCTCCGTCCATTTTTATCCCGTTTGGACTCCATTTGATATGGGTTTCTGCGAAACATAAAACATGCAACAGACAGGAACTGGCACTAGGCACTGGATCAATATGTTAGTCCCAAAAATAATATAAAAAGTTGCCAAAAGTATATGAAAGTTGAAGAATATTGGCATGGAAAAAATCAAAAATTATAGATACGACAGAGATGTATCATACCGCGCAACTTTCGCCGGTACCATACACCCACCATATACCTTCCTCAAAACAGCTACCATACCTACCTATTATGGAATTTCCATAGCCATTCCGAGATATATTGCCATGCAACTTTCCACCGTTCCGTTTATTATGACACGCTCCATCACTGTCATATTGCTTTGCATGATCATGTAGTTGACATCGTATTTGTGGCAAAGCCACCGTTAATAATTTTTTCATACATGTCACTCTTGAATCATTGCACACCCCGATACACCGTTGGAGAGATCCACATAGAGTCATATTTTGTTCTAAGTATCGAGTTGTAATTCTTGAGTTGTAAGTAAATAAAAGTGTGATGATCTTCATTATTAGAGCATTGTCCCATGTGAGGAAAGGATGATGGAGACTATGATTCCCCCACAAGTCGGGATGAGACTCTGAATGAAAAAAAAGAGGCAAAAAAAAGAGAAGGCCCAAATAAAAAAATGAGAGAAAAAGAGAAAAGGGGCAATGCTACTATCCTTTTACAACACTTGTGCTTCAAAGTAGCACCGTGATCTTCATGATAGAGATTCTCCTATGTTGTCACTTTCATATACTAGTGGGAATTTTCATTATAGAACTTGGCTTGTATATTTCAATGATGGGCTTCCTCAAAATGCCCTAGGTCTTCATGAGCAAGCAAGTTAGATGCACACCCACTTAGTTTCTTTTTGAGCTTTCATACACTTATAGCTCTAGTGCATTCGTTGCATGGCAATCCCTACTCACTCACATTGATATCTATTGATGGGAATCTCCATAGCCCGTTGATATGCCTAGTTGATGTGAGACTATCTTCTCCTTTTTGTCTTCTCCACAACCACCATTGTATTCCACCTATAGTGCTATGTCCATGGCTCACGCTCATGTATTGCGTGAAGATTGAAAAAGTTTGAGAACATCAAAAGTATGAAACAATTGCTTGGCTTGTCATCGGGGTTGTGCATGATTAAATACTTTGTGTGATGAAGATAGAGCATAGCTAGACTATATGATTTTGTAGGGATAGCTTTCTTTGGCCATGTTATTTCGAGAAGACATGATTGCTTTGTTAGTATGCTTGAAGTATTATTATTTGTATGTCAATATTAAACTTTTGTCTTGAATCTTTCGGATCTGAACATTCATGCCACAATAAAGAAAAATTACATGAATAAATATGCTAGGTAGCATTCCACATCAAAAATTCTGTTTTTATCATTTACCTACTCGAGGATGAGCAGGAATTAAGCTTGGGGATGCTTGATACGTCTCCAACGTATCTATAATTTTTTATTGTTTCGTTATATTATATTATCTGTTTTGGATGTTTAATGGGCTTCAATATGCTTTTTTATATTATTTTTGGGACTAATCTATTAACCGAGGGCCCAGTGACAGTTTCTGTTTTTTTGCCTATTTTAGAGTTTTGCAGAAAAGGAATACCAAACGGAGTCCAAACTGAATGAAACCCTCGCGATGATCTTTCTTGGACCGAAAGCAAACAATAAGACTTGGAGATGAAGTCGGAGAGGCAACGAGGCGGTCATGAGGTAGGAGGGCATGCCCACGGGGGTAGGCGTGCCCCACCCTCGTGGGCCCCTCATAGCCCCATTGACCTAGTTCCTTCGACTATATATACTCTTATACCCTAAAAACATCAGGGGGAGCCATGAAACCACTTTTCCACCGCCGCAACCTTATGTACCCGTGAGATCCCATCTTGGGGCCTTTTCCGGCGATCTACCGAAGGTGGATTCGATCACGGAGGGCTTCTACATCAACACCATTACCTCTCCGATGAAGCGTGATTAGTTTACCACAGACCTTCGGGTCCATAGTTATTAGCTAGATGGATTCTTCTCTCTCTTTGATTCTCAATACAAAGTTCTCCTCAATGTTCTTGGAGATCTATTCGATATAATACTCTTTTGCAGTGTGTTTACCAAGATCCGATGAATTGTGGATTTATGATCAAGATTATCTATGAATATTATTTGGTTCTTCTTTGAATTCTTTTATGCATGATTTGATATCTTTGCAAGTCTCTTAGAATTATCGGTTTAGTTTGCCCTACGAGATTGATCTTTCTTGCCATGAGAGAAGTGCTTAGCTTTGGGTTCAATCTTGTAGTGTCCTTTCCCAGTGACAGTAGGGGCAGCAAGGCACGTATTGTGTTGTTGCCATCGAGGATAACAAGATGGGGATTTCATCATATTGCTTGAGTTAATTCCTCTACATGATGTCATCTTGCTTAATGTGTTACTCCGTTCTTTATGAACTTAATACTCTAGATGCATGTGTTGGGGAACGTAGCAGAAATTAAAAAAATTTCCTACGTGTCACCAAGATCTATCTATGGAGAAACTAGCAATGAGGGGAAGAAGAGTGCATCTACATACCCTTGTAGATCGCTAAGCGGAAGTGTTCAAGAGAACGGGGTTGAAGGAGTCGTACTCGTCGTGATCCAAATCACCGGAGATCCTAGTGCCGAACGGATGGCACCTCCGCGTTCAACACACATACAGCCCGGTGACATCTCCCATGCCTTGATCCAGCAAGGAGAGAGGGAGAGGTTGAGGAAGACTCCATCCAGCAGCAGCACAACGGCGTGGTGGTGATGGAGGAGCGTGGCAATCCAGCAGGGCTTCGCCAAGCACCGCGGGAGAGGAGGAGTAAGAGAGGTAGGGCTGCGCCAAGAGGGAGAGGTTCTCGTGTGTTGGGCAGCCCCCCTAGGCCTCAAGTATTTATAGGGGGAGGGGAGGGGGCTGCGCCCCCTCTAGGGTTCCCTCCCCAAGGGTGGCGGTAGCCCCCAGATGCCATCTGGGTGGCGGCCAGAGGGGGAGAGAGGGGAGGCGCGCCTGGGGTGGGCCTTAGGGCCCATCTGCCCTAGGGTTTGCCCCCTCCCACTCTCCCTTGCGCCTTGGGCCCCTTGTGGGGGGCGCACCAGCCCACCTGGGGCTGGTTCCCTCCCACACTTGGCCCATGCAGCCCTCCGGGGTTCGTGGCCCCACTTGGTGGACCCCCAGGACCCTCCCGGTGGTCCCGGTACGTTACCGGAAAAACCCGAAACTTTTCCGGTGACCAAAACAGGACTTCCCATATATAAATCTTTACCTCCGGACCATTCCGGAACTCCTCGTGATGTCCGGGATCTCATCCGGGACTCCGAACAACATTCGGTAACCACATACAAACTTCCTTTATAACCCTAGCGTCATCGAACCTTAAGTGTGTAGACCCTACGGGTTCGAGAACCATGCAGACATGACCGAGACGTTCTGCGGTCAATAACCAACAGCGGGATCTGGATACCCATGTTGGCTCCCACATGTTCCACGATGATCTCATCGGATGAACCATGATGTCAAGGACTCAATCGATCCCGTATACAATTCCCTTTGTCTAGCGGTATTGTACTTGCCCGAGATTCGATCGTCGGTATACCGATACCTTGTTCAATCTCGTTACCGGCAAGTCTCTCTACTCGTTCCGTAACACATCATCCCGTGATCAACCCCTTGGTCACATTGTGCACATTATGATGATGTCCTACCGAGTGGGCCCAGAGATACCTCTCTGTTACATGGAGTGACAAATCCCAGTCTCGATTCGTGCCAACCCAACAGACACTTTCGGAGATACCTGTAGTGCACCTTTATAGCCACCCAATTACGTTGTGACGTTTGGTACACCCAAAGCATTCCTACGGTATCCGGGAGTTGCACAATCTCATGGTCTAAGGAAAAGATACTTGACATTTAGAAAAGCTTTAGCATACGAACTACACGATCTCTGTGCTAGGCTTAGGATTGGGTCTTGTCCATCACATCATTCTCCTGATGATGTGATCCCATTATCAATGACATCCAATGTCCATGGTCAGGAAACCGTAACCATCTATTAATCAACGAGCTAGTCAATTAGAGGCTTACTAGGGACATGGTGTTGTCTATGTATCCACACATGTATCTGAGTTTCCTATCAATACAATTATAGCATGGATAATAAACGATTATCATGAACAAGGAAATATAATAATAACTAATTTATTATTGCCTCTAGGGCATATTTCCAACAGTCTCCCACTTGCACTAGAGTCAATAATCTAGTTCACATCGCCATGTGATTAACACTCACACGTCACATCGCCATGTGACCAACATTCAAAGAGTTTACTAGTGTCATTAAACTAGTTCACATCATCATGTGATTAAGGCTCAATGAATTCTGGGGTTTGATCATGTTTTGCTTGAGAGAGGTTTTAGTCAACGGGTCTGCAACAATCAGATCTGTATGTATTTCGCAATTCTCTATGTCATATTGTAAATGCTGCTTCCACGCTCCACTTGAAGCTATTCCAAATGGTTGCTCCACTATACGTATCTGGTTTGCTACTCAGAGTCATTTGGATAGGTGTTAAAGCTTGCATCGACGTAACCCTTTACGTCGAACTCTTTATCACCTCCATAATTGAGAAATAAATCCTTATTACTCCAAGGACAATTTTGACCGCTATCTGGTGATCCACTCCTTGATCACCTTTGTACCCTCTTGCCAGACATGTGGCAAGGCACACATCAGGTGTGGTACATAGCATAGCATACTGTAGAGCCTACGTCTAAAGCATAGGGGACGACCTTCGTCCTTTCTCTCTTTTCTGCCGTGGTCGAGCTTTAAGTCTTAACTTCATACCTTATATCTCAGGTAAGAAGTCCTTCTTTGACTGATCCATCTTGAACACCTTCAAGATCATGTCAAGGTATACGCTCATTTGAAAGTATTATTAAGCATTTTGATCTATCCTCATATATTTTGATGCTCAATGTTCAAGTAGCTTGATCCAGGTTTTCTATTGAAAAACACCTTTCAAATAACCCTATATGCTTTCCAGAAAATTCTACATCATTTCTGATCAACAATATGTCAACAACATATACTCATCAGAAATTCCATAGTGCTCCCACTCACTTCTTTGGAAATACAAGTTTCTCATGAACTTTGTATAAACCCAAAATCTTTGATCATCTTATCAAAGCGCACATTCCAACTCCGAGATGCTTACTCCAGTCCTTAGAAGGATCGCTGGAGCCAGCATACCTTTTAGCATCCTTAGGATCGACAAAACCTTTCTGATTGTATCACATACAACCTTTCCTTATGAAAACTGGTAAGGAAACTTGTTTTGACATCCATCTGCCAGATTTCATAAATGCATCTTGTGCTAACATGATTTCGACGGACTTCAAGCATCGCTACAGATGAGAAAATCTCATCGTAGCCAACTCCTTGAACTTGTGAAAAACTCTTCGCCACAAGTCGAGCTTCATAGACGGTGAGGTTACCGTCCACGTCCGTCTTCTTCTTAAAGATCCATTTATCTCAATGGCTTGCCGATCATTGGGCAAGTCCACCAAAGTCCATGCTTTGTTCTGATACATGGATCCTATCTCGGATTTCATGGCTTCTAACCATTTGTCGGAATTTGGGCCCACCATCGCTTCTCCATAGCTCGTAGGTTCATTGTTGTCTAGCAACATGACCTTCAAGACAGGATTACTGTACCACTCTGAAGCAGCACACATCCTTGTCACCCTACGAGGTACGATAGTGACTTGATCCGAAATTTCATGATCACTATCATAAGCTTCTACTTCAATTGGTGTAGGTGCCATAGGAACAACTTCCTGTGCCCTGCTACACACTAGTTGTAGTAATGGTTCAATAACCATATCAAGTCTCCACCATCCTCCCACTCAACTTTTCGAGACAAACTTTTCCTCGAGAAAGGACCCGGTTCAAGAAACAATCCCTATTGCTTTCGGATCTGAATTAGGAGGTATACCCAACTGTTTTGGGTGTACTATGAAGATGCATTTTATCCGCTTTGGGTTCGAGCTTATCAACCTGAAACTTTTTCACATAAGCGTCGCAGCCCCAAACTTTTAAGAAACGACAACTTAGGTTTCTCCAAACGGTGTCGTCTCAACGGAATTACGTGGTACCCTATTAAAGTGAGTGCGGTTGTCTCTAATGCCTAACCCATGAACGATAGTGGTAATTCGATAAGAGACGCCATGGTACGCACCATATCCAATAGGGTGCAACTATGATGTTCGGACACACCATCACACTATGGTGTTCCAGGCGGTATTAATTGTGAAACAATTTCCACAATGTCTTAATTGCGTGCCAAAGCTCGTAACTCAGATACTCATCTCTGTGATCATATCATAGACATTTTATCCTCTTGTCACGATGATTTTCAACTTCACTCTGAAATTACTTGAACCATTCAATAATTCAGACTTGTGTTTCATCAAGTAAATATACTCAGTATCTACTCAAATCATCCGTGAAGTAACAACATAACGATATTCACTGCATGCCTCAGCACTCATTGGACTGCACACATCAAAATGTGTTGCTTCCAACAAGTTGCTATCTTGTTCCATTTTACTGAAAACGAGGCTTTCAGTCATCTTGCCCATGTGGTATAATTTGCATATCTCAAGTGATACAAAATCAAGTGAGTCCAAACGATCCATCTGCATGGAGTTTCTTCATGCGTATACACCAACAGACATGGTTCGCATGTCTCAAACTTTTCAAAAACGAGTGAGTCCAAAGATCCATCAACATGGAGCTTCTTCATGCGTTTTATACCAATATGACTTACATGGCAGTGCCACAAGTAAGTGGTACTATCATTACTATCTTATATCTTTTGGCATGAAAATGTGTATCACTACGATCGAGATTCAATAAACCATTCCTTTAGGTGCAAGACCACTGAAGGTATTATTCACATAAATAGAGTAACCATTATTCTCCTTAAATGAATAACCGTATTGCAATAGACATAATCCAATCATGTCTATGCTCAACGCAAACACCAAATGACAATTATTCAGGTTTAATACTATTCTTGATGGTAGAGGGAGCGTGCGATGTTTGATCACATCAAACTTGGAAACAGTTCCAACATATATCGTCAGCTCACCTTTAGCTAGTCTTCGTTTATTCCCTAGATTTTATTCCGAGTTACTAACACTTAGCAACCGGACCGGTATCTAATACCCTGGTGCTACTAGGAGTACTAGTAAAGTACACATTAACATAATGTATATCCAATATACTTCTATCGACCTTGCCAACCTTCTTATCTACCAAGTATCTAGGGTAATACTGCTCCAGTGGTTGTTCCCCTTATTACAGAAGCACTTAGTCTCGGTTTTGGGTTCAACCTTGGGTTTCTTCACTAGAGCAGCAGCTGATTTGCCGTTTCATGAAGTATCCCTTCTTGCCCTTGCCCTTCTTGAAACTAGTGGTTTCACCAACCATCAACAATTGATGCTCCTTCTTGATTTCTACTTTCGCAGTGTCAAACATCGCGAATACCTCAAGGATCATCAAATCTATCCCTGATTTGTTATAGTTCATCACGAAACTCTAGCAGCTTGGTGGCAATGACTTTGGAGAAACATCACTATCTCATCTGGAAGATCAACTCCCACTCGATTCAAGTGATTGTTGCACTTAGACAATCTGAGCACAAGCTCAACGATTGAGCATTTCTTCCTTAGTTTGCATGCTAAGAAAATCGTCGGAGGTCTTATACCTCTTGACATGGGCACGAGCCTGAAATCCCAATTTCCGCCCTCGAAACATCTCATATGTTCCGTGACGTTTCAAAAAACGTCTTTGGTGCCTCAACTCTAAACTGTTTAACTGAACTATCACGTAGTTATCACAACGTGTATGTCCGATGTTCGCAACATCCACAAACGACGTTTGGGGTTCAGCACACTGAGCGGTGCATTAAGGACATAAGCTTTCTACTGTCCGCATAATCGCTACTGTCAACTTTCAACTATATTTTTCTCTAGGAGCATATCTAAAACAGTAGAACTAAAGCGCGAGCTATGACATAATTTGCAAAAGGGATTTTGACTATGTTCAGGATAATTAAGTTCATCTTATGAACTCCCACTCAGATAGACATCCCTCTAGTCATCTAAGTGATTACCTGATCCAAGTCAACTAGGTCGTGTCCGATCATCACGTGAGACGGACTAGTCATCATCGGTGAACATCTTCATGTTGATCGTATCTACTATACGACTCATGCTCGACCTTTCGGTCTCTGTGTTCCGAGGCCATGTCTGTACATGCTAGGCTCATCAAGTTAACCCTAAGTGTTTTGCATGTGTAAAACTGTCTTACACCCGTTGTATGTGAACGTAAGGATCTATCACACCCGATCATCACGTGGTGCTTTGAAACGACGAACTTTAGCAACGGTGCACAGTTAGGGGAGAACACTTCTTGAAATTGTTGTAAGGGATCATCTTATTTACTACCGTCGTTCTAAGTAAACAAGATGCATAAACATAATAAACATCACATGCAATTATATAGTAGTGACATGATATGGCCAATATCATATAGCTCCATTGATCTCCATCTTCGGGGCTCCATGATCATCATCGTCACCGGCATGACACCATGATCTCCATCATCGTGTCTTCATGAAGTTGTCTCGCCAACTATTACTTCTACTACTATGGCTACCGGTTAGCAATAAAGTAAAGTAATTACATGGCGTTGTTTAATGACACGCAGGTCATACAATAAATTAAGACAACTCCTATGGCTCCTGCCGGTTGTCATACTCATCGACATGCAAGTCGTGATTCCTATTACAAGAACATGATCAATCTCATACATCACATATCATTCATCACATTCTTCTTGGCCATATCACATCACATAGCATACCCTGCAAAAACAAGTTAGACGTCCTCTAATTGTTGTTTGCATGTTTTACGTGGCTGCTATGGGTTTCTAGCAAGAACGTTTCTTACCTACGCAAAAACCACAACATGATATGTCAATTGCTATTTACCCTTCATAAGGACCCTTTTCATCGAATCCGTTCCAACTAAAGTGGGAGAGACTGGCACCCGCTAGCCACCTTATGCACCAAGTGCATGTCAGTCGGTGGAACCTGTCTCATGTAAGCGTACGTGTAAGGTCGGTCCGGGCCGCTTCATCACACAATACCGTCGAAACAAGATTGGACTAGTAACGGTAAGCATATTGAACAAGATCAATGCCCACAACTACTTTGTGTTCTACTCGTGCAAAGAATCTACGCAATAGACCTAGCTCATGATGCCACTGTTGGGGAACGTAGTAGAAATTCAAAATTTTCCTACGTGTCACCAAGATCTATCTATGGAGAAACTAGCAACGAGGGGAAGAAGAGTGCATCTACATACCCTTGTAGATCGCTAAGCGGAAGCGTTCAAGAGAACGGGGTTGAAGGAGTCATACTCGTCGTGATCCAAATCACCGGAGATCCTAGTGCCGAACGGACGGCGCCTCCGCGTTCACCACACGTACAGCCCGGTGACGTCTCCCATGCCTTGATCCAGCAAAGAGAGAGGGAGAGGTTGAGGAAGACTCCATCCAGTAGTAGCACAACGGCGTGGTGGTGATGGAGGAGTGTGGCAATCCAGCAGGGCTTCGCCAAGCACCGCGGGAGAGGAGGAGTAAGAGAGGTAGGGCTGCGCCAAGAGGGAGAGGTTCTCGTGTGTTGGGCAGCCCCCCTAGGCCTCAAGTATTTATAGGGGGAGGGGAGGGGGCTGCGCCCCCTCTAGGGTTCCCTCCCCAAGGGTGGCGGCAGCCCCCAGATGCCATCTGGGTGGCGGCCAGAGGGGGAGAGAGGGGAGGCGCGCCTGGGGTGGGCCTTAGGGCCCATCTGCCCTAGGGTTTGCCCCCTCCCACTCTCCCTTGCGCCTTGGGCCCCTTGTGGGGGGCGCACCAGCCCACCTGGGGCTGGTTCCCTCCCACACTTGGCCCATGCAGCCCTCCGGGGTTCGTGGCCCCACTTGGTGGACCCCCGGGACCCTCCCGGTGGTCCCGGTACGTTACCGGAAAAACCCGAAACTTTTCCGGTGACCAAAACAGGACTTCCCATATATAAATCTTTACCTCCGGAACTCTTCGTGACGTCCGGGATCTCATCCGGGACTCCGAACAACATTCGGTAACCACATACAAACTTCCTTTATAACCCTAGCATCATCGAACCTTAAGTGTGTAGACCCTACGGGTTCGGGAACCATGCAGACATGACCGAGGCGTTCTCCGGTCAATAACCAACAGCGGGATCTGGATACCCATGTTGGCTCCCACATGTTCCACGATGATCTCATCGGATGAACCACGATGTCAAGGACTCAATCGATCCCGTATACAATTCCCTTTGTCTAGCGGTATTGTACTTGCCCGAGATTCGATCGTCGGTATACCGATACCTTGTTCAATCTCGTTACCGGCAAGTCTCTTTACTCGTTCCGTAACACATCATCCCGTGATCAACCCCTTGGTCACATTGTGCACATTATGATGATGTCCTATCGAGTGGGCCCAGAGATACCTCTCCGTTACACGGAGTGACAAATCCCAGTCTCGATTCGTGCCAACCCAACAGACACTTTCGGAGATACCTGTAGTGCACCTTTATAGCCACCCAGTTATGTTGTGACGTTTGGTACACCCAAAGCATTCCTACGGTATCCGGGAGTTGCACAATCTCATGGTCTAAGGAAAAGATACTTGACATTTAGAAAAGCTTTAGCATACGAACTACACGATCTCTGTGCTAGGCTTAGGATTGGGTCTTGTCCATCACATCATTCTCCTGATGATGTGATCCCATTATCAATGACATCCAATGTCCATGGTCAGGAAACCGTAACCATCTATTGATCAACGAGCTAGTCAATTAGAGGCTTACTAGGGACATGGTGTTGTCTATGTATCCACACATGTATCTGAGTTTCCTATCAATACAATTATAGCATGGATAATAAATGATTATCATGAACAAGGAAATATAATAATAACTAATTTATTATTGCCTCTAGGGCATATTTCCAACAGTCTCCCACTTGCACTAGAGTCAATAATCTAGTTCACATCGCCATGTGATTAACACTCACACGTCACATCGCCATGTGACCAACATTCAAAGAGTTTACTAGTGTCATTAAACTAGTTCACATCATCATGTGATTAAGGCTCAATGAATTCTGGGGTTTGATCATGTTTTGCTTGAGAGAGGTTTTAGTCAACAGGTCCGCAACAATCAGATCTGTATGTATTTCGCAATTCTCTATGTCATATTGTAAATGCTGCTTCCACGCTCCACTTGAAGCTATTCCAAATGGTTGCTCCACTATACGTATCCGGTTTGCTACTCAGAGTCATTTGGATAGGTGTTAAAGCTTGCATCGACGTAACCCTTTACGTCGAACTCTTTATCACCTCCATAATTGAGAAATAAATCCTTATTACTCCAAGGACAATTTTGACCGCTATCTGGTGATCCACTCCTTGATCACCTTTGTACCCTCTTGCCAGACATGTGGCAAGGCACACATCAGGTGCGGTACATAGCATAGCATACTATAGAGCCTACGTCTAAAGCATAGGGGACGACCTTCGTCCTTTCTCTCTTTTCTGCCGTGATCGAGCTTTAAGTCTTAACTTCATACCTTACATCTCAGGTAAGAACTCCTTCTTTGACTGATCCATCTTGAACACCTTCAAGATCATGTCAAGGTATACGCTCATTTGAAAGTATTATTAAGCATTTTGATCTATCCTCATAGATTTTGATGCTCAATGTTCAAGTAGCTTGATCCAGGTTTTCTATTAAAAACACCTTTCAAATAACCCTATATGCTTTCCAGAAAATTCTACATCATTTCTGATCAACAATATGTCAACAACATATACTCATCAGAAATTCCATAGTGCTCCCACTCACTTCTTTGGAAATACAAGTTTCTCATGAACTTTGTATAAACCCAAAATCTTTGATCATCTTATCAAAGCGCACATTCCAACTCCGAGATGCTTACTCCAGTCCTTAGAAGGATCGCTGGAGCCAGCATACCTTTTAGCATCCTTAGGATCGACAAAACCTTTCTGATTGTATCACATACAACCTTTCCTTATGAAAACTGGTAAGGAAACTTGTTTTGACATCCATCTGCCAGATTTCATAAATGCATCTTGTGCTAACATGATTTCGACGGACTTCAAGCATCGCTACAGATGAGAAAATCTCATCGTAGTCAACTCCTTGAACTTGTGAAAAACTCTTCGCCACAAGTCGAGCTTCATAGACGGTGACGTTACCGTCCACGTCCGTCTTCTTCTTAAAGATCCATTTATCTCAATGGCTTGCCGATCATTGGGCAAGTCCACCAAAGTCCATGCTTTGTTCTGATACATGGATCCTATCTCGGATTTCATGGCTTCTAACCATTTGTCGGAATTTGGGCCCACCATCGCTTCTCCATAGCTCGTAGGTTCATTGTTGTCTAGCAACATGACCTTCAAGACAGGATTACTGTACCACTCTGAAGCAGCACACATCCTTGTCACCCTACGAGGTACGATAGTGACTTGATCCGAAATTTCATGATCACTATCATAAGCTTCTACTTCAATTGGTGTAGGTGCCATAGGAACAACTTCCTGTGCCCTGCTACACACTAGTTGTAGTAATGGTTCAATAACCATATCAAGTCTCCACCATCCTCCCACTCAACTTTTCGAGACAAACTTTTCCTCGAGAAAGGACCCGGTTCAAGAAACAATCCCTATTGCTTTCGGATCTGAATTAGGAGGTATACCCAACTGTTTTGGGTGTACTATGAAGATGCATTTTATCCGCTTTGGGTTCGAGCTTATCAACCTGAAACTTTTTCACATAAGCGTCGCAGCCCCAAACTTTTAAGAAACAACAACTTAGGTTTCTCCAAACGGTGTCGTCTCAACGGAATTACGTGGTACACTATTAAAGTGAGTGCGGTTGTCTCTAATGCCTAACCCATGAACGATAGTGGTAATTCGATAAGAGACGCCATGGTACGCACCATATCCAATAGGGTGCAACTATGATGTTCGGACACACCATCACACTATGGTGTTCCAGGCGGTATTAATTGTGAAACAATTTCCACAATGTCTTAATTGCGTGCCAAAGCTCGTAACTCAGATACTCATCTCTATGATCATATCATAGACATTTTATCCTCTTGTCACGATGATCTTCAACTTCACTCTGAAATTACTTGAACCATTCAATAATTCAGACTTGTGTTTCATCAAGTAAATATACTCAGTATCTACTCAAATCATCCGTGAAGTAAGAACATAACGATATTCACCGTATGCCTCAGCACTCATTGGACTGCACACATCAAAATGTGTTGCTTCCAACAAGTTGCTATCTTGTTCCATTTTACTGAAAACGAGGCTTTCAGTCATCTTGCCCATGTGGTATAATTTGCATATCTCAAGTGATCCAAAATCAAGTGAGTCCAAACGATCCATCTGCATGGAGTTTCTTCATGCGTATACACCAACAGACATGGTTCGCATGTCTCAAACTTTTCAAAAACGAGTGAGTCCAAAGATCCATCAACATGGAGCTTCTTCATGCGTTTTATACCAATATGACTTACATGGCAGTGCCACAAGTAAGTGGTACTATCATTACTATCTTATATCTTTTGGCATGAAAATGTGTATCACTACGATCGAGATTCAATAAACCATTCCTTTAGGTGCAAGACCACTGAAGGTATTATTCACATAAATAGAGTAACCATTATTCTCCTTAAATGAATAACCGTATTGCAATAGACATAATCCAATCATGTCTATGCTCAACGCAAACACCAAATGACAATTATTCAGGTTTAATACTATTCTTGATGGTAGAGGGAGCGTGCGATGTTTGATCACATCAAACTTGGAAACAGTTCCAACATATATCGTCAGCTCACCTTTAGCTAGTCTTCGTTTATTCCCTAGCTTTTATTCCGAGTTACTAACACTTAGCAACCGGACCGGTATCTAATACCCTGGTGCTACTAGGAGTACTAGTAAAGTACACATTAACATAATGTATATCCAATATACTTCTATCGACCTTGCCAGCCTTCTTATCTACCAAGTATCTAGGGTAATACTGCTCCAGTGGTTGTTCCCCTTATTACAGAAGCACTTAGTCTCGGTTTTGGGTTCAACCTTGGGTTTCTTCACTAGAGCAGCAGCTGATTTGCCGTTTCATGAAGTATCCCTTCTTGCCCTTGCCCTTCTTGAAACTAGTGGTTTCACCAACCATCAACAATTGATGCTCCTTCTTGATTTCTACTTTCGCAGTGTCAAACATCGCGAATACCTCAAGGATCATCAAATCTATCCCTGATTTGTTATAGTTCATCACGAAACTCTAGCAGCTTGGTGGCAATGACTTTGGAGAAACATCACTATCTCATCTGGAAGATCAACTCCCACTCGATTCAAGTGATTGTTGCACTTAGACAATCTGAGCACAAGCTCAACGATTGAGCATTTCTTCCTTAGTTTGCAGGCTAAGAAAATCATCGGAGGTCTTATACCTCTTGACGTGGGCACGAGCCTGAAATCCCAATTTCAGCCCTCGAAACATCTCATATGTTCTGCGACATTTCGAAAAACGTCTTTGGTGCCTCAACTCTAAACCGTTTAACTGAACTATCACGTAGTTATCAAAACGTGTATGTCCGATGTTCGCAACATCCACAAACGACGTTTGGGGTTCAGCACACTGAGCGGTGCATTAAGGACATAAGCTTTCTACTGTCCGCATGATCGCTACTGTCAACTTTCAACTATATTTTTCTCTAGGAGCATATCTAAAACAGTAGAACTAAAGCGCGAGCTATGACATAATTTGCAAAAGGGATTTTGACTATGTTCAGGATAATTAAGTTCATCTTATGAACTCCCACTCAGATAGACATCCCTCTAGTCATCTAAGTGATTA
The DNA here is from genome assembly GCF_002162155.2 of Triticum dicoccoides. NCBI lineage: Eukaryota > Viridiplantae > Streptophyta > Magnoliopsida > Poales > Poaceae > Triticum > Triticum dicoccoides. Next base: position 492,589,099 of record NC_041387.1, read on the forward strand.
CATGATCCGAGTCAACTAGGCCGTGTCCGATCATCACGTGAGACGGACTAGTCATCATCGGTGAACATCTTCATGTTCATCGTATCTACTATACGACTCATGCTCGACCTTTCGGTCTCTGTGTTCCGGGGCCATGTCTGTACATGCTAGGCTCGTCAAGTTAACCCTAAGTGTTTTGCATGTGTAAAACTGTCTTACACCCGTTGTATGTGAACGTAAGGATCTATCACACCCGATCATCACGTGGTGCTTCGAAACGACGAACTTTAGCAACGGTGCACAGTTAGGGGAGAACACTTCTTGAAATTGTTGTAAGGGATCATCTTATTTACTACCGTCGTTCTAAGTAAACAAGATGCATAAACATAATAAACATCACATGCAATTATATAGTAGTGACATGATATGGCCAATATCATATAGCTCCATTGATCTCCATCTTCGGGGCTCCATGATCATCATCGTCACCGGCATGACACCATGATCTCCATCATCATGATCTCCATCATCGTGTCTTCATGAAGTTGTCTCGCCAACTATTACTTCTACTACTATGGCTACCGGTTAGCAATAAAGTAAAGTAATTACATGGCGTTGTTTAATGACACGCAGGTCATACAATAAATTAAGACAACTCCTATGGCTCCTGCCGGTTGTCATACTCATCGACATGCAAGTCGTGATTCCTATTACAAGAACATGATCAATCTCATACATCACATATCATTCATCACATTCTTCTTGGCCATATCACATCACATAGCATACCCTGCAAAAACAAGTTAGACATCCTCTAATTGTTGTTTGCATGTTTTACGTGGCTGCTATGGGTTTCTAGCAAGAACGTTTCTTACCTACGCAAAAACCACAACATGATATGTCAATTGCTATTTACCCTTCATAAGGACCCTTTTCATCGAATCCGTTCCGACTAAAGTGGGAGAGACTGGCACCCGCTAGCCACCTTATGCACCAAGTGCATGTCAGTCGGTGGAACCTGTCTCATGTAAGCGTACGTGTAAGGTCGGTCCGGGCCGCTTCATCCCACAATACCGTCGAAACAAGATTGGACTAGTAACGGTAAGCATATTGAACAAGATCAACGCCCACAACTACTTTGTGTTCTACTCGTGCAAAGAATCTACGCAATAGACCTAGCTCATGATGCCACTGTTGGGGAACGTAGCAGAAATTCAAAATTTTCCTACGTGTCACCAAGATCTATCTATGGAGAAACTAGCAACGAGGGGAAGAAGAGTGCATCTACATACCCTTGTAGATCGCTAAGCGGAAGCGTTCAAGAGAACGGGGTTGAAGGAGTCGTACTCGTCGTGATCCAAATCATCGGAGATCCTAGTGCCGAACGGACGGCACCTCCGCGTTCAACACACGTACAGCCCGGTGACGTCTCCCATGCCTTGATCCAGCAAGGAGAGAGGGAGAGGTTGAGGAAGACTCCATCCAGCAGCAGCACAACGGCGTGGTGGTGATGGAGGAGTGTGGCAATCCAGCAGGGCTTCGCCAAGCACCGCGGGAGAGGAGGAGTAAGAGAGGTAGGGCTGCGCCAAGAGGGAGAGGTTCTCGTGTGTTGGGCAGCCCCCCTAGGCCTCAAGTATTTATAGGGGGAGGGGAGGGGGTTGCGCCCCCTCTAGGGTTCCCTCCCCAAGGGTGGCGGCAGCCCCCAGATGCCATCTGGGTGGCGGCCAGAGGGGGAAAGAGGGGAGGCGCGCCTGGGGTGGGCCTTAGGGCCCATCTGCCCTAGGGTTTGCCCCCTCCCACTCTCCCTTGCGCCTTGGGCCCCTTGTGGGGGGTGCACCAGCCCACCTGGGGCTGGTTCCCTCCCACACTTGGCCCATGCAGCCCTCCGGGGTTGGTGGCCCCACTTGGTGGACCCCCGGGACCCTCCCGGTGGTCCCGGTACGTTACCGGAAAAACCCGAAACTTTTCCGGTGACCAAAACAGGACTTCCCATATATAAATCTTTACCTCCGGACCATTCCGGAACTCCTCGTGATGTCTGGGATCTCATCCGGGACTCCGAACAACATTCGGTAACCACATACAAACTTCCTTTATAACCCTAGCATCATCGAACCTTAAGTGTGTAGACCTTACGGGTTCGGGAACCATGCAGACATGACCGAGACGTTCTTCGGTCAATAACCAACAGCGGGATTTGGATACCCATGTTGGCTCCCACATGTTCCACGATGATCTCATCGGATGAACCACGATGTCAAGGACTCAATCGATCCCGTATACAATTCCCTTTGTCTAGCGGTATTGTACTTGCCCGAGATTCGATCGTCGGTATACTGATACCTTGTTCAATCTCGTTACCGGCAAGTCTCTTTACTCGTTCCGTAACACATCATCCCGTGATCAACCCCTTGGTCACATTGTGCACATTATGATGATGTCCTACCGAGTGGGCCCAGAGATACCTCTCCATTACACGGAGTGACAAATCCCAGTCTCGATTCGTGCCAACCCAACAGATACATGTAGTGCACCTTTATAGCCACCCAGTTACGTTGTGACGTTTGGTACATCCAAAGCATTCCTACGGTATCCGGGAGTTGCACAATCTCATGGTCTAAGGAAAAGATACTTGACATTTAGAAAAGCTTTAGCATACGAACTACACGATCTCTGTGCTAGGCTTAGGATTGGGTCTTGTCCATCACATCATTCTCCTGATGATGTGATCCCATTATCAATGACATCCAATGTCCATGGTCAGGAAACCGTAACAATCTATTGATCAACGAGCTAGTCAATTAGAGGCTTACTAGGGACATGGTGTTGTCTATGTATCCACACATGTATCTGAGTTTCCTATCAATACAATTATAGCATGGATAATAAACGATTATCATGAACAAGGAAATATAATAATAACTAATTTATTATTGCCTCTAGGGCATATTTCCAACAGCATGCTGGATAGCGGTCGATGTGTGGAGTAATAGTAGTAGTTGCAGGCAGGAGTCGGTCTACTTGATACGAACATGATGCCTATATTCATGATCATTGCCTTAGATGTCATCATAATTATGCGCTTTTCTATCAATTGCTCGACAGTAATTTGTTCGCCCACCATAATACATGCTATCTCGAGAGAAGCCACTAGTGAAACCTATGGCCCCCGGGTCTCTTTTCCATATTATTAGATCTCGTTTACATCTTGCTAGTTTCTGATCTACTATTTTGCAATCTTTACTTTCCAATCTATACAACCAAAAATACCAAAACTATTTACTTTACCGTTTATCTATCTCTATCAGATCTCACTTTTGCGAGTCACCGTGAAGGGATTGACAACCCCTTTATCGTGTTGGTTGCAAGTTCTTGATTGTTTGTGCAGGTATTCAGTGACTTGTGTGTCGTCTCCTACTGGATTGATACCTTGGTTCTCAAAACTGAGGGAAATACTTACACTACTCTGCTGCATCACCCTTTCCTCTTCAAGGGAAAACCAACACAAGCTCAAGAGGTAGCACACCTCCATCCCTTCATGATGCCATCAACTCTCTTGCATAGCATCCCATCTTGCCGCCCTCTTCTATTGGATCTTCTTCTCCTCTATCTCTATATTTTCTTGCTTACTCTTCTCCGCAAACTAGTTCCTTGTCCTTATCAACTCATCAACCTTTTTTACATCGCCTCCACCCAATTTCTCTCTTTAACTTCTCCTTTCCTCTCTTCCTCCCGTCGGGTCGATCCATGCTACACGCGGGATTGATACTGGGCACCCTTTCCATTTCCTAGCCATCACCATCCTCATCTTCGGCTTTGTCTGATGAGTCCAAAATATATGTTGTTTTTACTTTTTTTCTGTTCTTAGTAGTAGGCTTTACCGGTTTTACTGCATTCAGGCACCTCTTTTGGCATGTTTCCATCAGGATGCCACCTATAGAATTCTTTTGGGGTATAAGGAAAGAACTCCAAGATATGGTGATAAAATCACGTCAATTAATGTGATATAATATTCTTCATATAAATATGCTAGAGTACCCGCATAGGAGGGCCTTTGCGCTGTCCATTACATAGTGACGTGTCGCGGGCACTACCCTGGGGCTCACTATGTTGTCCGAACTGCCTAGACGGCCGGCACGGGCGGCTTGCCTTGGGGTCCATGGTGGGTGGGCCGCGACCGTGGTCGGGGACACCGTCATGTGGTGGCTTCTCCGCGCCCACATGCGAATACTCAAATGGTCGCCCACGCGCAACAATGAGGGTGGAATCGCCTATCAACGTACTTTGGCCCCGGGTGGGTTACCTCGCGCGTGTCAGTTGGGCCAACGCGTTCGGCTGGGGCTAGCTGGCCAGGGTGGTGACGGCAGGCCAGGCGGCTTCGAGGGAGATCCGGACAGGGGTTGCGATGCCAGGAGCCAGGAGGCTAGCGTTGTGTTTGGTGTACCTGGTGTACTCCCGAGTTGGTGCCCGCCAGGGGCTGTTTTCTTTGTTGCACGATTTATAAACATGCATGTTGTCTGATCTGTTAGTCTTCCATTGGCCATGATTAGATGAATGATCTATGATAGGGAGTTGTATAAGTTAGATGGGTTAATCTCACAAGTAATCTATCCCAGTGATAGAAAGGCAAATTGCTTAAATTGTGTTATAGCCACTAGGATAAAATGTAATTGACTAGTTGTCTCCATGATGAACTGGATGTACAGAGAATATACTATCTATATTATGTCACTTTTCTTAATGCAACGCTATATTTTAACTTAATACATAGAGATGCATGCTGGATAGCGATCTCGGGTAGAGTATTAGCTATAGATGACAGTCTATGGATACAAGGGTGCAATGGCTATATGAAATGATGCCATGTATGACCACATCATAAACACATCAATTTAATCAATACAAAACTGTAATCGGTTCACCGCACCTATGCTTCCTGGAGAGATTCTGCCAGTAAAATTATGGATCCCAATCTATTATCCTCATCATCACAACCTCAAAAACTTCTTTTGTTAGGTTACACTTTAAACTTTTACTTCCATTGCTTACAAAAATCGCAATGTACTAATCTTTATAACTACTAAAGTTAGTGAGACTCACAATCTCATTAGTTTAAGTTGGGGACCAAGAGAAGTTTCTAGTTGTATGTATGTACTCATAATTGGTTGTAAGTGTGAACTCTATGGATTGATACCTTGGTTCTCAACTCAGAGAAATTTGCTTTGTGCCACACACCCTTTTATTTGAGAGCCCAACATATATTCATCTAGCAGGCACCATGCTAGTCAGAGGTTTTGAATCGATCAAATTCTGCATCTTGCTCTTTCGCATCTAGTTGATCAAAAGGCGACAATGATGCGCCCTCAAGACCAAAATAATTTGTCCCACCAGAATCACCCATCATACTCTTGAGTGACTGCCCCCCCCCCCTCACCCCACCCCCTCCACACACAAAAAACATCGCTAAATCAACATATGTTTGTGGTCACCTCACATTCAATTGAACAAAACCCGGTATGAGGCAAAGGATGAATTTTTATTTTACCTCAGTGGTCGTTCTGATATGGCGTAGCACTAGGAATGCACCCTAGTGTTGCCCGCCGCTGGGGCGAAGGAAGGAGGGACAACAGTGCGACATGTCGTCGCCTTCTTCGGCCTCTTAGCTGAGGATTGTTGCAGCACCAGCGGGGGGAGGCCAATACCTATACATGCGGCATACGGCTTCGCACCTTTGTGCCCGAACTTGCCACTGGCAAGGTGGATGAGGTGATGGCCTAGCCAGTGGCAAGTGGCCATCGGAAGCACATGAGGTAGAATAAATGCTAACTTTGAGGATCGGACTCAAAACCGACAGAGTGGGGGCGGGGAGTCGAGGCGGTGTCCATGGCATCGCCGGCGAGGACTGCGGACGGTCGGAAGCGTTCAAAGGCGGCGCTATGACAAGGGAAGGGAGGCGGCGGCGCAGGCATGCGGAAAGAGCAGGGCGAGGGAAAATATCGCTCGCGCCAACCGTTTTTGAGATGGAGTGTGCTCCAAATATTCCCGCAGCCGCCAAATACGAGGGCTCGAGACTTCATTTTTATGCCAGCTACAAGTCAAATGGCAGGATTTGGTTCTGTGTGGCAATGTTTTGTTTGATCTGTTTCGTAAACTGCATTTCTTTTTGTTCTTTTATATAAAAAAATCTTTTTGTTCTAAGAAACAGTGGTGTGCGCTTTGTTTTAAAGGAAGAACTAGTCCATTGCATCCCATGAAACAGTAGTCAATGCATCCCATAAAAGTTGATAAAACCTTGCCTTGCATGTCCTGTCATATTAGCCATCCAGCCTACGTCAATTAAAAAAAACTGAGAGCGACCGAGCCGAACTGCTCCGGCCACCAATCTCAGCCACAAACTGTGTGCCTATATTTACCCTCCTCGCGCGCGCAGGACCGTACGCGACACGGTCCAGTCTTCGGACGTATGCCGATGCCGTCGCGGACGTCCATGGATGCCGCCAGGACGGTCGTGGTGACCGCCTACGAGGAGCTGCCACGCCGCCGTTCCGGCAGCTATAGCGCGTCCTGGTTGACCGCTCGAGCCGGGACGCGCGCGGCCGCGGGCGGCCACAACCGCCGGGCGATGCTGCTCGCGTACGCGCAGCACCTGCGGCGGCGCGGCGGGCAGAGATCGTATTCGGGGCCGCCGCGCGTGCTGGAGTGGGGCGAATGGAAGCGGGCAGACGATCCCGGCGCCGGCGCCGGCAACGACGATAAGGTGAGCGCGGCGGATCAGCAAAACATTTCTTATTTCGTCGGATCATGCATGCACGACGTGCATCTAACGCGTGCTCATGTCCTCGGTCGACCAGCAGGCGGTGGCGGGGCGGAGGAGGGGCTGCTGCTCCAGGCTCCGGCTGTGGGTGCGGCTTTGGATCAGGACGTTCTTCCGTCGCGTCAGGAGGATCAGGGAGAACGCGTCGTGCAGGAAAGCAGATTGAACGTGTTGGTCATGCAGGACGATACGAGGAAGATCATTTGGTTGGTCATCGGCGAATTAGCGCCTGCATCTGCATCTGCATGTGTCCTGGAATTTTTCTGTGTGTGTTGAACTCGTAAGTGCATCTCCACATGAACGACATGTATACTACCATAACAAAAATGTAGATTGGTAGGGTAGGCCAGTGCTTGCGTAACATTTAAAATTTAGGCATGAGTTGAAGGTGCTTGCTCACGAATTTTTATGGCACTTCTGTCTCTCTTGAAAGAGCCGTACACGGATCTGGAAGACTCCTGAGTTAGGACCTTCCAAATTAAGAAGGATAGAGACGTCTCATCTCCCGTGCTCCACCGTCAAGGTCAGTGGATCTTCATTGTCTCTGCTGGCTGTGGAGTGACGATGGGGAATGCGAGGTTGGTTTTGGTGGTGTAGCAATGGCCGCGGGCAATAGGCTCTAATGCTAGTCGTTGGATCCACGATCCAACGACCCAGAAATCCCCCGTATCATGGGGTCATGGGAGGTGTGGGAGCACATACTATTATCCCTTGGTTGATGGTGCAGGGTCTGTATTTTATGCCACTGCGATGGAGTCAGTGATACCTCACGTATCGACCTGTGGCTAGCCATAGTTTGCCTATGGTGAAGCTGAACATAGAGAGGAAGACAACCTCACTAAGGGCATCTCTAGCCATTCCCTTCAAATTTAACACCCCTCCCCCC
>NC_041387.1:492597009-492727929 GCF_002162155.2 Triticum dicoccoides
AAAAAGCCCCTCCAACCCTAAACTCCTTAAATTTGAGTAGTTAAAAAAAGTGTGCACGTAGCCCTTCTTCTAAAACTTAACTTCCTAAAAAAACCTTTGGGAATTCCTCCATCCGTTTGCATATATACTCCATTTCAACTTGATATTTTCACAATAAATTAATTCGAAACTTGATAATTCCAATGAACACATTTCAAGGACACTTCAAATTCAAAGACATTCTAGGTCCAAATGAAGTAATGACCCAAATAAAACATGATAAAAGTACAAGAATCAAGTGTTATGAAGTTGCCACAAGTGCTCAACATGATCATCTAGGAGTTGGTGACGAGCTTCTTGATCTCGTGATGTGATGCCAGGAATCTTTGGGTCATGTTTGCTTGATGTTGTGGCTAGACATGTTCCCCATTATAGAGGCACCGAAATTTTTTTTGGTTGTCCCCTCTCATACTCGATGATCACGTGGTGCATGACAATACATGTTGTCATGATCTACCATAGTACTAATGGGTAGTACTCAACTAGGCCACTAATCGCAAACCATTCTAAAGCACACCAAAAACTCTCTCAACATCATTTCTGGCGAATTTTTGGCACTCTGCAAAGTGAGCTATGTGGTTGCCTACCATACCATGAATTGTCTTCACTAATATGACCCACTAGATCATTGATGGCGCGCGCTGCTGCGCCCGTTTATTTTGACTATAAAAGGATGAAAATGTACAAATGAAGGTACACAAGTATTAGAGAGACTACAAATCTTTGGGCATGCATGCTGCATGCATATGCTTACCATTGTGTGTCGAAGAGGAATATTCACATTCATTATCTCATATTGCTGTGAAATATTGGATTGTGCATCAAAGCATAGAACAGTGGCAGCCAAGCATTAATTAGCATATGGCATATATCAAATGCTATCAACTAAGAAAGACCAATTGTACCTTTTTTTTTCCTTCTGAATGTGACAACACTTCAACTTTCATTAATATAGAGATTTTCAGCTATGGTTATCTCAGCTACAATCAAGAATCACCAAGGGACCCCAGCTCCAGAAAATAACCTTGAGAGTCCTCTTTATTTGAGTGGTTTCAAGGAGACAATACCAGCCTGCACATCCTTCCTTGTGTTTGCAGTACAATAGTTCTTGAACACGGGCTGCAGTATCAAACATATGGTTCAAAATGGATGCTAGTTCTACATCTGTTTTTATCTATCTTTCATTTGGACTATTAAGTAGAGCCTGCAATGCACAATGAGAGTTAATTTAGGCAGAATACCATGAATTTACTACAAATTGATGAACTTAATATTTTCCAAGCATAGAAAATTATGACATAAATGGCAACTTAAAGGACACCAAGCCATGCTGCTAGAGGCCCATACAAGACATACATGGCACTTCAATTAAGTTTAATATGTGCCTGTTTAAGGAGACATAATCTGAATGATAAACATGTATATCCAAATAATGAGATCAATACTATGCCACAATCCTGTTCCACATCAATCCATTAAAGAAAAATATGTAGATCTTGCACGACAATTTCATTTGACTATTATATGTAACACATATATGTCTGCAAACAACACATTAATCAAAATAATAGTGTTAAGAATGATAGAAAATGGAGGTGGCTGCCTGGCTGAAAAGGTAAGCAAGGGTGACTTGCTCATAGATCATTTTCTTCAGTATCACTCAAACATCATTACAGAACTACATACCTGAGTAAGAGAGATTGCAATGTCTTGTCAATATGAATGATGGTTACTTGCTCATGCATCAGTAAAATAACAAAATAAATCCTCCAAAGAAGAACTATAAACCCTTCAAAAAAAAAAAGACTAACTATAGTCTGTCGTCCGGCACCGCACCACAAGTATCCTCTGTCGCCTACTTGTGTGTGGTGTTCTAGTGCGTTTTCCGGTGAGAGATCAATTTGTTCAAGCTAGCTGGCGGCTCGTAAACTGTGTACGTGTGTGTTTGCTACTTTGCTTGCACCTAGAGAAGGAATCAAGGAATCGATCAAGTCACGTTCATGACCTCTGACGCTGCAGCCACCGGAGTATGGGTAGAAGAAGAGGAACGGGATGTACCATGCTGGGTGGAGGGGACACTGACTCGGCGGCCAGTCCTCGGCTGATGTAGCGTCCTGTCGTCAGATGACGCCGTTGTGCGCCGTCGGAGGACGCGTCCGGCTAGTAAGACACGTGGTGCGTCCTGCCATTTACGATGAGTCAGACTGTCGAAGAGGAGTGCGTCCCCAAGGACAGCCACCTCGGCCTTGAGCTCGAACTCGAACCACACGAGAAGGACGCCGTCGTCATGGTCAACATCCAAGTCCCCGCGTCTTCTTCTTGCGGCGAGGCGTCATCTGGAAGGTGGAGGCACAGTCGCTTGTCCGTCTCAGGGTTCTCGCCGCCAGCATGGCCGGTGGGGATCTGGGCTGAATTAGACAGAGACCACATAAGTATATGTAGACAACAATTGAGAATTGGAACCAGCGCATCACCTTCTACAGCAAAGCTAAAGCATGCTGAAATCTATAATCGCGTTTTGTAAAAAAGATAGTGAGAATTCTGTGAAGAGGAGATGCAGCAAAAAGGGAGAATTGGAACATCTGGAGTCTGGAGACCTAAGAATCACCATTGCTTAGGTGCTAGAGAATGGTTTGAAACAGGGTGGGAAAGGAGCAGCGGCAAGGTTGGGCGCAAACTCCTTTCTACCGGTGGTGGTATCTACCGGCGAACCATCCACCGTTTGTGTTTCGTCGTGATTCGTGCTGCTGGATGGCCCACATCTTTGTATCCATGTGTATTCTAGCTTTACCCGACTGTATTCACCATTATATCGCTTCAACATTTGGTCCCACCTGTTTTAACTCTTTCTCTTTACCCCCCTCCCCCACCACCCATCCCAGCCGCCTCCCGTTTTGACCGCAGCCCCTCTCTTTCATCTTCCCTCTCTTTCATCTAGTAGTTGCATATTTAGTATTCTTGGTGATTCCCTGCACAATAAATGGTTCAATCAGATTCAATATCATTAAGCCTATTTAGAAGTTTAATAACTGGATTAACATTCCTAATGTTTTCTAATGGCATAGAAAGCTGAATTAGTTTGTAATTTACTTACTGCTCGTTGGCAAATTAATTCCTGCATTGTCTGTACGCCATTGCAATTAATATAATTATCACCATTCCGAATACTGAAACCAAGCACCCAAGAATATGTATTGTAGAAGTCATATGCTTCTGCCTTTGATGAAAACTTCATACCAACAACCGGCCTTAACATTTGAACAGATGTGTCTTCACAAAAACTTCTAATTCCGTGTTCCACAGCTCCAACTTGTCCTCCTCTATCAAAAACAAATAAGCATCTTTATATCATACTGGCATTATCTATTATGTATCACAAACAAATAAGCAACTAGATCAAAGTTCGTTCTTACTCAAGGTATCGTTCATTAGAATCTGACTCCTCAATCTGAACATTGTATGCAGAAAATAAGTACTGCTCGTCAAGATTTTCAGGGGCAGATATCATATCAGCAATCGCAACTTTTTCTTTCATACATTCAAGACTGGACTGAACTTCATTTGAGTCATCGACATAATCATAAGTGTCAACCCTGTTTAAAATAATGATTACAAGTTCATGAACATACATAAATCTATGTAAACTACATGTGAGGATTTTGATAATTGAATTTCTGCAATTTACCTTAAGTTAGGTCTCGAAAGTACATCAGTGTCTTCTGAACAATATGGTCTATCAGAAAAGCACGAACTTTCTTCTGGTACTGAGTTCATAGTGTTTCTTAAAAAAATAATGAATTTGTTACTATATTAACAAAATTAGGAAATTAAATTGAAAAGTCAGGGACGAACATATTAAAAATAAATACATTGGCATATAAATTATGTAAACTTACTCTTGATTGAAATTTGACATGGGCTGCTCAACCATGTTCAGTAGTTCCATAAAACTTCCTGGAATGTTGTCCCTCTCAATATCCATATTAACCTACAACCAAAATGGATTTCGAATAAGCTAATTTAATATTACAACTATCTAATCAAATAAGATAAAGTAATGACAGCAACATATATGATTCAAAAAAATTGTACCACACTAGATAGCATGGGATCAATTTATAACAAAACATAACAGAATCCTAATCCTACAAGGAGCTCCTGGCAATGCGTTATGGACCAACCTTATTTGCTTTTCTCAGCGGCGATACCACCACCGGTAGAAAGGAGTTTGCGGTCCAGCTTAGTTCTTTGGAAAATGATTGACAGAGAGATACCAGTCAGTGCGTTGATCTCATCCGCCAGTAAAATCAGATCTTAGATGTTCTACAGCTGCTCCGTGGCTTCAAATCTGGTTAAAAAACGGACGCATAAGATTTCGAATCGATTACTAAGGAACATATTATAAGGTAAAACTTGAGGAGAAAAAATGGCGATGGAAAGTCAGAAAACTTGACTCACCTAAGTACTCATAACCAGAGGGAAGAACTTCAGAAGCAACAATGGCGATGGAGAGAGAGAGAGAATGTAAATGGGGGAAACAGAGCATACGGGTGTGTGGAGGAGGACGATAGTAAGATTAAATATCCATAGGTGGTGGGCTCCATTACACAGTATTCTATACTACCTGTCAGAATGGACAGAGGTATTCCCATTGTATAAATGTTTCGGCTTGATTACTAACTTATACGGTACCTGGTGGCACAGATCTTGAGGAAAGTGAGGAACGGTGGATGTAATAGCGGTACCTACCGGCACCGGTAGAATAACTTAGCCGCCAGGGTCGCGAGCTGTTAGTTTTAGGGTTATTCACTTTTGCGTTCGGCGGGGATTACAGGCCCAGTAGGCCCAATTGAATGTTGGATGCCAGAAAATACCACCGGAGCAGCGGCCCAAGAAGCTAGCGCTCGTCAGGAAGCCTGTAAGCGCGATTTGGTGTGATTAAGAGCAAATCGGACGGCCAATGAAAGCTAAAAGTAACAATCCAACGGTTAGAAATGCTAACGGTCTAGGAGGGCAGGAAAGGTGCTCAGTTATAATATATCTAAATAAATCATCATTGTCGACCTAGTTAGTGGCCTAGCCTTAGGATTGACATGCTTTCTAGGCCTAATGATAGGCAGAATCAGCTCATGCTAGCTTGGAAGGTACTTCCTCTGTCCGGAGATACTTGTCATCAAAATGAAGATACATTCCTTTTTGTTCATTTTGATGACAAGTATTTCCGGACGCTAGATACATTCCTTTTTGTTCATTTTGATGACAAGTATTTTCAGACGGAGGGAGTAGACTTTACTAAAGTGAAGTAAAAAACCTCGGACAAGTTGTTCCCGTTCTACGCTTACATCGAATTGACTAGTCTTGCTTTACCTCCTCCACTAAATAAGGGGGGAAACCTGGAAAATGTCATAATAAAGCCCAAAAAAACTGTACGGGGTACTACAGAAGATTTACGGTTTGTTGTTTTCGATCACGGCCACGGACTATGCGTGTATGCCTGCCTCCTTGTATACGTGACGAAAAAAGGGACTAGGCGGCGGCAAAACCCTGGATGACGTCATAACCAGCCGACTAAATATGTTCGTAATAAAATTATTAAGGTAACATGTGAAGTACAACAGGTGTCGTGGTGTAGTTGGTTAGCACATCAGTTTAACACGCTAAGGATCACCGGTTCAAATCCGGGCGACACCAATTGATTTTTCTGGTATTTTTAGCTTTTGAACATTTCCTCGTTTAGTTTACAGCTTTTTTCTCTTTATTACTGAAGTTGTTAATGATGTTGTTTTCTGTTTGTGAAAAAAGACCATATCTACCTATATATCATAAAGGTTCCTAGAAAGTGCAAAGCATCCCAAATATTTAAAAGTTGTATTGAAAACCCTGCACCACCCTACGAGAGGTGGCTTGACCTTGTCGATGACAATTAGTGAGTCTTTGTTGATATGCCCCTAAGGACCGGTGCCATAGAGTTGCAGTCGTCACCATTAGAGCATCAACAGGCCGACGCCTCAAACGCGCCTCATACGCCCGGGCAGGCCGCCTGATCACTCTCCTGTCGCAAAATTTTAACCCAGACGGACGCCTCAAACGCCCGGGTTGACCGACACCCCTCATATCCAGCCCAAACATGGGGCGAATATGAGGGCGCCCGGACACGCCCGCCACGTCGGACCCGGCCTATGCTGGCCCACCCGACCCCACATATATTCCTACCCATCCGCTCGCCAGATCAAACCCTAGCCACTTCACTCCACTCCCCTCCGCCACCCAAGCTCGTCCCCGGCGTCGTCCGGCAGTCTCCGGCATGGCGGACAGTGGATCCGAGTCCTTCACCTATAGATCCGTCGACCGCGAGCTCATCCCACGCCGCCCTGAAGAGGAGATGTCTGTCCATCTTGCGCTCCGTCGTGACCGGGAGAAGGCCCGTGCACGACAGCGCTCGAACTCCTTCCATCGGGAATCCATTGCGTCCGCCCAAATGGCACATGGATCCGGTGCTAGGGAAGCCGTCGCTGCCTCCCCGGAGGCGGTGCGGTCCGTCTGGTGTCTGAACACGGTGGCGGACGCGCAACCCCTCTGTTCGGGCGTCGCAACCGCGTTGTGGTGGATGTCGTCGGCTCATCCCAGGATGGACCCATCATCGATCTGACGTCTATCGGCACCCATCGGGTTCCGGACTCCGATGAGGAAGAATAGGGCATGTGAGACGACAACGCCTTGAGTCCCATGAGCTTCGTGTCCCATGCCCTACTCTACCTTGCCGGTGACATGACCAACACTCTGAGGGGCATAGCCGGTCGCCGGACATGGCCACGGCGGAGCCGGACGAGCGGAGCGGAACCGGACAAAGCTCCGCTCAAAGATCGATGTGTTGCATGTAATAATATGGATTTGAGGTTTCTAATTTGAGGTATCCGGATGTGGAATGCATTTTTAAGGTGTGACCGGTCACTGGGCACGTCCGCGGGCGTTTGAGGGGTCAGATTTGCCAAGTCCGGTTGTAGATGCTCTTAAACCCTTGAATCAATCTGAATTGCCTGACACCAAGTCTCGTTGCCGCATGCGCGCGGCGAAAAACGTTAACCTCCCCACCACAAGGATATGACTAGAACCTATGTTGGAGCACCATCGATTACATCCATATGGATGAACCCGAGGAGGATCGAGGTCCAAAAGACAGCTGGAAGATTTAGCGCACCACCCACCCAAACACCACTCCTATGAGAAATAAATAATCCTAACTTAAACTACTAGTCGGAGCCGAGGCACCGGGATCCCCCTCCCCGCCACTCACGCTTGAGTTGTAGTCATATGGGAGGTGGGTTCACAAGCTTGTTGACGAAGCTTGGAGAGGATGAGTGCCCTAGTCCCAGCAATCGTGGAGGAAAAGAGAAAATCCTCACCAAAGGACCCTAAAATAATTGAAAGGGCGTGTTTTCCTAGCATTTTTACTCTTTTGCCAACTGTGTTGCTAATGATGGTGTTATTTGAAATAATTCAAAGGGCATGTTTTTGCTGGTATTTTCTATTTTTATTTAAAATCTGGTTTTCCTTTTCTTTTGCCAACTAGATTACTAATGATGACGTTTTTATTTAAAATACACGATCATAAATATTAAGCCCAACAAGTTGTTCTCCTCCGCATTTATTTATGTGTGGGAATTGGACGCAACTACAATTGAAAAGACGCTATTATGAATTAATACATGTTTATGAATTTTCATGCATTTTGTGTAGATTTACTGTCATGTTACTAATACCTGATTTCTCATAAGGACAACTGTTTGCGTCACCAGTTATGCATATTTTCGTGCCACTATCTTTGAAAATCAATTACTAAGTTATATGTGGTGGTATTTTTTAAGTATAATGAAGAGAAAGACTTGCATCAGCCGATACAAGAAGTCTCTCCTCCCACTGGATACACATCGCTGGCGTAGTAGCGGACAGAGTTCCCCGAAAACCTAGGAACCTCCTGACAGGCGATTAGGGTTTCGAGGGGAAAAAGCGGCGCACGTCCGATCTCGATCGACGGGGCGCATCGGGGACAATGCCGAGATGGTCTCGTCTGGCGCTGGTAAGGAGAAGGCAGGCGCCCTCTCGCCACGGACAACAAGGGCGAGGCTGGAGGAGGCGATGGGCAAGCTGGATCTGACGGAAGAGGAAGCCACGACGCTAGTGATCGATGATGTTGATGAGGATGAACCGACGAAGTGGTCACTGGCGGGGAAAGTTCTACATCGCCACACGTTCCATATCCAAACGATCTGCAACGCTCTTCGTCCTGCTTGGGGGAACCCTAAAGGTATGGTCTTCAGGCCGACGGGGAAAAATATCTTCGTGGTGGAATTCGCCACCAAACGTGATCGCGATCGCGTGTGGGATGGCAGCCCATGGCATATCAGTAAACACGCTGTCATCTTATCTGAGTTCTCCAACTGCATGAAGCCATCTAAACTACAATTTGATAGGTTGCAGTTGTGGGCTAGGGTTCCCAACTTGCCTTTCAATCTCAGGAACGAGAAGCGGGGGCTGGCAGTGGCAAAACAGATTGACAAGAATGTTCAATCAGTGCAATTTGACCCAATGGGAGGATTTCTGAGGACGCGAGTCACAATTGATGTCAGTAAGCCTTTGCGAAGGTGGATCCTCATAGACTCAGCGGCTAGAGGCGGTCGTGATTGGTATGACATACAATATGAAAACATCCCGAACTTCTGCTTTTCGTGTGGCCGTCTAGGTCACTCGGGCCTACTTTGTCCGACGCTGGGGACTAGAGATGAGAATGGTGATCTCCCCTTCAAAACTAGTCTTTGTGCACCGGAAGACAAAAAGAGATCTCCTTCAAATGAGAATTCGGGAGCGAGTCAGACTAATACAAAACCAGGAGGAGGAAAGGAAGTACCTGAGTCCAGCTCCACGCGAGATGGCAATCCAGAGGTCACCTCGCCTAAGAAGAAGCATACTAATTCTAATGGCAAGAACAAGAGGAAAGGTGGTCCTCCGAATCAGGTTTACAGGAAAGTAACTATGCCCTTGCTCACAGCAGAACCGCGTGTGGACAACCAGAATGCCTTAATCCAGCATGATCCTGCGCAAGCAAGTGGAGAGTATATTATTGGGGACGCAAAAGAGGAGCGTGCGCCAAAAAAGAAGAGAGATACACCAACAACTTCAGAGAACTCGGGAGGTGCTGCTAGTCAGCCCTGCCCGTCGCAATGAGCTATTTGAGATGGAATTGCCGGGGGCTTGGAAACCCCGAGGAAGTTCGAGAGCTTCGCAATGTGGTGAAGCAAGAAGGGCCCGAGCTGGTTTTTGTTATGGAGACAAAGATCAGAGGCAAACGAGTGGAGGATTTGCGGCATACCCTAGGGTTTGCAGGCAGTTTTGTGGTGGACAGTGACGGCCTAAGCGGTGGTGTAGGGTTGTTCTGGTCTAAAGAAGTGGATGTGGAACTTAAGTTGTATAGTAAGAGTCGCATAGATGTTTTGGTCAGGGATGGTGTACCGGGCTCAAATGCATGGAGGCTGACAGGGTTTTACGGAGCGCCGAGAGCAGAAGATCGTCATCACAGCTGGCGCTTCCTAAGAACACTGCATGCTATTCCCCATGCTGCATGGATGTGTATTAGTGACTTCGACGAAACTCTATATCAAGACGAGCACTTCAGCCGACCAGCTCGCCCTGAGAGGCAAATGAGAGAGTTTCAGGAAGCTACCAGCGAGTGTGCTCTCCAAGATTTGGGGTGGACGGGTGTTGCATACACTTGGGACAACCGCCAACCAGGGGACGCAAATGTTAAAGCAAGGATAGATCGGGCCTTTGCCAATGAGGAGTTTAGGCAGAGGTATGATCATATGTGGGTTCGACATGTGTGTGCGGTGGAGTTTGATCATTGCTTCGTCGTTACGGAGTTCAGAAATCACGCTTTCACACAGAGGCCGAGCGGAGCCAAGCAGTTCCGTTATGAGAACGTGTGGCAGTCACATCAGGATTACGAGTACTTAATTGCACAAACCTGGCGGGAGTAGAACCGTGATTCTGGACTGCAGGGCATCATGGATTCGCTGGGAGCTTTACAGCGCCAGCTTGAACCTTGGGGAGCCCGAGAGTTTGGCAGCTTAACAAGAACAGTTCGCAATCTTCAGAGATGGCTGGATAAGCTGCGTCAACGTTTAGTGGGACGAGGCCCATCAGATAAGGAGAGGAGTATAATGAAGCGACTCAGAGATGCCATGAGGCTCGAAGAAGTCTGGTTGAGGCAGCAGTCCCGAGTTCCGTGGTTACGTGATGGTGATCGGAACACGGCTTATTTTCAAGCACAAGCAAGACAGAGAAAGCGCATTAACCGGATAGTTGGCCAGAAGAGAGGATAGCTCTACTTGTGCAAATGAAGAGGAGGACAAGGCAGAAATTCAAGCTTTTTATCAGTCATTATATACAACGCATGGTGTGGGCGACACCGAAGCGTTATTATCGCATGTTCCAAACCGGGCCACACCGGAGATGAACAAGCTTTTGTGTAAACCATACGAATCATCCGAAGTTCAGAGAGCATTATTTCAAATGGGCCCTCGAAGGCGCCGGGAGTGGACGGTTTCACGGCGGGTTTTTTCCAGCGCCATTGGCAGTTGCTCAAAGACGATGTAACCCAAGGGGTGTTGGCTTTTCTCAATGGAGGTGAACTTCCAGTGGGGCTCAATGACACGTCGATCACCTTGATACCCAAGGTACGTCACCCCCAGAGTATCTCACAGTATCGTCCTATATCACTTTGTCCCGTGCTTTACAAGCTGGCAGCTAAGGTTATTGCCAACAGATTACGCATGTGTTTGGATGATATTATAAGTGAGGAACAGAGTGCTTTCGTCCCAGGTCGGTTGATCACTGACAATGTGGCTGTAGCATTTGAAAGTGTTCATACTATGAGGCGACGGAAGAAAGGAAAGAATTACACTTGTGCAGTTAAACTTGACATGATGAAGGCTTACGACATAGTAGAGTGGCATTTCTTGGAAGCAGTGCTCTTGAAATTTGGATTCGATGCTAATCTGGTAAGATTGATCATGAAGTGTGTCACATCTGTGCGGTTCTCTGTACGTGTGAATGGAGAGCTGCAGCCTTACTTCAACCCTTCCAGAGGTCTTCGGCAGGGGTGCCCGGTATCCCCCTACTTGTTTCTGTTATGTGCTGAAGGCCTCACGGCGCTCCTGAAATCCTATGGTACCTCTATTGATAGAGGCATTAGAGTGAATTTCAGAGCACCTTGGGTGAGTCATCTAGTGTTCGCAGATGACAGTCTCATTTTCATCAAGGCGAATGTGGAAAGTGCAACTAGGCTAAATGAGATCTTACAAATATACAGTGATGCAACCAGACAGAGTGTAAACAGGAGCAAGAGCTCCATCTTTTTTAGTCCTAATACACCTGCAGATGTTAGGCAGGTTCTGAAGCAACTCCTTGGGGTGCAAGTGGAAGCTTTTTCAGAGCGCTATTTCGGTTTACCGACCGCTGTGGGTAAGATAGACAGTGGAACTTTTGAATATATAGGAGACCGGGCTCGAGGTAGCATGCAAGGCTGGGCGGAGTGAATAGTTGCTTGTGCAGGGAGAGAGACACTACTGAAATCCATTGTGCAAGCGATTCCGACATTCAGTATGAGTTGTTTCCTCTTAACAAAAAAGGTGTGCAAGGGGTTAGCATCGAATATGGCAAAGTTTTGGTGGGGGAGCTCCATTGATCGGAAATCCCTCCACTGGATAGCTTGGGACAAATTGGCTACACCTAAATGTAAAGGAGGAATGGGTTTTCGAGATTTTCGGTTATTTAACCTCGCACTGCTTGGGAAGCATGGGTGGCGTTTCTTGATGAATCCCAACTCCCTATGTGCTAGGGTTATGAAGGGCAGATATTTCCCTGACTCAGATTTCTTACAAGCTTCGGTACCCAAGTCCTCGTCTACTATTTGGAGGGCGATTATTGCAGGGCCGGAAGCGTTGCAAGTGGGGCTGCTGAAGCTAGTCGGTGCCGAAACCTCCATATCAGTATGGGAGGATAAGTGGATTCCGTCCACTTTAACCATGGCTCCATTGTTACGTCCAGCTAACACGACTGTTCATATGGTCAGCGATTTTATTGACACACACACATGGACGTGGCGACGGGAGCTAGTCAGAGAGACGTTCATCGCACCAGATGCAGCAGCCATCTTAAACATCCCGCTGCGCCGTGGGGGTGGCGAAGATTTCATCGCTTGGGCACATGAGAATTCAGGCATTTACTCTGTTAAATCGGCGTATCGAGCTCTAGTGAATCTCAAAGAGCGCTTGGCTCTAGATGAGGGGCAGATCACCGGCACTTCAGTTGATCAACAGCAGTTGTGGAATGCAGTTTGGAAACTCAAAGTAGTCCCTAACATTAGAGTTTTCTGGTGGCGGGTATTGAGGGGCATCTTGCCTGATGAGTCCACTCTTAAATTTCGCCACATGAGATCAATCAACACATGCAAGATTTGTCTTGCTATGGATGAGGATATGGAGCATGCGATGTTGTAGTGCTCGCATGCACGCAGGTTTTGGGAGGAGGCAAGACTGCTCTTTGATGTTCATCTACCTCGCCTCCACCCGCAAACGTGGACAAGAGATATTGTCTGTGATTCCCTGTTTTCGGACAAGGAAAGAGCGATCTTTGTAACTGTGATTGGGCTATCTGGATGTCACGCAATCGCCTAACGCATGATCGGGAAGGATGGGATCCTGCAGCTTCTGTTAGGAGGATCCGAGAGGACTTAGCCATCCTCGAGCTACCCCGGCAACTTACTTCAACATTGCCAGGCTATGGTTGGGAACCCCCCGACGACTCGATAAACACTGATGTTGTTGTCCATCTAGACGATGGGAATGCGGGGCTGGGAGGTGTTGCTCGTTCTTCTTCGGGATTCAAAGGTGCATGGTGCAAGCCAGTTCCAGGTGTCACAGATCCTCTAATTGCAGAGGCTCTAGCGCTTAAGGAAGGAGTGATTTTTGCTACACTTTGAGGCTACACACATGTGATCCTGGAGACCGACTGTCTAGAGGCAGTTAACCTCTGGAATTCTCGCTATACCGTTCGCTCGGTTATAGCACCTATTATGTTAGAAATTGGAGAGCTAGCTCCTAGTTTTATGTTTTTTCTATTCAACATGTAATAAGGACAGCAAATGGTCCAGCACATCTCTGTGCTAAGTGTGGGTTGACGCTTACAGTGACTGAAAGTTGGTTAGACTCTAC
Organism: Triticum dicoccoides; assembly: GCF_002162155.2. Classification (NCBI taxonomy): domain Eukaryota; kingdom Viridiplantae; phylum Streptophyta; class Magnoliopsida; order Poales; family Poaceae; genus Triticum; species Triticum dicoccoides. The sequence goes on from NC_041387.1 coordinate 492,610,317, forward strand.
TCCAAGCTTCCTAATCAGTAGCCTGTTGGCGGACTGTTCGGCGAATGCTTTTGTTGAATAAAGCTCTCACAAGTTTCCCTGCAAAAAAAAAAAAGAATACATATCGCTGGCAGGCCTGAAATAAATCCAGAAATATGTTAACACCAGTGTCAAGTATAGGACTTGAACCTTGGTGGATTGAGATATCACTGACAGTTACTTCATACACGACACATTCTCAGCCAACGTGCGAACGACCAAGCAATCCACCATGTATGAGCATTTATCAATGGCGCCTACAGACTGTCGTGCTAAAATCGTCTCGGCTTCATCGTCCGTGTAGCAACGCTGATATCACTATCTTTCTAACCATCAAATCACAAGTTCTGCTTTGTCTAGACATGTCCCACGAAAAATAGAGTATTAAAGAGAATATTTTGAAGGAAAGGAAACTTTAATTGTCTTAAGCAAAGTTAGATCTTACAAGTAACATGTGCGGTTCTGAAGACAAAAGTGTTGAGATGCTGCCCGTCTTACATGTATTGAAATGCAAGCAACTAATCTCACATGTCTAGCCTGTAACTAACTACCCATTTTCATGCTTCTATATAGGGCAAAAGAATCTAGTATTACTGATTAAACTGAACTGCCTCTGCATGTGTTAGCTGTTAGCTAGCTGCAGGTTCATCATACTTTAAAACTCCTGAAAGACAATTGCTCATCTTCTATCCACAAGCAAATGATTGTATGATGATTGACTATCTGAAGAGAAATACACAAATTGCAATATACAACATATATATCTGAACTATCTGGATTATATACTAATCATTGAGAGACTTAGCTGGACATTTGCCCTTTGTTGAGTGCTTGCTCAGTGGCCTGAGGATAATTCCGTGAACCAACTACAGCTGGCGATGCGATGCGAGGGGTTTATGTGGACTTTCGGAGCAGGTAAGGGGTCACATTAGTTTCCCTTTCTCTTTTGACCTGTATTTCTTCTCCACCTAGCTAGTGTAAACCGCATGCATACACAAGCATATGGAGACTACACAACTACTACTTCTTCCTCCGTCCAAAAATACTTGTCATCAAAATGGACAAAAAAAGATGCATCTAAAACTGAAATACTTTTAGATACATCCTCTTTTATTCATTTTGATGACAAGTATTTCCGGACGGAGAGAGTACTAACCAGTGTGTAGCATTGTAACAAGGTAGCAGAGAGTGACACACGATCTACCAGGGATACGTCTGCTCACAAAGAAAAATGACATCTACAGTTCAAAGATAAACGACTTCCAATTAGATTTCCAGAGCATGACTGGTCGTCCCAGAGGAGATGGCGATGGAAAACGTTTTGAGCTAATTAGGTCGGAATCATGAGCATGGTAGAGCCCCCAGGAAGATAATGATTTGCTAAGCAACCAAATCAAATAATTATGTCTGCAGGGGGAGGGGATGATTGCCTGGCCCGGGTCCAATTACACCAGTAATGATGATAGCTAACCTGCATGAACTCGAGATGGTTGGAAGTTGGAACCGGCGGCAAGTTTGTGATGGACCGATGATGCCCAAATGCTTGGCCAACCTCCCCATGATGGGGATCGATCCGGTGCAAGTATGCTTTTCTCTTTTGCAAATGTGCAGGTATCCACTGGAGCTGCGGCTTTGCCTTTCCCCGCACTCCATGTACACCCATACCATACGTGCCGTCTGCTGCGGCTCCGGGCGACTGGTGCAGGCGCACCACCTACCGGCTGAGCTGACGGCGATCTGGCTCCAGCACGCACCAAAGCCAAACAGTGTAGTAATGTAGTATACATGTGTGTGTATAATATATACAGTCACCGCCACTGTGCAGAAGTAGTTTTTTTTTATGCTGAAGTATATATATGAACTGGAGAGCCCCATGTCGCAGGTACAGGCCACGCTTGCCGCTTGATGACGGCGTACGTATTGTGGTGCTTTTTTTAGAGAAAAGGCAGGAGCCCGACTTTATAAATAAAGCCACCAGGCAGAGTACATCACCAGCACCCGACATCTGAACAGAGTTTAAACACCAAGGAAGTTAAGTAGCATTACAAGGCCATCAGCCTCACATGGCGCGCAGTCCAGCATAGAACTAGATATCGTAAAAGAGAAGATCAGGAAGCCGTCCTCAAAGATCGCCGAAGAAGGGCAGACGCCGCAGATTTCATCTTGGATTGCATGGCGTCGAAAGCCTGGAGGTCCCCCTCTTTAGTCAATAATCTCCACTGCTGCAAAAAACCATTGGCTTTAAATAAGCAATTGACAGGGTTAGCCGGAAAGATACGCTCAATCGAGAACTTATTCCTAGTAGTCCACAACGACCACCCTATCGCAGCCCAGCCAACTAAGAAAACCCTTTTAGATTGTCTAGATAAGAGATTGACACACTGCCTCAGGTCTTCAAAGGAGGAGGGGAACCAGTTAACATGCAGCCAAAGTCTGATGCAGCACCACATAAGTTTCGCTAAGGAGCAATGAAAAAAAAATATGTTCAGTGTTCTCCAGCGCCCCACATAACACGCATCTATCGGAACCCGGCCTGTTCCTTTTCTTAATCTGGTCAGCCGCCGGAAGCTTACCGCGAACAGCTTGCCAAAGAAAGATCTTGATCTTAGGTGGGATTCGAGCCGACCAGATATCTTTGAACTTGACCGAGTGTCCACCAGGGATAAGCTTAGAATAGGCCGATTTAACCGAGAAGCGCCCCGAGGAGGAAAGGGGCCACACCACGGAGTCCTCTTCCTCCGAGAGCAGGGGGAAGCAAGCAGTAAGGCGCTGCCAATCTTTCAACTCTACAGGGGAAAGAGAACGCCGAAAATCTAAAACCCAACCCTTAGCCGAGAGCTCAAAGATAGAAATCTCAGCATCATCACAGTAAGAGAACAAAGCCGGAAAAGCAACCGCCAGCGTGGAATCCCCGACCCACCAATCAAGCCAAAACCGAGTGGACTTACCGTTCCTGACAACAAACTTGACAAGGGACCAAAAAATCGGCCGGACTTTAACCAGTTGACGCCAGAATTGAGACCCACCAGAAGCAGGAGCAAACATAGGGCTCGAGGAGGGGAAATATTTAGCTTTTAGGATCGAGAGCCAGGTCGGAGGTTCCTCAAGAGTCATTATCTTCCACCACCATTTGATCATGAGACAGTTATTCATAACCCGCGCATTAATAATGCCAAGGCCCCCTTTGTCCTTGGGGCGACATATAGTGTCCCATCTGACCAACCTATATTTGCGTTTATTATCCGCAGCATTCCAGTAGAAAGCACCCCTATGCTTGTCGAAACCAGAATGAACCCCATTAGAAAGAAGATAGAAGCCCATCAAGAACATTGGGAGTGAAGAAAGACAAGAATTGGTAAGGGCGACCTTGCCCGCTTGCGTATTATATCGACCTCGCCAAGGTAATACTTTGTTGCCAAGTTTGGTGACCACCGGGGCGAAGTCTTTCGCCAGAAGCTTAACCGAGGAGATGGGAAGGCCTAGATACTTGAGAGGAAAGGACCCAAGAGAACAGTTCAGAAGGTGGGCCACCCGCTGCGCCTCCAGGTCCGAAACCCCAGTCACAACGACCTCACTCTTGGAAAAAATGAATTTAAGGCCTGAAAGCGCTTCGAAGCAAAGCAGAAGGAATTTCAGATTGGTGAGACTGTTCTCATTGAGCTCCATCAAAATGATAGTGTCGTCCGCATATTGAAGATGAGAGATGCCATGAGGGATAAGGTGAGAGCTCACCGGGGTAATATGACCGGCCAACGCAGCTCGAGAAAGGATGCGAGATAAAGCATCAGCCACAAAATTAAAAAGCAAAGGAGATGCTGGATCCCCTTGTCTGAGACCCCTACCGTTAGCAAAAAACTTGCTAGTTTGACCATTGACAGCCACAGCCATGTGTCCACCAGAAACCAACTGCATCAGGCGGTGCATTACAGGCCCCTCGAAACCCTTAGCCAGAAGGACTTACCGAAGAAAGTTCCAACTCACCGAATCGTAAGCCTTCTCAAAATCAAGCTTAAGGACCACCGCCTTGGTCCCTCGAACCCGCAGGTCATGTATTATCTCATGTAAACAAAGCACCCTGTCCAAGATGAACCTCCCTTTGATGAAGGCAGACTGGAAAGGGCTAATGGTCCGATGCGCTATGGGAGACAGCCTAGTGGCCATGCCCTTAGCAGGCATCTTGGCAAAGTTGTTGATTAAAACAATAGGCCGAAACTGGGAGATGAGATCAGCGCCCTTGATTTTAGGTATGAGGGTGAGGACAGCGTAGTTAAGTCTAGACATGTCAACAGTGCCCAGCCAAAACCCTTGGATGACAGCAGAGATGAGGCCTTTTAGTTGGGGCCAGAACTGTCGAAAGAAAGGGATGGAGAAACCATCGGGGCCTGAAGCCGCGTTAGAGTTGGCAGTCCGAATAGTGTCAAAATTTTCCTCCTCTGAAGGGGGAATAAGCAGGAGCTCATTATCAGCGGGCGAAACCCTATCAAGGGGGGCCCAGAAGCCCGGGGCAAGCGAGAATCCGAGGTCTGGTTTAGCCGCAAGCAGATTAGAGAAGAATTGTACAACGTGCCGAAGAATGACCGATGGGTCCGAGACCCTAACACCATCAATAATGAGACTATCGATCAGGCATCTACGCCGTCTACCATTCGCAATGGCGAAGAAGTAAGCCGTGGGCGCATCACCCTTAAGGGTCCAATTAATCGTGCCCCTTTGCTTCCAATAAACTTCCTCTTGGCGGTGGATATCCAGAAGCGCCTTCTCAAGGCCATACCGAACTTGCCACTCGGCCTCCGAGAGCCCACCATTATCCGCACGGTTGTCAAGAGCGCTAATTTGGGCGCCCAGCCTAACTTTATCGCGCCTCGCCTCAGCAAAGTGGTTCTTGGACCAGCCCCTAAGAAATTTGCGAAGGAAGTACGAGACATGATGCCAATCATCCATAGGGCCAAAGGTACGGTGGGGAGAGATTAGATAGTCCAAGATCTTCTGAGCCAACATACTAGGAAACCCCTCCACTTATAGCCAGGATGCATCAAATTGGAATCTTTGGCAGCCACTGGGACGAAATCCGTCGTCTAGGATAAGGGGAGCGTGATCAGAGCCAACAATGGGGAGGGCACGAAGTGAGCATCGAGGAAAGAGACCATCCCAAGCAGGGCAGATAAAAACTCTATCAAGAACCGAGCGAATCGGACACGCCTGTCGATTAGTCCAAGTGTAACGGGCCCCAACCCTCGGAATTTCACGAATAGGCGTATCCCTGATGAAGGCATTAAAGGCCGCAGCCAACACCCAAGAAAAATTGGCAGAGCTCTTATCAGAAGGGTATCTTAACAGGTTAAAGTCACCCCCAATCGAGAGGGGGAGCTGACAGGAGTCTATTTTAGTATAAATCTCATCCAAGAATATTTGAGACAGGGAATGATCAGCCGGACCATAGACCACCAGAAGTTCGAGAAGGGTATTGTTGGAATGAAGGGAAACTACCACACTAGCCCAGTAAATGCCATGGTCAAAAGCCACAAAATCGAAAGTATCATTATTAGTGCCCAAGAGAAAGCCACCTGACTGGCCAACGGAGGCCACAAAATTCCACCTGAATTTATCAATCCCAGCAATAGCTGAAAGTTCAAAAGGAAAGAAGGATGGTTTAAGGGTCTCAACGAGGCCAATAAAATCAATTTTTTCGGCACGCACTAAATCCTTCAGTTGGTCCCTGCGCCACCTAGCGCAGAACCCTCTGATGTTCCAAAATAAAGCCTTCATTTGAAGGAGAGGTTTTTAATTTGAAGACTCGACCTGCATGGAGCCTTGCAGGTTTTAGCATGTTTCCCAGCCCCGCGTTTCTGAACCGGAGGCACCTGACCCCTGTCAGCCTCCTCTGGTGCCCCTCCGGCCACAACCAGAGGGGCAGACACCCCAGCACCAGCCTCCTTGGCCTTTGCAATATCAGCCTGGGCACGCTCATTAGCACGGATCAGCTGCAACAAAGAGGAAGGGGAGCCCAAGCTAGCGTCTAAACAAATCCCCACATCATCTAATATCGTAATGAGGTGCTCATCGGATTGAGAGGGTAAAACTAGCCTAACAGGAGACGGAGCCAAAGGGGGGGACGGAGATGGGAGCGAGCCCGAACCTGAGGGAGGAAGATCGCGCGCCGCCGCACGCCGAGCCGCCCGATCCACCACACGTTCGCCACTGTTGGAGACACGGCCACTCTTGCGAGCGGTGGAGGCAGGGGAGCGAACAGGCACCGGGGGGGCCCGACCAGGAGAAGCAGCAGCCGAAGACGGGCCCGAGGCCGCCCCCAGATCCACCTCCAGCCGGCGACAAAGCCCAGCCGCGGACTGCCTGGAGTCCCCCGAGGCCCTGCTCTTCACGGAGAACTTCTTCACCGAGGACTTCTTCCTCTTTTTGGCCGCCGAAGGGCCCACCGGAGGTAGGTCTTCAATGCCGGAGAGCGAAGGGGAGGTGGGGCGAACGGGCAGGTTGGAGCACGCCGCCGACAGGGGGTGCCCTTCGATCCACCCGCAGCCGCCGGCCCACCCTCCACACCAGGCCCCGAGCCCCGAACCCCACCACCCGCCGGAGCCGGAGCACAATCCTTCATCAGTTCTTGCTCAGCAGGAGACAGCCCATCCCACGCAGACTGGGTGAAACGAGGGTCCGTACCATTCAAGGAGTCCTCAAGACCCCCCCCACCCTCCTTGCTTTTATCATCATCACCCGAGGCCGGGGGGGGAGGGGGAGGAGGAGGGGAGTCAGAGCCTGGGGCACCCTCCACCCGGACCCGAAGACGAAAACCACCAGCCGCCGGGAAAACATCAACAGTGCCACGAATGCATATCGGGTCCACACACCACACCCGAAGCCGAGCTGGTCCAAGAACAGATAGCGAAGCTAGGTCAACCTCAATTGGTTTCCCGATCAGCACCCCAAAAGCCATCAGGAAAGACAAGGTGCGCATGCTGGGAGGCACATCATCCACTAACACCCAAACATCAGATAGAGAGGAAATGGACTTTGACCCATTGGAAGCAGCTTTGACCGAGACCACAAGTTGGTTCAGAGGAAGTGTGAAGCTGGTGCAGGAAGACATCATGCGAAGACTCTCTTTAGAAGGAAAAGTGGCCGCAAACTCGAAATCAGAGAGTTGGCGAATCTGCCAATCCCAACCACCTTCATCCCACAAACGGAGTTCGTCCAGGAGGGCTTGCGGAGAGATGCGCTTGTCCTGAACAGAAATGACACCAACATTGGACAGCGAGGGGTTGGGGGCAGCAACAGGAACTTCCTTGTCCAGGGCAAAGAACGAGCAGCCAGGGAGGCCGATACCGTAGTGGATGAAAGAGGGAGGCTTGACCCTACTTTTGGCAGTCCACCGTGAGGTGACCATCCTCCCTACAGATGAGACAGAACGGAGGATTCTCGACACGGGGTTGAAAGTGGCCAGGGCGATGACACGCGAAGCAGGTGAGGATGGGATTGGAAACCTGGGAGTGAGAGGAGTTGCGGCTCGCGCCACGAGAGGGTGGCGGGGGGAGGATGCCATCACCAGGAGGACCACCACCGGCCCCAGCGCCAGCGCCACACCCCGCAGCCGCACCGAACGGGCGCCGGACAGGGGCCCCCGAGCCGCCACGAGGGACGAAGCGGGACGGCCTGCCACCGCCCACCGCCGGCGCCCGCGGCGGCCCACCCGAGGGGGCAAGCGAGGAAGGAGACGAGGAAGGTCCCGAAGAACCCGCCCGGCTCCCCCGCGCCGCCTGTTCCCAGGGATCGGCCACAGGCACTGGAGCAGAGGGCGCCAGGGGCGGAGGTGCCGACGGCCCAGATCCAGACGCACGAGGGGATGCGGCGCCCGTCTCCGACCGCGAGGCCTGGAGCTTAGCGCGGAGTGACACCTCATACTCCAGATCCGCAGCGGCGTCACCAGAACCGTCCCGCCCCCGCTTGAGACCAGAGACAGCCTCACTGGAGGACCCGCGGGAGCGATCCATCGCAGCCACCGACGCGAAGGGGAGAAGGAGGGGAGGAGGAGGCGTGGATCTGACGAAGCGGCGGATGGGGGAGCGGCGCCGTCGCAAGTCCGCGGCAGAAGCAGGAAACCCTAGAAAAGGGGGAGCCGAACCCCTCCGGACCCATATAAAGCCAATGCCAGACAGGCCGGGCTCACCCAGAGGGGCCGAAGGGAGAGAGGGACGCAATTGGGCCGGCCTTGGCCCAAGAGGCACGGAAACGAGGGGGGGGGGAATCGACCACGGAACCCAGCGGAGGGACAAGCACAGGCCCACACGGCCCAGCACCAACCTGAGGAGCCCGACCCACGGCCCGGGGCACCAGCGCCAGCCCCGATCCCAGATCTAGGGTTAGCGCCGGCGCCGGCGCCGCCGGGGAGGGGAGGCCCATGGACGGCGGCGAGCCAGGGCGAACCGCCACCAGAGGGGAAGGAGCCGGCGAATCAAGGACAGCCACCCCAGGACCCACCAGAGAGGGATCCGACGACCAAGAGGCGGCGCGCCGGCGCCCACGGCCAACACGGCACCAACCATCCGAACCCACACCCACCACGACCGGCCGGCCCCGGCCCCCCGGAGCGAATTTACGCCGGCGACCCGCCGCCATTAGAGACGACGACTCAGCCACCGAGGTCGGGCGGGGAAGGGGAGAAGGGACCTCGGAGTCGGATTCGGAGCCAGAATCGACCGAGCCCAAAGCCCAAAACCGGTTAGCCCGGGGCGCCTCCAGGGCCACCGGGCTGGGAGGGGGAGACACGGGAGGGAGGGGGTCGGGCCCCGCCGCCGGCGGGGAGCCCGGAGGGAGGCACGAGGGAGGAAGGGGGCTGGGGTTCACACGAGACTTGGACGCCGACGGAGGAGAGCCGCGAGCCGGCGACGCCCCAGGGGGGGGGGGAGAGCGCGAGAGGAGGGGAAGAGAGCGCCATCCTCACCAACCGCCGTATTGTGGTGCTTATGACGGCGTACGTATTGTCGTACGAACCAACCCCGATGCTTATTTGTACATGATAAACGCTTATTTCTCTAAGCACCTTTCTAAGCACTTCCCATCGTACAAGTTTTTAGTGCATTGTTTCGGGGTACCAGTCGACCGTCAGCAGATAAAAGCGGTGACGGGGAGCATCGCTTCGCGCGTCAACGGCGCACATCGATGGGTAATGAAGTAGTGTTATTGACTCCAATTTTGTCCTGCCTTTGCTAGCTTGCCGGGACAGACAATAGAGCACCGAACGAAAACCTGATAAACCTGAGAGATAAAATAAACTTTTTATAAATGCACGAAATAAACATGCGTAGGTAGTACTACCTCCGTCTAGGTGAATAAGTCATTCACGTAGTTCTAGGTCATCGATTTAAAGAATTAAATATGTGTTATATGTCATGAAAAGTATATCACTAGATTTCTATAATGATGTAGTTTCTAAATACATATTTTTTGTCACATATAATACATATTTAGATAGTTAAATCGTCAACCTAGAACTACGCGAATGACTTATTCACCGAGACGGAGGTAGTAGTACTAGTACTTGTTGCATCTGTTCACTCCTCGGGAATCAGGCTACTTTTGCTCGTGAATCCTGACGAGTTATTATGGCCTATGGGGGTTGGTTCGTTTGACCATGGTGTGCACTCGCACTGCACTGCACTGTGGTGTACTGTGGCGTATGTCAGTGTGACGGGATTTAATTCATTGCAAGAGGGGCCATGTGAACCCAATCTCTGGTTCACACTTGACACCAGCGACTCAACTCATGTCTCAGGCTGGTCATAGTGGGAGTAACATAAGTAGTAACATAGATGTCACATAAGCAAAAATGATGATGTGGCAAGTAATTAATGAGGAAAGAGTAACATAATATGTTATCATCACATAGCGGTTTTCAATGCATAATGAGTCTACAAAATAATAAATGAAGGCAACTATGTTACCACACCTATGACACTACCCACTATGAAGGTAGTAACATAGACTAGTAACATATGTATGTTACTAGTCTAAGTTACTCCCCACTATGACCAGCCTCATCATGGCAAGGGCAAGAGCAGCAGTAACAGTCCTCGCGGCACAGACCCCTAACCTTTCTGCTCTGCTCTGCTCTGCCTGTACGAATCCATATGTGATTGCGTGCTTACTTTCTGATGAAGAAAACATGACATCAAGTCGAGTAACTAGAACAACAATCAATGCGTCAACATGTGTGCAGCGTAGTGCAGGAGGAAGAACACTGCAGCACCTGGATTTTGTGAGTGTGCTGTACTTCATTCACTGTGATGAGCGTCAAAAGAGAGGCACATGCGAGCCTAGATCTAGCTAGCGCATTGTTTAAGCCAACTTTACACAAATAAAAACTCTGAACTCGATGGCTTTTTCCTCTTAGTTTTATTTGGTTGACCTCAAAGCATCACATGAGCCGGCATACTGTGCATGTGGGTTTTGCAGGCTCAGATTCATTCCTGGAATCAGTATAGATATACAGTTCCAGCGGCAGCGCAAAAGATCCATTCATTCATTCATATCTGCAGCAGCCATTCCATGCAGGAAAACATGTTCAGTCCACTCTCTCTGCTCGCTGCCTAACGGTCGGCACGGCACGCAAACTGTCAATCGGCACCAAGATTTATTTACAATCGTAGACAGACAGATGGATTCCTCATCTCACCGCTTATTTTATCACCATCATCAGTGTGTAAAACCCGGATCCGTCCACTACCTGATGGACGGCTCAGATGGGGCGCGATCGGGCCGCGGTGCACGTGATCTGGACCACTGGGTTGGCTGCGAGTGTGGCTTGCAATCTACGGTGTCAGGGAAAGCGGTCCATAATATGGTGGCGTTTGGCGTGCCCGGGCGCCCTTTTCGGCATGGTTTCTACGTAGCCCCACGCCGTTCAAAGTGGTGGATGCCTCACCCCCATCCCCATGGATTTGATGGGAGTGTATCACCTACGTACGTACGTAGTACCACCCAAGTTCCAAATCAATCACGCGTACATCTGTCTCATAAATCCACACCAAGTATCCAAGTTTACAATGAGCACTAAAGTTTATGTTTACGGAAATGTTAAAAATGTGGCTCGGATTTTTGATGCTAAAAATCTGATGATAATATTTGTCATGCGAAAGTACGTATATATCTTCTGAATAACCCAGCTGCACATCTTGACACTTTACAACGCACATCTGATCATGAATCGTTGCTAGCATATTCCAAGCGTGCACCCACTGCTTCACGTGAAACCCCGTACGGTACAGTAAAAGCAGAACACACATGAAAAATACACTAGTAGTAAAAAGAAACCTGGATACGTACGATGACAAAAGATGAGATTTTGTCACCACATTTCACCGAGAAAACCCTCTTGGAAACGAACAGAGAGAAGAGGGCAAAACTGTTGATCAAACCGGATCGAGAAAACAGCTGTAGTTTTTCTGTCCGTTGCTCCTCGTCATCAGTTCCCAGTTCGCAACTCCTCGCATCGCATGCACGCGCGCCCCTGCGCTTCTCGCGTTTCACGGGCAACTCCCAACCCCCCCGTCGTCGTCTTCTCCAACCTCTCGCCCCGCCTTATCACCACCTCGCTCTCTTTTCCCTTTTGCGCTCTTACCAACTGCACTGGACTGAGATCCATATATAACCAGGCAACCACCGCTGCCCCTCTCTACAGCCCAGGGGTGCCGTGCCGCGAGGAGAGAGAGAAGGAGGGGGAGGGGGAGGGGGTCCGGGGGAGGGTTGGTGGTTGCGAATACCAGGAGGCCGCCGGGCATTGGGCTTGGGATTCTTGGTCCTTTCGCCAGGACAGCAGGACCAAGGAGGCGAGAGGACCACGGGTACAGTGAGAGGGCGCTGCCGAGGTGTCCCCCTAGCCGCTTCCTCTTTCTCCTCCGTCTTCTCGGGGAGAGAGGAGATGGGCGAGACGGCCATGGCCGGGTACGGGCTGGACAGGCCGCCGCGGTGCAGCGTCAGCTTCGACACGCCGTGCGGCGCCCTGCTGCGCGAGCTCGAGGTGCGTCCCTCTCACCCACAAGCAAATGCGCGCTCTCTCTCTCTCTCTCTCTCTCTCTCTGCGGCATCCTTTGCTCGATTTACTGTCTGTTCTTTGCTTTTTCATGAGGATTTGGGAGGTTTGGAAGACGCCGGTTTCTTGATTCCCTTGCTCGCTCCAATCATGTTGCCAGTCCTGTCATGGCTACAGGAACTCTGAAATTCTGCAGTGTATTCCTAGTTGCAGATTTTGAGCCGTCTGGATTTGATTGATGCATTTAATTTGCCCGCGTTTTTTCAAAGACGAGGACGATGTTTCCCCAGCATTCTTCAGAAAAGCCCAATTGTTTTCTTGTTTTCTTCAGTTGCAAGCTTCTGATATTCTCCCCCATAAAAAGGTTGCGATTTTTAAAGAGTATGTAGTAAGATTTTCAGAACAGCAGTGGGAATCTGTTGCTTCCGTTTACAGTTTCCTTTCAGCTTTAGGTGGAACTTTTCATTTACCGTCGGGTTTTCTGAATCTTGAGAGGCGAGGGAGACAGAGAGATCTACTTTTCCTTCCCACTTGAACTGTTTGAGGTGAAAGGGGCTTAAAAATAGCACTGCTTCAATCCCAATGATTGAAGCCACTGCCTGCTGTAGCACCAGAAAGCAGAATAATTTTATGCTTTGCTAGTACAATCTCAAGTTATCTATTATTACTCGATATTCCTACAAGCATAACAAAGCACTAAGCATGCTTAAGTTGAAAATCATAACTGGGAAGGTTTTTTTTATATATAATTATTATGGACTTTTTATGCAACCTTCTGATGCCGCAAAAGAAAAGAAAAATAGTCCTGTGTTCCCAATTTATTAGGAGGTATGGGGGAAAAGGAAATAGAATAGGCCTGGAAGGTTGAAGGTCAAGCAATCAGCTTGCTTGTTCAACATTCAACAGAAGTCCTGCCAGAGTGCCAGTAGGGTCTTTTGGTTGCTTGTGGCGTTCTGTTCCATGCACTAAAACGTGGGGTGTAACACCAAATAAAATTTTGTTTATTTTGATTTTAATGATATGGTCGTTATTTGATTATCATATATGCTAGGTACTGGCAGACACTTACTTTCTTATAAATATTACACACTCAGATTCTATTTTTGCGTTGTTCCTGTTCCTCATGTTTGATTATCTGACACATGACTTCCTTTTTAGCAAATATGGACAGAGATCGGGGAGCGCGAACAAGATAAAGATCGGATGTTCCAGGAACTCGAGGCAGAGTGTATGCGTGTGTATCGTCGGAAGGTCGACAGTGCTAATGCGGATAGAAGCCAGCTCCGCCAGTCAGTGATGGCCAAAGAAGCAGAGCTTAAAGCTTTAGTGGCTTCGATAGGTGAAAATACTACACAATTTAAGGTATAATGCATATCCTGCCGTAATCTCTAATTTCTTTTCTTATGCAAGGCCTCTAACCAATGGACCTCCTTGAATATGAGCTCATGTGTCATGTTATGATTTGTTTACAGAGACTGAAATATTGGTAGTTCATTGTGTACAAGAAGTAATGAAATCATTGTTGATGTCATGCTGCACCTTGTGCTGAATATATCGTATTTGGCAGTTTGGCTGTCATTTTTAAGCTATTGATGATAAGATGTGACATGAATAACTAAGTCAGCATGTTGGTTCGTGGTCATATGGTGGATGGAGATGGGTAAATATTAGACGAAAAGAAAAGGCAGTATAGTAATTGGTTATATTCTGTAATTCTGTATAACAGCTAACCATCCATTTAGTCAAAGATTTATTGAATATGATGATCTATTATTATTCAAGGGTACCTGTATTGCGCATCTAGAATTTCCATCTCCATGCGAGGTCGACCTATGCAGCACCTTCCAAAGGCGATTGCTCTTGGAATGGTTAGGAGACTTTACTGAAGTACGCCAAACAACGATAAAATACTATGATTTTGTGTATCATAGATATTTATCTGTTTTGTAATCATGAAGATTCATGTTTAGTGGTGCTGGAACCAAAAACTCTTTCAACTGATTCCATTGTACAATATGAACAAATAGGTATATTACGTTCTTTAGTAATATGAATTCTCATTTTCAGGTGAATGAAAAGCATGCATCGTTGAAAGAACAACTTGCTGCAGTGACGCCTCTCTTGGATGATCTTAGGGCCATGAAAGAAGAAAGAATCAAACAGTTCTCAAATGTGCAATCGCAAATCGAGACGATAAATGCACAAATTTCTGATCACAATTATCAGCATGATGATGGTTCGTCCAAACGTCTGAACAATGATCATGACTTGTCAACCAGAAGACTTGCTGATCTTCAAATGCAGCTACGCAATTTACAAAAAGAGAAGGTAATAATGATCTTGACTAAAATACTACTTCCTCTGTAAAGAAATATAAGACGTATTAGAGTGATCTAAAATGTCTTATATTTCTTTACAGAGGGAGAGTGATCTAAAACGTCTTATATTTCTTTACAGAGGGAGTACTTAGTTGCATATGCCGCTTCAATCCAGTCATCAGAATCAGATAGGTTTGACCGTTTGCGTAGAACCATTAAAATTGTTTGATTGTACCTTAACTTCTCACACAAAGGTATTTGTAAAAAAATAGCATTTGTGTGTCATCACCGATGTACGCTTCTCTACTGCTTTAACTAGAAACATTTGTTGCCAACACACTAATAGCTATAAGAAATATACAGTTGAAATGGCAACTCATGCTATTTTTGTTAAGAGCATTGCTATGCATACAATTATTTCCGTACGATTTTCATACGACACTGTAGATCACGCCGTCCTTGTGTCAGAGCAAGCCACTGCCCACCACCCGATCAGAAATCGTACAAAAATCGTATAACTAAGCATCGTACGTGCAGCAATTTTGTTTTGTTAAATTCTTTTCTTGGCTGTGTCAGATTAATAAAAATATTTTCCCTTTTTTTCAGTCTGATCGCCTTCAGAAAGTATTTGTATATGTGGATGAAGTGCACTGCCTATGCGCTGTGCTTGGGATGGATTTTGCAAAGACGGTAAAGGATGTGCATCCAAGTTTGCATGGAACCAACTCAGATAATTCGACGAATATCAGTGATAGCACCCTTGAAGGTCTTACTCAGACTATCCTGAAGCTCAAAGCAGAAAAAAGGACCAGAGTCTCAAAGGTGATTCCTCTTAGTGAAACTATGGCAGTGATTAGTTTTTGTCTCGTATCCTCTCTAACTACTTGTATTGTGTTGATGTGTTCAGTTGCAAGAAACTGTGGGGAAACTCCACAAGCTATGGAATCTGATGGAGTCAACAGAACAAGAGAGGAGACATTTCAGCGAAGTAGCCGCTGTTCTTGGATCTTCTGAGGAAGAGATCACTTCTCCTAGTGTCCTGTCACTGGAAACGATTCAGGAGGTTTGCCAGCTTTCTATTGAGTTATTCATTTTTTTGTAAGCTGTAATTCAAACTTATAGTATCACTATGGTTCTTCAGACAGAAGAGGAAGTCGAAAGACTAACTAAGCAAAAAGCGAGTAGAATGAAGGAGCTTGTTCTTAAGAGAAGGGTAGAGCTAGAAAATATCTGCAGAAATGCACATATGGAGCCTGATACGAGCACAGCACCAGAGAAGATTGTTGCTCTAATTGATTCTGGTATTTATCCCACTGATCTCTTTTCTCTCGCGCATACGGTCTGTAAAATGCCCCTGCTGAATATCTTGAACGATCCTAGAACCTTCTCACTTACAGGTCTAGTGGATCCTTGCGAACTTCTTTCCAACATCGAAGCTCAAATTGCAAAAGCAAATGAGGAATCTTATACGAGGAAAGATATCATGGAGAGAGTAGACAAATGGCTATCGGCCTGTGATGAAGAGACTTGGCTTGAGGAATACAACCAGGTGTGCTTTTATTCATGAAATTATGCTATATTCAGATAAAATTTGGCTGACATCATACAGTGCAGGTCTGCTATGAGTTAATTAATGTCCTCTTTAATGTTGCATATGTCCTACTGCAGGATGATAACAGGTACAGTGCGGGCAGGGGTGCCCATTTGAATCTCAAGCGTGCAGAGAAAGCGAGGGTGCTCGTTCAAAAGATTCCAAGTGAGTCTTCGTTTCTTCAGTTGGAGGGCACTGTAGTGACTTCCATATAGTGTTTTTGATTCAACTGAGCTCCATGATTCATAAGCACAACCTACCTCTTAGTTTTTTCAAAAAGATCCACGTCGCATTTGGTATGTTTATGATCATAAGCTACATCTATTCTGCAGCTATGATTGACAACTTGATAGACAAGACATTTGCCTGGGAGGATGAAAGCAATACACCATTTCTATATGACGGGGTAAGTCACTGAGCTAGCTCACCATAATCATCAGAAATCGAGGACACAGCTCTGATGCATTGAATTTGCATGTGAAGGTTCGTCTGGTCGCCATTTTGGAAGAGCAAAAACTTAGAAGAGTACAGAAGGAGGAAGATAAGAAACGATACCGGGTACAAATTCCACATCCTGTGCTCTTTCTGGCACTACAATCACAACAAATGTCATCAGTCTTGTTCATTAACTCTTGCCACAGGACCAGAAGAAGCTGCAGAATCTATTGCTTAAAGAGAAGGAGCTGATCTTTGGGTCCAAGTCTGTTCCGAGGAAAACAAGCAGTTTTAACAGGAGGACGAGTGGGCATCACCCAAATGGGAATGGGGCTGGTTTCATGACTCCGATGCCCCGCCGGGTGTCGGCAGGCAGTGCCACACCCGAGCTTTTGACACCACGATCGTACTCTGGCCGGTACAACAATTACTTCAAGGAGAACAGGAGGATGACGGCGGTGCCACTCAACTTCTCGACAGCTTCCAAGGATGATAGCATGTCATCATTCGCCTCCATCAGCGGCTCGGAGCCTGGTTCTCCATTAGTTTTGCACTGAGTATGATATCGCCCAACATTTTGTCACAAGTGATTTCCAGGATCTGTTGCATGAACTTGTGCTGATCGTGATCTGTAAACATGACATTTCTGATCAGGGAAGAAGACTTTCTTGGCGGTGAGGGTTGCGGTGAAGGCTACCGTCAAGATTGGGCAATTGTGTGCTAGCTTTTGACCATGCTAATGTGTGACAAAGATTGGACAGGATTTAGATAAGATTGCCTGTAGATACATGACCTAGCACTTTTGTGGTGGTGTTGTAATTCGAGCTGCGAGTTTGATCGGTGTGTGGTTAGGGAACATGAGAAAGGTGTCAATGTATTTGTTTTGTGCTAATTGTTTTTCCTTCATAGTATTTGTAGTTGTGTATCATTTTTTTGGATGTGAAAGAAGAGATGGTCCATTTTCTTTCTTCCATATATCACATAAAGGTGTTGTATTCTCTATTCAGCCTACATTGCAGGTTGAACCTGATGTATTCCACTTTATCTTTTGGAGCATGTATTATTGCCTATAGGAATTACTAGCACAAATGCCCGTCCGTTGCAACGGGAATAGAAGCGAGGAGTTCGTTTCGGACACACCAGAGTCCAATTCTGGCTCCTCATGCTACCGTCAAGAATCACGGTTCTTTCTTTGTGGTTATCTTTCCACTCTCAGAAGCACACTATCTTGTTCCGCTTCGCCATTTACCCGGTCTTGTTTTTTTTAAAAGGGGTTTTACCCCAGCCTTTGCATCAGAAAGATGCATACGGCTCATATTATTAAAAAAGTTCAGCAACAAAGTCGTCAAGTAATGAGTTGCGAAGATAAACAAAAGGCTCGAAAGAGCTCAAACCGAAAGCCACAACCGGCTGGCAAACACAATAGGAGCACTACATGCCTATCCTATTACATGACCGCCATCCAAACCGGTTGAAAATATCCCGCGCTACCATCTCCCGTCGGGTAGACGCAGTAACCAAACGCTCCCTGGCCTCCGTCGGAGTGAGTAGCGACCACATACGGATGAATGCCGTGGCCCTGAAGATAACCTGCAAAAAGTGAATGTTTGTTGATCTGTTAAATACTAAATCATTTCTGCAATTCCATACTGCCCAAAGTAAAGCACAAACGCCAACACGAATGTGTCTTGAAGTATCGGAATCAACCCCATCAAGCCATGCTCCAAATAACATGTTGATAGAGGTGGGCTGATTGATATTGAACGCAATATGAATCGACCGCCACAGAATCTTAGCCAACGGACAATCGAGAAAGAGGTGTTTGATGCTTTCGTTATGATCGCACAAGCTACACCTAGATGAGCCCACCCAGTTGCGTTTTGCCAGGTTATCCTTAGTCAAAATGACTTGTTTATGCACAAACCACATAAACACTTTGATACGTAAGGGAACCTTTACTTTCCACACGTGAATCGAGGAAGGGACAGCGCTAGAGTTAATGACATCCAGATACATAGATTTAACCGAGAACACACCGTTCTTAGTAAGTTTCCAATATAGCTGATCTGGTTGCTGGGTCAGCCGGACCTCCATTGTAACGCCCCGGATCCGATGCGCCAGGTGTCTGCCAGTTATTCGCCGTCGTTGCCATGTCATTTGTTTGCGTGTTGCATTTTATCATGTCATCATGTGCATTTCATTTTGCATACGTGTTCGTCTCATGCATCCGAGCCTTTTCCCCGTTGTCCGTTTTGCAATCCGGCACTCCTATGCCCTCCGGCATTCCCCCTTTTGTCTCTCGTTGTGTGTGGGTATTAAACGTTCTTGGAATGGCCCGAGGTTTGCCAAGCGGCCTTGGTATAGCACCGGTAGACCGCCTGTCAAGTTTCGTGCCATTTGGAGGTCGTTTGATACTCCAACGGTTAACCGGGGAACCGTAAAGGCCTCTTTTGTCTTGCAGCCCAACACCCCTCCAATCTGGCCCAAAACCCAGCAAACTCCCCTCCATGCTCTTGGCCGTTCGATCACGATCGTGTGGGCGAAAACCGTGCCTCATTTGGACTCTCCTAACTCCCAGAAACTATAAATACGTCCCCCCCGTCCATTTTCGCGGATGAAACCACCCCTAACCCTAGCCAAACCCCTCCCCGCCGCCGCCGGACACATCCGGACCGGGCCGGACATGTCCAGCCTCCACCTCACCCCAGCCAACCCGCTCGCGCCACATCACCCCACCGCCGCTCTCCTCCAATGCCGCATCGCCACGTGGCCAGCCGGCCTCCTCTCTCCTCCCCGCGCCCGCCGCCAGGCCCGAGGCCGGCCCGCCCCGGGCCAGATATGGGCCGCCGCCCCGAGCCCCGTGCCCGCTCGCCGGAGCTCCTGGCCACGCCGCCGCCGCTCGACCTTCGCCGGCCGCGCGCCCGCGCCTGGGCCCTGGCCTCCGCGCCGTCCGCCGCCTCCCCGGCTCCCGCGAGAGCTGCGCCGCCCGCGCCTGAGGCGCCCTGCCTCCCGCGCCGGCCGCGGCCGCCGCCTACTCGCCGGCCGTCGACCCCCGTCGCCCTTCTCCGGTAGCCGCGCCCCGCCGGCGCCCGTCCGGCCACCGGATCCGGCGCCCCGGATCCGGCCGGCCCCATCTCCGGCGCCCTCTTCTTCCTCCCCGACCGCCTCTACCGCAACTCCGGTGAGAGCCCCGGCCATCCTTGGATTCCGTGCAACCAGAGGTTGACCCGGGAAACGCCTGTCCTGAAATAATTTTGACATTATCATGTCATGTTCATCGCATCATATCTCTGCATTCGTAGCTCCGTTTCGTGCATGTAATATGTCAAATTGTTCGTCTCAACGAGTACATCATTTCATTCCATTGCATCATGTTCATTTGAGTCCATCTTGATGCCTGAAACATCATTGCAAGAGTGCTTCATAATGTTGTCCGATGTCTGTTAACAGAACATGCACTTTTGTCATTTTTGCCATGATTGAGGTGTGCATCCTATGAGGTTGATGTCTACATGTGTTTTGAACTATGCCATGCCTTCTTTACAGAGGTGCTTACCATGTATTTTTGTGTTCAATGTGGTGACTAGCACAAGCATGCAAACTAGGCTTCATGATATTACTGATTTTAGTCCCTGTTCTGCTGTTATTTTGATGCCATGTAAACATGTTGCTACAGAGAGATCCATGCTTATTTTGAGATACTTCAGTAAGGGTGTTTTGAACATATGGTTATTCTCTATCCATTCATGCCCCTGTTTGCAATTATGGAGTAGTCTAGCATGTCATTTTCGTGCTCTACTTTTGCTCCAAAATGTTTCCTGGCAGATTGTTTACATGTTATTCAATTTTGCCAAGGTTGTTATAGTTGATCCTTGCATGCTATGAACTTGTTCTTGCCTTGTTTTGTTTCAGGAACATGTCTTCTTGATGATGCTATGCTTATCTTATCATGCAATGTCTTGTGGTGAGTGAATCAAGCTTGTTAAGTAGGGTACTTGCTGTTACTGTTTTGCTAGGCTGAATCTGTTACTTCGTGATGCTATGTAAACCTGCTTCTACTAATCATTCTATGCATAATATGGAGATGTTCACTAAATGTGTTTTGTTCTACATGTCATGCTCGATCCATCCATGCCCCTGGTAGCATTTATAGCTTGCTTTAACTTGTTGTAATCTTGCTCCAAAGTTGCTTCATAATGTTGATGTCAGCCTGTTAACATTAAGTTCAGTTGTTGCCATGTGTTTTGCTAGTGATCCATGCACCCTATGGACTTGCTTTTGCCATGCTTAACTTCACAAATATGTCTTCTTACTGTTGGTTGCCTTGCCATGCCATGTTTTGCTCTGTAGTGAGTTGCACAAGCTCACCAACATGCCTTCATAATTCTGTTTCTGCCATGTATGAATGTGTAATATAACTTGCTATGTTTACGTGGGTGCCATCATATTTTCTGATCCTTTTTGGCTTATGGTCAGTAAGGGACTTTTGATCTATAGGTTTAGTAGATTCATGCCATGCCTTTGTTTGCCATGATAAGTTCCTGTAACATGTTGTTTGATAGCTCTAAACATTGCAACCTGATGTTATTTTGTGCAAAGTCTGAACTGTTATCATTTGCAATCTTGCCATGTGTTTTTGAGCATGTTCTAGTGATTTCTGGAGATAGCTCAGTGTTCATGTTTTGTTATGCTTTACCTGTACATCATGTCCATGCCTTTTGTTTTTATATTTTGGTACTGTAGCATGTTGTTTTGATGCTTGCAATATTCCTAGTTGCTGTTTTGGACAGATTGTTGCTATAACTTGTATAGTGTGTGTGTGTTGAACCGTTGCTTCGTTTTGAGTGTGCTCTATATGAAACTTGCTTGATTTTGCATGTAGTTTCATATTATCATGTTGCATCCATGTTTTGAGGTGTTTTCTTGATGTTTGGGTGCATTTTGCATCAATGCCATGTTTAACTTGTGTTGCTCATATCTTCTAGGCCGTAGCTCCGAACTAAATGAACTTTATATGTAACTTGACTAGAATCTCGTGTAGATCATCTTGGTGCATCTTAACTTGCTGTTTAACAACTTGAACATAAAGTCTATTCAGATCTAGACCAACTTTGAAATTTGCATATGAGGACTTACCGGAATTGTTATATGTTGTTCTCGGCCTCATTTAAACTTGCTTTGATGTGTTTCTCTTGTTTGCATCATCTCTTGCCATGAGTAGCTTCATGTAGTCTTGTCATGCATTATGCTTGGTTGTGCATCATGCCTTGTTCATGTTTGGTGTGTTTACCATGTTGTGTGCTTCTTCTCGATAGTTCCTGTTTTGTTGCGATCGTGAGGATTCATTCGTCTACGCTTGGTTCGGCTTCATCCGTTCGTCTTCTTCATGGACTCGTTCTTCTTCCTTGCGGGATTTCAGGCAAGATGACCGTTACCCTGGATCTCATTACTATCATTGCTATGCTAGTTGCTTCGTTCTATCGCTTTGCTGCGCTACCTATCACCTGTTTATCAAGCCTCCCATATTGCCATGAACCTCTAACCTTTGACACATTTCCTATGCAAACTGTTGTTTGGCTATGTTACCGCTTTTGCTCAGCCCCTCTTATAGCGTTGCTAGTTGCAGGTGAAGTTGAAGATTTCTCCATGGTGGACAGGATTTTGGTTGGGATATCACAATATCTCTTATATTATTAATGCATCTATATACTTGGTAAAGGGTGGAAGACTTGGCCTTTTGCCTGGTGTTTTGTTCCACTCTTGCCGCCCTAGTTTCCATCATACCGGTGTTATGTTCCCAGATTTTGCGTTCCTTACGCGGTTGGGTGATTTATGGGACCCCCTTGACAGTTCGCTTTGAATAAAACTCCTCCAGCAAGGCCCAACCTTGGTTTTACCATTTGCCTCACCACCACATGTACCCTTCCCTTGGGTCAGCCAACCCGAGGGTCATCTTTATTTTACCCCCCCGGGCCAGTGCTTGTCTAAGTGTTGGTCCGAACCGAGCAGCCTGCGGGGCCACCTTGGGGAAACTTGAGGGTTGGTTTTACTCGTAGCTAGTCTCATCCGGTGTTGCCCTGAGAACGAGATATGTGCAGCTCCTATCGGGATTTGTCGGTGCATCGGGCGGCTTTGCTGGTCTTGTTTTGCCATTGTCGAAATGTCTTGTAAACCAGGATTCCGAGTCTGATCGGGTCTTCCTGGGAGAAGGTATATCCTTCGTTGATCGCGAGAGCTTATCATGGGCTAAGTTGGGACACCCCTGCAGGGTATAATCTTTCGAAAGCCGTGCCTGCGGTTATAGGCAGATGGGAATTTGTTAATGTCCGGTTGTAGATAACTTGACACCAGATCCGAATTAAAATGCATCAACCGCGTGTGTAGCCGTGATGGTCTCTTTTCGGCGGAGTCCGGGAAGTGAACACAGTTTTTGGGTTATGTTTGACGTAAGTAGGAGTTCAGGATCACTTCTTGATCATTGCTAGCTTCACGACCGTTCTTCTTGCTCTCTTCTCGCTCTTATTTGCGTATGTTAGCCACCATATATGCTTAGTCGCTGCTGCAGCCTCACCACTTTACCCCTTCCGTTCCCTTTAAGCTTTGCTAGTCTTGATACCCATGGTAATGGGATTGATGAGTCCTCGTGGCTCACAGATTACTACAACAACAGTTGCAGGTACAGGTTGTGCGATGATCATGACGTGAGAGCAATGTTTACTTGAATTGGAGTTCTTCTTCTGCTTCTTCTTCGATCAGGGGATAGGTTCCAGGTCGGCAGCCTGGGCTAGCAGGGTGGATGTCGTTCGAGTTTCTGTTTGTGTTTCATTCGTAGTCGGATGATGCTCTTATGTTTCGTGATATTGTATTCGTGTGGCATTGTATGCCTCTTGTATGTATCCCCATCTTTTATGTAATGTTGATGTAATGATATCCACCTTGCAAAAGCGTTTCAATATGCGGGTCTATCCTTGGTGGGACCTTTGAGTTCCTGTTGGATAGGGTCGCATATTGGGCATGACATCCATTAAACGTCTAACGAGGTGGAGCCAAGCCTCCCAACGATTTCCAACTAGCGTTCTCCGAAAACTAATATTGAGGGGAGTGGATTGTAGAACAATTGCAACATAGGCTTCTCTACGTCGCACAATGTTGTACAAAGTAGGATATTGAAGTGCAAGGGGAATCTCCCCAAGCCACGTATCCTCCCAAAACCTCGTAGTGGCACCATTCCCGACAATAAATTTTGACTTGGTGAAAAAAAGCTGTTTGACTCTCATCAAACCCTTCCAAAAAGGTGAGTCGGAAGGCCTCACATTTACCTGAGCCAAGGTTTTAGCATAAAGATACTTATTACGCAAAATCTGTGCCCAAGTATCCTCCGTCTCAAACGACAATTTATAAAGCCACCTGCTAAGGAGACATATGTTTTTGATTTCCAAATTTTCAATACCGAGACCCCCTTGGTCCTTCGGCCTACAGATTATATCCCACTGAGCAAGCCTATACTTTCGTTTGAGCTCGTCATTCTTCCAAAAGAATCAAGATCGGTAGAAATCTAATCTTTTCCTGACTCCCACCGGGACCTGGAAAAAAGATAAGAGAAACATAGGCATACTGGTAAGGACCGAATTAATCAGAATAAATCGTCCTCCGTATGACATGAGCTTCCCTTTCCAACAGCTCATTTTCTTTTCAAAGCGATCCTCGATGCATTTCCACTCAAGGTTAGTCAGCTTACGATGATGAATGGGTATACCTAAGTACGTAAACGGCAAGGAGCCCAATTCACATCCGAACAATTGTTTATACGTATCCTGGTCCTCCTTTGCTCTTCCAAAGCAAAACAATTCGCTCTTGTGGAAGTTAATTTTGAGGCCAGATAATTGTTCAAATAAGCATAACAACAGCTTCATGTTTCTTGCTTTCGCCAGGTCGTGCTCCATAAAGATGATAGTATCATCAGCATACTGAAGAATGGAAATCCCTCCGTCAACTAGATGTGGGACCAGGCCACCTACCTGCCCTGCATCCTTGGCCCGACCTATTAAGATAGTGAGCATATCAGCCACTATGTTAAACAGAATCGGTGACATCGGGTCTCCTTGCCTTAGCCCCTTGTGTGTTTGGAAATAGTGACCTATGTTGTCATTCACTTTAATCCCTACACTCCCTTTTTGCGTAAAGGAATCGATCTGGTTTCTCCATGCCGGATCAAAACCTTTCATACGCAAAGCTTGTTGAAGGAAAGGCCATTTAACTTTATCATATGCTTTTTCAAAATCCACTTTAAAAACAACACCATCAAGTTTTTTTGAGTGGATTTCATGGAGCGTTTCATGCAAGACAACAACCCCTTCAAGGATGTTTCTATCAGGCATGAAAGCAGTCTGGGACGGATGAACCACAGAGTGCGCAATCTGCGTAAGTCTGTTCGTCCCGACCTTGGTGAATATTTTGAAACTCGCATTAAGCAGACATATAGGTCTGAACTGCTCAATGCAAACCGTGTCTGTCTTCTTAGGAAGAAGAGTTATCGTTCCAAAATTCAGCTTAAACAACTGAAGCTGCCCCTCAAAAAACTCCTGGAACATGGGCATCAAATCACCCTTAATAAAATGCCAGCATTTCTTGTAAAACTCTGCCGGAAACCCATCCGGTCCTGGAGCCTTATTATTCTCCATTTGTGCAATGGCTTCAAACACCTCTTTCTCAGAGAGAGGAGCAGTCAGCAGCTCATTCTCGGCAGTCTCAAGTTGAGGAACATCCTCAACCCTAGACTCATCTAAGGACACAAAGTTCTCTTCCGGGGGACCAAACAACTGCTTATCATAATTGGTAATGTAGACCTTCAGATTGTCTTGACCAACTATCGTCCCTTCGTCTTGTTCTAGCTGGAAAATTCTCTTTTTATGATGCTTCCCATTAGCAATCATATGAAAGAATTGAGTATTATCCTCGCCTTGTACTATCTTGCGAACCTTAGCTCGCAACGCCCACTTCAATTCCTCCTCGCGAAGAAGCTGTTTAAGTCACATCTCCGCCTCTATCTTTGTTTCCAACTCACTGGAATCCAAGATAGAAATTTCAGCTTTAACATCAAGGGTTTGAATAAGTAGAAGAAGTCTCTCCTTCTCCGCCTTATAAATACCATGCATGTGTTTAGCCCATCCTCGAAGGAACCTTCGGAGATGACGAATCTTGCATTGTCATCACTCGATAGGTGTCCTTCCTCCTGAGTCTTTATCCCACTCCCGAGCTAACAACTCAAGGAAACCTTCTCTTTCAAACCAGGCAAGTTCAAACGAGAAAATGTTTTTGTTGCCCACAAAAGTTTGAACTCCTGAATCAACTAGTAATGGTGTATGGTCAGAGACCCCTCTTGTCAATGCCTGCACAGTTACCATAGGAAACTTCTGTTCCCATTCGACACTGGCTAGGACACGGTCAAGTTTCTCAAACGTCGGGACCGGTAACGAATTAGCCCAAGTGAATTTCCTACCCGAAAGCTCTATCTCTCTGAGATCCAAACTTTCGATAATAGTGTTGAACATGAACGACCATCGGCCATCAAAATTGTCATTATTCTTCTCCTCCTTCCTACGGATAATGTTGAAATCCCCTCCCACTAAGAGGGGGAGCTGCTCATTACCACAAATACGAACCAGATCCGCCAAAAAGTCTGGCTTGAGCTCTGGTTGCGCAGCTCCGTACACCGCCACCAAAGCCCAATCAAACCCATCTGCCTTAGTTCGAACTCGAAACTTGACGGCAAAATCCCCCAAAACTACACTCCGAACTTCCAATGTTTCACACTTAACCCCAAGTAAAACCCCACCAGATCTTCCTCGAGGGGGGAGGCAATGGCAATCAAAATCTACCCCCCCCCAGACAAAGTGGCAAGAAATTGTGAAGTGAAGTTGCTTCTTCCATTCTCAGACAAAGCAATAAAATCTAACTGATGTTCAAGAGAAGCCTCCGCTAGAAATCTTCTTTTAGCCAAGTCTCTAAGACCTCTGCTATTCCAGAAAATGCCTCTCATAATTCATCATAAAAAAATTTGCAGTGCGGATCCTAGCACTCCTACGTGCAACCGAGACGGGATAAACCTTCCGTTTCCACGTCCGCTTTGGCTTAAGGTGACCATCAGCCTGATCAGCACAGCCAATCTCTGCTTCTACCGCCTCGGGCTCATCTACATGAAGAGACACCTCAGGAATGGTGTCCTCCTCCGTCTCTGGTAGTGCAGGGTCAAGATCGGCACACAAGCCATCAAGAACCCTAACCCCAAGCGCATCTATCTCCGAATCGTTCATAGGTTTAACAACAACTATGTGATGGATCATTTCTACCGCATGTTCAGCTTCCAAATCAAGAATGTCATTAACCGACCTAGACACCTCAATATCATTTTTACCAAGTGAAACACCTACTTGATTTGCATTATGAATAATTTCAACATCAGGAAAATGCCAAATGGAATTCAATTTATTAACCGACATACCAGTGGAGGTCTCGATGTCACGCAGATTGGCAGCTCTCAAAGCACACCTCAGCTGCATGTCATCAACGTCCGGCTGCTCCTGCAGCCTCCCGCTGACCCGCCTCCCCTGGGAGACCGGGTCCGGGATACCGCCAAAGGCGATGACCTCCTCACGAGAAGCTCTGCTAGGGGAAAGGCCTCCTGCCTGTCCCCCAATAGTGGCTCCCCGGGCCGAAGCCACCGGGGCCGGAGAGCAGCTCGGCGACGACTCCCACAGCCTCACCACAGGTGACCCGCCGGCAGCAGGGGCCGGGGAGACCCGCTCACGGTGCTCCGTAGAGGCAGCCGGAGAGATGGGCACATCACCTGACCCGACCACAACAGGGCAAGGAGAGACGGCGGCCTCCTGCACAGCCACCCCTCCTCCCACGCGCGGCGACGTGGGGAAGAGCGCCGAGTCCTCCATGGGCGCCGTCGGCTCCAGCATCACAGGGGACCGGGGCTCCTGCTCGTCACCACTAGCCATAGTCGCAGTCGCAGTACCATCCACGGTAGCCATCAGCGCGGTGGGAGTCGTGGGAAGGGCCACCTGCCCCTCGGTATCTCCCAAACCAAGAACCATCGGCGCACAAAGAGGAGCCACGGGATCCACGGAATCCGGAAAAACACCCCGCAGCCTAGGTGGAGCAGAGAACGGTCCCAAAGACCCAAGCTGCAAAGTGGACGTCGGAGCAACCCCAGAAGACCTCGCAGGAGCCATATTAGTAGACTCGGACGGACCAACCAGACCCTTGGCCCCGTCGTCATCACCCATAGCCGAATCATCCTGGTTCCCCAGGGCACCTCCTCCCTCAGTCGTGTCCATAGGGTTATCATCCTCAAACTCATCGAACAAATTAGGATCCTCATACAAAACGTCCAGCTGATACATAACACCATCGTATGTCCAAGGCACCACATTCGGCAAGAACTCAATATTAGCAACACTGACAAGTAAATGCGCCACCCCGTTGGCCCGAGTGAATGGCATATCGACCTGTTCAGTCTTGCCGATCAAAGACCCCAAACTCCACGTCACCAAGAAGCTATCCAAGGGATCAGATGGTGCCTCGGAGAAACGAACCCAAATCTGCCTCAACGGCATGCCCTGCGGCTCCTTCTTTTTCAACTCATCATATTGCAACACAAAACTAGTGCCTGTAACCCTGCTCATACCGAACTTGAGGATTCGCACCTGATCCTCCTTAGACGGAAAATCGACTTTGTAAGATGTATCATTTAGCTTGAGCAAGGACCACTGAAAATTACCCGGGGCGAGTTCCCGCAGCTGCTAAATAATTTGTGCCTCGGTCAACGGTCCATGAACTACCTTCACCACCCCTGGGAAAGAAGTCTCGACCGCTGGAGCCAAAGGTGCCACTCTGGGAGACTCGAAGAACATCAACTCCGAGCAGCAGATCCCGTAAATCTGAACAGAAGGCTTAGGCCCAAGCATAAGAGGACAGTCGGCAGCGGTATGCTTAGGTTTCCGGCACAGGTCACATAATTCCGCAGTGCAATCAGCCATAAAGTGTCCCGTATCACCACAGCGAAAACAAGTGAGCTTCTTCTTCTTAGCCGCCCACTTGGACAGCTTGTCAGCCTCAGATTTGTCCGTACCATGCTCAGAAGCAGCATCACCGGTCTGCATGGGTTCTGGCAACGTAACTTCAGCCAGAGCCTAAACCGTCTCCACCGCCACCTGCGGTAGATTCGATCCTCCATCGGCCACCTCCGTCTCAACCGTAGTCTTCGGATGCCTTTGCTGATAGAAACGTCTGTTCCCGCCCCGTCCTCCGCGGAAACGACCCCGGAAAGAGCGGTTATTGGGGCCACCCGCACCCTCCACGAAGTTGCCAGGCGGTCCTTGGAAACCCCGGTTGGCATTACCGTCATCCACCCATGCATAACCACGGCCACCGCCGGAAGACGAAGAGCCCCGATGCAGTCTAGAGCCATAAGCATCAAATCCATCGTCGCCCGACTGTCCTTGCGGAGGATTACGATCATCCCCCGCCGACGCCCCCACCCCACGGCCATTCGTGCCAGGGCCAGAGCCACCGCGTCCACCCGCCATCTTGGTATTCTCTTTGCATGCCCAACCGCATCACTTGTGCATTCGTGCCACGGGGAGAGAGATCCTTCAGGGAGAGAGAGAGAGAGATCTCCGGGGAGAGAGAATACTAGTAGAAAGTATTTCTCAAGGATCCCACATGCTTGGTGTTCAAGAGGAGAGATGCCACATGTCTTCTTGAGGGGAAAGACATGTTCATATATGCTTACTTGCATTAGTTTGCATTAGCTCTGTTCATTTATATCTTTCAGCTCTGATTTTCTGTTCCCTATCTTCTCCCAGTATCCCATGCTAGATTCAGGGGGAGCAAGACATCCAAGGGAAAGAAATCATTCAAATTCATTGCATATCTTTACTCTTGGGGACATGTCTAATCAAATGTGGTACTTAGTACTCACTCTCTACATGTCATCCCAGTCTTGGTATTCTTGTGGTTTCTTCTGTTTGCTCTGGCTAGTAGATGTATCTGTGTTATCTAACCTTGTTTACACAGGTTCATTCCATCCTAAGCCTACTCAAGACTACAAGGTAAGTATATGCATCACAATCATGTGTACGAGGAATTCTTGCTGATGTACATACTGTTTGCAAGAAGGACTCATGGGCATGAAGGTATTTCCTTTAATACTTTTTGCTCTGATGCATATGGCCAAGATACATGTAACACATTGACTACTCTATCATGGTTATGCTCTCACATG
This sequence comes from Triticum dicoccoides, assembly GCF_002162155.2. Taxonomy (NCBI): domain Eukaryota; kingdom Viridiplantae; phylum Streptophyta; class Magnoliopsida; order Poales; family Poaceae; genus Triticum; species Triticum dicoccoides. The sequence continues at coordinate 492,640,010 of NC_041387.1, forward strand.
CTTCTATATTTCATATTCACATGATTGCATACATGTAGGGGGAGCCTATGCTTGTTACATGTCTTTCCAAAGCTTTACTTGCTATTCTTCATATCCTTATCTAAAGCTTTGATGTATGTTGTCATCAATTACCAAAAAGGGGGAGATTGAAAGCACAAGTGCTCCCTAGGTGGTTTTGGTAATTAATGTCAACATATCTCTTGTTGGACTAACACTTTTATCTAGTATATTTAAGACAAGTTCAAATTGGAATGGCATGGACTAAAGGATGTGGGAACTCCTTCAAGATGCTAAGGACAAAGGATTGGCTCAAGCTTCAAGCTCAAGACTCTTCATTTTACATTTCAGTGATCCAAGATCACATTGAGTCTATAGGAAAAGCCAATGCTATCAAGGAGGGATGAGGTGTTTCTTAATGAGCCTCTTACTTCATGTGCTTAGTGATATGCTCCAAAAACCCTCAGCTACTTTCTCACATCCACAAATGACCTAAACCCAAAGCCAAAATCGGCCATACCGATTCTTTCTATCCGGCGCCACCGAGTTTGGATGTCTTAGCCACTGCCACAAACCCTAGGCAAATCGGTCTCACCGATAGGGATCTCGGTCTCACCGAGATGGGATTGTAATCTCTCTATGTATGTCCATTATCAAAATCGGTCTTACTGAGTTTGAGCAATCGGTACTACCGAGATTACAATGCAAACTCTCTGGTTAACTTATTACCAAAATTGGTCCCACCGAGTTTGAGTAATCGGTCCCACCGAGTTTGCCTGACCAACTCTCTGGTTAGCTAATTACCAAAATCGGTCCCACCGAGTTTGTGTAATTGGTCTCACCGAGATTACGTTATGCCCTAACCATAACCATATCGGTCCTACCGAGTTGCATTTCGGTCCTATCGAAAATCCTAACGGTCACTAAATTTGCTAAATCGATCCGACCGAGTTTGTTGATTCGGTCCCACCGAGTTTGGTAAATTGTGTGTAACGGTTAGATTTTGTGTGGAGGCTATATATACCCCTCCACCTCCTCTTCATTCATGGAGAGAGCCATCAGACTGAACCTACACTTCCAGCATCCTATTTCTGAGAGAGAACTACCTACTCATGTGTTGAGGCCAAGATATTCCATTCCTACCATATGAATCTTGATCTCTAGCCTTCCCCAAGTTGCTTTCCACTCAAATCTTCTTTCCACCAGATCCAAATCCTATGAGAGAGAGTTGAGTGTTGGGGAGACTATCATTTGAAGCACAAGAGCAAGGAGTTCATCATCAACGCACCATTTGTTACTTCTTGGAGAGTGGTGTCTCCTAGATTGGCTAGGTGTCACTTGGGAGCCTCCTACAAGATTGTGGAGTTGAACCAAGGAGTTTGTAAGGGCAAGGAGATCGCCTACTTCGTGAAGATCTACCGCTAGTGAGGCAAGTCCTTCGTGGGCGACGACCATGGTGGGATAGACAAGGTTGCTTCTTCGTGGACCCTTCTTGGGTGGAGCCCTCCATGGACTCGCGCAACCATTACCCTTCGTGGGTTGAAGTCTCCATCAACGTGGATGTACGATAGCACCACCGATTGGAACCACACCAAAAACATCCGTGTCTCCAATTGCGTTTGAATCCTCCAAAACCCTTCCATTTACATTCTTGCAAGTTGCATGCTTTATTTTCCGCTGCTCATATACTCTTTGCATGCTTGCTTGCTATATGTTGTGAATGTTAAATTTGTGCCTAAACTCCACTTAAACTTAAAGAATCCTAAAAACTACAACTTTGGTACTTAGTGTCTAATCACCCCCCTCTAGACACCTCTTCTCAAGGTCCTACAAGTGGTATCAGAGCATTGGTCTCCATTGCCTTGGTTTAATCACCATTGGAGGAAGATGAATGAGTCTACTTTGGAGAGTCTTAGACATAGAGTGCCTATTCTTGATGGAGATTATTTTCATGAGTGGAAAAATGAGATGCTTGTAATTTTCATTCAATATCATTTGAACAAGTACATTGCTAGTCCTTGTGCACCTCATGTTGATCCTATGCATCCTACCCATGATGAGTCAATTGACATGGTTAGGAATCTTAGAACTGCCGAACTTATCATTAGAGGATTGCCTAGAAACTTGATTGGATGTTTGCCTACTTTCAAGTGTGCCTACACTATATGGAAATTTCTTAAGGAACGATTTCCAGATTATTCTTTGAAAAGTCTTGATGAAATTCTCCATAAATCTATTGCTTTGAGTAAGATGAATACTAGTGATCCTATGTTTGGTGATCGTCTATTTGAGCTTACAAGCCTCATGCGTGCCAAAGGAAATGTTGGTATTATTAGTGATATTATTTCCTAAGCTATAAAAATTCATAGACAAGATCATTGTCAAACTCACTCTAACGAATCACCCTCTCTAGGATTTGATCCACCACATGATGATGTTGAACATGGATACTATGACGAGGATGATGAAAGTGACTTTGATCTTGATGATGCAATGAGACACTTTGGTCTTATGGCAAATCTTCGGGGATATATGTCAGGAGGAAAGGAATGGGTTCTTGATAGTGGATGTACCGATCACATGACCGGAGATAAAGACATGTTTCGTGAACTTGCTAATAATGATAGTCCTTGAAAGTATGTCACTTTCGGTGACAACTCAAAGGGTAAGGTGGTTGGCCTCGGTAAGGTGGCCATATCACATGATAGCTCCATACAAAATGTTATGCTCATTGAACCTCTTGGATACAACTTACTTTCAGTATCTAGACTTGCTGAATTTGGTTTCAATGTCTTATTTACTGAAGTTGATTGCCAAGTGTTTCCTCGAGACAATCATAAAATGGTCTTTACCGGTATACGTAGATGTGATCTTTACATTGTTGATTTCACTAAAAAGGCCCAACCTAAAACTTGCTTCATTGCTAAATCCTCAAAAGGTTGGTTATGGCATAGACGACTAGGTCATGTTGGCATGAGAAACCTTGACAAGCTTATTAAAGGAAATCATATCCTTGGAGTTAATGATGTCATATTTGATAAGGATAGACTTTGCAGTGCTTGTCAAGCAGGTAAACAGGTTGGAGGAAGGCATCCCGTGAAGAACATCATGACCACAAGGAGGCCACTTGAGTTACTTCACATCGATCTCTTTGGTCCCAACTCTTACAAGAGTCTCGGTGAAAATTCTTTTGGTCTAGTTATAGTTGATGATTTTTCAAGATTTACGTGGGTGTTCTTTCTCGATGATAAATCGCAGGTCCAAAAGATCTTCAAGAACATCGCGAGGAAGGCCCAAAATCAATTTGAAGTGAAGATCAAGAAGGTTCGCAGCGACAACGGAACGGAGTTCAAGAACGCAAATGTGGACACCTTTCTTGACGAAGAAGGGATTTCACACGAGTTCTCGGCTACGTACACACCTCAACAAAATGGAGTTTTTGAGAGGAAGAACCGGACGCTCATCGAAATGGCGAGAACGATGCTTGATGAGTACATGACTCCGAAGCACTTTTGGGCAGAAGTGGTTGAGACAGCTTGTCATGCAACAAATCGCTTGTATCTTCACAAGCTACTCGGCAAGACGGCATACGAGCTCCTCATCGGTAACAAACCCCAAGTTGGATACTTTCGAGTATTTGGCTCAAAGTGCTACATTCTTGATAAGCATTGTCGTTCTAAATTTGCTTCTAAGTCTCATGAAGGTTTCCTAATAGGTTATGGCTCAAACTCTCACACATACCGTGTCTACAACAATTTCACCCGAAAGGTTGAAGAGACGGTAGATGTGAAGTTTGATGAATCTAATGGCTCGCAAGTAGAGCAATTGCCAATTGATGTAGGAGACAAAGATCCTTCAGAAGCAATCCAAGACTTGTCTATTGGCAAGGTTCGTCCAACGGAGGTGAAGGAGAGTACCTCGTCCACCCAAGTGGAAGCTTCTACTTCCCGACAAGGTGAACCAAGAGTTGACACGGAAGCATCCACAAGTGGGACACACCAAGATGAATAAAATGAGGAAGTGCATCAAGAACGTCAACAACCTCCTTCTCCACCACGACAAGAGAACGACAACGCCAACAATGAAGAAGATCAAGAAGAAGAAGAAGAAGATGAAGAAGAAGTTCAACCAAGAACCAAGCAAAAGCTTTCACGAGTTCGAGCAAGAATTGCTAAAGACCATCCCGTCGAGCAAATCTACAATGATATTCAAACCGGGAGAATCACTCGCTCTAAAACTCGTTTAGCTAACTTTTGTGAAAACTATTCTTTCATCTCTAGCATTGAACCTATGAAGGTCGAAGAAGCATTGGAAGATCCGGATTGGATAAATGCTATGCATGAAGAGCTACACAACTTTGAGAGAAACCAAGTTTGGACATTGGTTGAGAAGCCCGACAACAACCACAACATCATCGATACCAAATGGGTGTTTCGCAACAAGCAAGATGAAGATGGACAAGTTGTTCACAACAAAGCACGTCTCGTCACCCAAGGCTACACACAAGTCGAAGGTATGGACTATGGTGAGACTTATGCTCCCGTTGCTAGACTTGAGTCTATTCGCATCTTACTTGCCTATGCTAATCACCATGATATCACCTTGTACCAAATGGACATTAAAAGTGCTTTTCTAAATGGTGAAATAGAGGAGGAAGTTTATGTTAAGCAACCTCCCGGCTTTGTCAATCCTAAGAAACCCAATCATGTTTACAAACTTCACAAAGCTCTTTATGGTCTTAAACAAGCTCCTAGAGCTTGGTACAAATGCTTAACTAAGTTTCTTCTTGGAAAGGGATTTGAAATTGGGAAAATTGATTCTACTCTTTTTACTAAAAGGGTTAATGGAGAACTATTTGTGTGCCAAATCTATGTTGATGATATTATATTTGGTTCAACTAACCCTCATTTTAGTGAGAAGTTTGGAAAGCTAATGTCGGAGAAGTTTGAGATGTCAATGATGAGTGAACTCAGATTCTTTCTTGGGTTGCAAATCAAGCAAACTAAGGAAGGTACTTTTGTCTCTCAAACGAAGTACACTAAGGACTTATTCAAGAAGTTCAATATGCAAGAATGCAAAGGTATGTCTACACCCATGCCTACTAGTGGACATCTTGATTTGACCAAAGATGGTGAACCAGTTGATCAAAAGGTTTATCGCTCTATGATTGGTTCATTGTTATACCTATGTCCTTCACGTCCCGATATTATGCTAAGTGTGTGCATGTGTGCAAGATATCAAGTTGCTCCTAAAGAATGTCATCTTAAGGCTGTGAAAAGGATAGTGAGATACTTAATACATACACCAAATTTTGGCATTTGGTATCCTAAGAGGGCCTCTTTCGATCTTGTTGGCTACTCTGTCTCAGACTATGCCGGAGACAAGGTTGATAGAAATTCCACTTTGGGTACTTGTCAATTTCTTGGTAGATCTCTTGTGTCTTGGTCCTCCAAGAAATAAAACTCGGTATCCTTATCTACCGCCGAAGCGGAGTACATTGCCGCTGGTTCATGTTGTGCTCGATTACTTTGGATGACCCAAACTCTTAAAGATTATGGGATATATGTGAAACATGTTCGATTGCTTTGTGACAATGAAAGTGCTATCAAAATTGGTCATAATCCTGTGCAACATTCTCGAACTAAGCATATTGAAGTTCGTCATCATTTCATTCGAGATCATGTTGCTAAGGGTGACATTGATCTTAAGCATGTTCGCACCGAAAAGCAATTAGCGGATATATTCACTAAACCTCTTAATGAGAAAGTGTTTTGCAGGTTGAGAGGAGAATTGAACATCATAGATGCTTCAAACTTGGAGTAGAAACTCCATTGGATACATGCAAGACATGAGCTTATGACTAATCCTTGATATTTCTCTTATGATGAAAATCTTATATCTTGGACATATTTGCTTCTTGCATGTTATATAACCCATGTAGGTACTTGGTTGAATCAAATTCAATGAGATTGTAACCTACTCATATCTTGAGCAATCTCTACATCACCAAGTCTCTATACAAAGGTGGTTAAAGACAAGGAAGCACGAAACCATTCAAACATATCCTTTGACAAATTCTATGTTGAGCTTCATGATTGTCATTTTTGGATACACAAGTGCTCTTCCTTGCAAGAACTAACCCATGTAGGTAGATGGACTCAAATTCCAAGTGGTGCTCCCAACTCTTGATGAGCTACATCAACCTTGAGCAACCCACACAAGTTCAACTACATGATCAACACCACCAACCAAGGTATGTTATTCCATCTTAGAGAAGCTTTACTCCGAGTCATGAGGTAAAGCAACTCGAAAGATGTGAATACATCAAGATGCTTAAACGAAAAATGGTAATCCCATTTTGAGCTTAAACGATGAGTATGACCTATGATCAAGTGACCTCACTTGACTCCTAAGTCAATATACTCCAACATAGGTGACTTTGTCGCCGACCATCTCTAGATGAAGTTCTCTTGTGTTCGTCTTTGTGTTTTTGCATTTGTCTCATGCATATTTGTAAAAAAAACTTCATCTAGATTTCTTTCTTTTCTGTTTGCTCAGCACTTTATGCATCAATTCATTGCATATCATTTAGTAAATTCCTTGCAAATCTTTGTGAGATCTTCTAGTCTAGTGAGCTGAGGTGACAAGTGTTTTCTCTGCGATGAACTCGGTTACACCGATTTGTTATTTTCGGTCCAGCCGAAAACTTTCGGTACCACAAAAGCATACCACTCGGTGCCACCGATTTCACAACAGGAAAAACAGTTTGCCACTTATTCTGTGATTCTTCTGATCCAGCTCCACTCAATGAATCTTGTCCTCTAACAAGCATCACATTTTTATCAAGTGCTTTATGTTGTGACTCAAGGATCAAACCCATTCACGACAAATTCCAGAGGGGGAGAGAGAGATCACATTTTTATCGAGCCCTTCTTGGAAATTGACGTCAAAGGGGGAGAGAGAGATCACATCAAAGCTTATCATTTTAGAGAGAGTATCACCTTCTTAGGGGGAGAGAGATCCTTCAGGGAGAGAGAGAGATCTCCGGGGAGAGAGAATACTAGTAGAAAGTATTTCTCAAGGATCCCACATGCTTGGTGTTCAAGAGGAGAGATGCCACATGTCTTCTTGAGGGGAAAGACATGTTCATATATGCTTACTTGCATTAGTTTGCATTAGCTCTGTTCATTTATATCTTTCAGCTCTGATTTTCTATTCCCTATCTTCTCCCAGTATCCCATGCTAGATTCAGGGGGAGCAAGACATCCAAGGGAAAGAAATCATTCAAATTCATTGCATATCTTTACTCTTGGGGACATGTCTAATCAAATGTGGTACTTAGTACTCACTCTCTACATGTCATCCCAGTCTTGGTATTCTTGTGGTTTCTTCTGTTTGCTCTGGCTAGTAGATGTATCTGTGTTATCTAACCTTGTTTACACAGGTTCATTCCATCCTAAGCCTACTCAAGACTACAAGGTAAGTATATGCATCACAATCATGTGTATGAGGAATTCTTGCTGATCTACATACTGTTTGCAATAAGGACTCATGGGCATGAAGGTATTTCCTTTAATACTTTTTGCTCTAATGCATATGGCCAAGATACATGTAACACATTGCCTACTCTATCATGGTTATGCTCTCACATGCTTCTATATTTCATATTCACATGATTGCATACATGTAGGGGGAGCCTATGCTTGTTACATGTCTTTCCAAAGCTTTACTTGCTATTCTTCATATCCTTATCTAAAGCTTTGATGTATGTTGTCATCAATTACCAAAAAAGGGGGAGATTGAAAGCACAAGTGCTCCCTAGGTGGTTTTGGTAATTAATGTCAACATATCTCTTGTTGGACTAACACTTTTATCTAGTATATTTAAGACAAGTTCAAATTGGAGTGGCATGGACTAAAGGATGTGGGAACTCCTTCAAGATGCTAAGGACAAAGGATTGGGTCAAGCTTCAAGCTCAAGACTCTTCATTTTACATTTCAGTGATCCCTAGTAAGCCTCTAATTGACTAGCTCGTTGATCAACAGATGGTCACGGTTTCCTGACCATGGACATTGGATGTCGTTGATAACGGGATCACATCATTAGGAGAATGATGTGATGGACAAGACCCAATCCTAAGCCTAGCACAAAGATCGTAGTTCGTATGCTAAAGCTTTTCTAATGTCAAGTATCATTTCCTTAGACCATGAGATTGTGCAACTCCCGGATACCGTAAGAATGCTTTGGGTGTACCAAACGTCACAACGTAACTGGGTGGCTATAAAGGTGCACTACAGGTATCTCCAAAAGTGTCTGTTGGGTTGGCACGAATCGAGACTGGGATTTGTCACTCCGGTTAACGGAGAGGTATCTCTGGGCCCACTCGGTAGGACATCATCATAATGTGCACAATGTGACCAAGGGGTTGATCACGGGATGATGTGTTATGGAACCAGTAAAGAGACTTGCCGGTAACGAGATTGAACAAGGTATCAGCATACCGACGATCGAATCTCGGGCAAGTACAATACCGCTAGACAAAGGGAATTGTATACGGGATCGATTGAGTCCTTGACATCGTGGTTCATCCGATGAGATCATCGTGGAACATGTGGGAGCCAACATGGGTATCCAGATCCCGCTGTTGGTTATTGACCGGAGAACGTCTCGTTCATGTCTGCATGATTTCCGAACCCGTAGGGTCTACACACTTAAGGTTCGATGACGCTAGGGTTATAAAGGAAGTTTGTATGTGGTTACCGAATGTTGTTCGGAGTCCCGGATGAGACCCCGGACGTCACGAGGAGTTCCGGAATGGTCCGAAGGTAAAGATTTATATATGGGAAGTCTTGTTTCGGTCACCGGAAAAGTTTCGGGTTTTATCGGTAACGTACCGGGACCACCGGGAGGGTCCCGGGGGGTCCACCAAGTGGGGCCACCATCCCCGGAGGGCTGCATGGACCAAGTGTGGGAGGGGACCAGCCCCAGGTGGGCTGGTGCGCCCCCCACAAGGCCCAAGGCGCAGCTAGGAGGGGAGAGGGGAAACCCTAGGCGCAGATGGGCCTAAAGGCCCACCCTAGGGCGCGCCCCCTCTTTCTCCCTCTTGGCCGCCCCCTCCAAGTCCCATCTAGGGCTGCCGCACCCCTAGGGTGGGAACACTAGATGGGGGCGCAGCCACCTCCCCTCCTCCTATAAATAGTGGGGGTTTTGGGGCTGCCAGAGACATGAGTTTTCTCCCTCAAGGTGCAACCCTACCTCTCTCCCTCCTTGTCTCCCGTGGTGCTTGGCGAAGCCCTGCAGGATTGCCACGCTCCTCCACCACCACCACGCCGTTGTGCTGCTGCTGGAAGGAGTCTTCCTCAACCTCTCCCTCTCTCCTTGCTGGATCAAGGCGTGGGAGACGTCACCGGGATGTACGTGTGTTGAACGCGGAGGTGCCGTTCGTTCGGCACTAGGATCTCCGGTGATTTGGATCACGACGAGTACGACTCCTTCAACCTCGTTCTCTTGAACGCTTCCGCTTAGCGATCTACAAGGGTATGTAGATGCACTCTCCTTCCCCTCGTTGCTGGTTTCTCCATAGATAGATCTTGGTGACACGTAGGAAAATTTTGAATTTCTGCTACGTTCCCCAACAGTGGTATCAGAGCTAGGTCTATTGCGTAAATTCTTTGCACGAGTAGAACACAAAGTAGTTGTGGGCGTTGATTTTGTTCAATATGCTTACCGTTACTAGTCTAATCTTGTTTCTACGGTATTGTGGGATGAAGCGGCCCGGACCGACCTTACACGTACACTTACGTGAGACAGGTTCCACCGACTGACATGCACTTGGTGCATAAGGTGGCTAGCGGGTGCCAGTCTCTCCCACTTTAGTCAGAACGGATACGATGAAAAGGGTCCTTATGAAGGGTAAATAGCAATTGGCATATCACGTTGTGGTTTTGCGTAGGTAAGAAACGTTCTTGCTAGAAACCCATAGCAGCCAAGTAAAACATGAAAACAACAATTAGAGGACGTCTAACTTGTTTTTGCAGGGTATGCTATGTGATGTGATATGGCCAAGAAGAATGTGATGAATGATATGTGATGTATGAGATTGATCATGTTCTTGTAATAGGAATCACGACTTGCATGTCGATGAGTATGACAACCGGCAGGAGCCATAGGAGTTGTCTTTATTTATTGTATGACCTGCGTGTCATTGAACAGCGCCATGTAATTACTTTACTTTATTGCTAACCGGTAGCCATAGTAGTAGAAGTAATAAGTTGGCGAGACAACTTCATGGAGACACGATGATGGAGATCATGATGATGGAGATCATGGTGTCATGCCGGTGAAGATGATGATCATGGAGCCCCAAAGATGGAGATCAAAAGGAGCAATATGATATTGGCCATATCATGTCACTATTTGATTGCATGTGATGTTTATCATGTTTATGCATCTTATTTGCTTAGAACGACGGTAGTAAATAAGATGATCCCTCATTAAAATTTCAAGAAAGTGTTCCCCCTAACTGTGCACCGTTGCGAAAGTTCGTCGTTTCGAAGCACCACGTGATGATCAGGTGTGATAGATTATTACGTTCACATACAATGGGTGTAAGCCAGATTTACACACGCGAAACACTTAGGTTAACTTGATGAGCCTAGCATGTACAGACATGGCCTCGGAACACAAGAGATCAAAAGGTCGAGCATGAGTCGTATGGTAGATACGATCAACATGAAGATGTTCACCGATGATGACTAGTCCGTCTCACGTGATGATCGGACACGGCCTAGTTGACTCGGATCATGTAATCACTTAGATGACTAGAGGGATGTCTATCTGAGGGGGAGTTCATGAGATAAACTTAATTATCCTGAACATAGTCAAAAGCCCTTTGCAAATTATGTCGTAAGCTCGCGCTTTAGTTCCACTGTTTAGATATGTTCCTAGAGTAAATATAGTTGAAAGTTGACAGTAGCGATTATGCGGATAGTAGAAAGCTTATGTCCTTAATGCACCGCTCAGTGTGCTGAACCCCAAACGTTGTTTGTGGATGTTGCGAACATCGGACATACACGTTTTGATAAGTACATGATAGTTCAGTTAAACGGTTTAGAGTAGAGGCACCAAAGACGTTTTTCGAAACGTCGCGGAACATATGAGATGTTTCGAGGGCTGAAATTGGGATTTCAGGCTCGTGCCCACGTCAAGAGGTATGATACCTCCGATGATTTTCTTAGCCTGCAAACTAAGGGAGAAAAGCTCAATCGTTGAGTTTGTGCTCAGATTGTCTGAGTACAACAATCACTTTAATCGAGTGGGAGTTGATCTTCCAGATGAGATAGTGATGCTTCTCCAAAGTAATTGCCACCAAGCCGCTAGAGCTTTGTGATGAACTATAACATATCAGGGATAGATATGATGATCCTTGAGGTATTCGCGATGTTTGACACCGCGAAAGTAGAAATCAAGAAGGAGCATCAATTGTTGATGGTTGGTGAAACCACTAGTTTCAAGAAGGGCAAGAAGGGATACTTCATGAAACGGCAAATCAGCTGCTGCTCCAGTGAAGAAACCCAAGGTTGAACCTTAACCCGAGACTGAGTGCTTCTGTAATAAGGGGAACAACCACTGGAGCAGAATTACCCTAGATACTTGGTAGATAAGAAGGCTGGAAAGGTCGATAGAAGTATATTGGATATACATTGTGTTAATGTGTACTTTACTAGTACTCCTAGTAGCACCAGGGTATTAGATACCGGTTCGGTTGCTAAGTGTTAGTAACTTGAAATAAAGAGCTACGGAATAAACGGAGACTAGCTAAAGGTGAGATGACGATGTGTGTTGGAAGTCTTTCCAAGGTTGATGTGATCAAACATCGCCCGCTCCCTCTACCGTCAAGATTAGTATTAAACCTGAATAATTGTCATTTGGTGTTTGCGTTGAGCATAGACATGATTGGATTATGTCTATCGCAATACGGTTATTCATTCAAGGAGAATAATGGCTACTCTATTTATTTGAATAATACCTTCAATGGTCTTGCAACTAAAGGAATGGTTTATTGAATCTCGATCATAGTGATACACATTTTCATGCCAAAAGATATAAGATAGTAATGATAGTACCACTTACTTGTGGCACTGCCGTGTAAGTCATATTGGTATAAAACGCATGAAGAAGCTCCATGTTGATGGATCTTTGGACTCACTAATTTTTGAAAAGTTTGAGACATGCGAACCATGTCTATTGGTGCATACGCATGAAGAAACTCCATGCAGATGGATCATTTAGACTCACTTGATTTTGAATCACTTGAGATATGCAAATCATACCACATGGACAAGATGACTGAAAAGCCTCGGTTTCAGTAAGATGGAACTAGATAGCAACTTGTTGGAAGTAACACATTTTGATGTGTGCAGTCCAATGAGTGCTGAGGCATGCAATGAATATCGTTATGTTCTTACTTCACAGATGATTCGAGTAGATGTTGTATATTTACTTGATGAAACACAAGTCTGAATTATTGAATGGTTCAAGTAATATCAGAGTAAAGTTGAAGATCATCGTTACAAGAGGATAAAATGTCTATGATATGAACATAGAAATGAGTATCTGAGTTACGAGCTTTAGCACGCAATTAAGACATTGTGGAAATTGTTTCACAATTAATACCGCCTGGAACACCATAATGTGATGGTGTGTCCGAACATCATATTTGCACCCTATTGGATATTGTGCGTACCATGATGTATCTTATCGAATTACCACTATCGTTCATGGGTTAGGCATTAGAGACAACCGCACTCACTTTAATAGGGCACCACATAATTCCGTTGAGATGACACCGGTTGAACTGTGGTTTGGAGAAACCTGAGTTGTCGTTTCTTAAAAGTTTGGGGATGCGACGCTTATGTGAAAAAGTTTCATCGTGATAAGCTCGAACCCAAAACGGATAAATACATCTTCATAGGATACCCAAAATGGTTGGGTATACCTCCTATCTCAGATCTGGAAGCAAAAGTAATTGTTTCTAGAAACGGGTCCTTTCTCGAGGAAAAGTTTCTCTCGAAAGAATTGAGTGGGAGGATGGTGGAGACTTGATGAGGTGATTGAATCGTCACTTCAACTAGTGTGTAGCAGGGCACAGGAAGTTGTTCCTGTGGCACCTACACCAATTGAAGTAGAAGCTTATGATAGTGATCATGAAGTTTTGGATCAAGTCACTACCGTACCTCGTAGGGTGACAAGGATGCGTACTACTCCAGAGTGGTATAGTAATCCTGTCTTGAAGGTCATGTTGCTAGACAACAATGAACCTACGAGCTATGGAGAAGCGATGGTGGGCCCAAATTCCGACAAATGGTTAGAAGCCATGAAATCCGAGATAGGATCCATGTATCAGAACAAAGCATGGACTTTGGTGGACTTGCCCGATGATCGGCAAGCCATTGAGATAAATGGATCTTTAAGAAGAAGACAGACGTGGACGGTAATGTCACCGTCTATGAAGCTCGACTTGTGGCGAAGAGTTTTTCACAAGTTCAAGGAGTTGACTACGATGAGATTTTCTCATCCGTAGCGATGCTTAAGTCCGTCGGAATCATGTTAGCATTAGCTGTATTTATGAAATCTGGCAGATGGATGTCAAAACGATTTTCCTTACCAGTTTTCATAAGGAAAGATTGTATGTGATACAATCAGAAAGGTTTGGTCGATCCTAAGGATGCTAAAAGGTATGCTAGCTCCAACGATCGTTCCATGGACTGGAGTAAGCATCTCGGAGTTGGAATATGTACTTTGATAAGATGATCAAAGATTTTGGGTTTATACAAAGTTTATGAGAAACTTGTATTTCCAAAGAAGTGAGTGGGAGCACTATAGAATTTTTGATGAGTATATGTTGTTGACATATTGTTGATCAGAAATGATGTAGAATTTTCTGTAAAGCATATAGGGTTGTTTGAAAAGTGTTTTTCAATGGAAAACCTGAATTAAGCTACTTGGACATTGAGCATCAAGATCTATGAGGATAGATCAAAACCGCTTAATGGTACTTTCAAATGAGCATATACCTTGACATGATCTTGAAGGTGTTCAAGATGGATCAGTCAAAGAAGGAGTTCTTGCCTGAGATGTAAGGTATGAAGTTAAGACTTAAAGCTCGACCACGGCAGAACAGAGAGAAAGGACGAAGGTCATCCCCTATGCTTTAGACGTAGGATCTACAGTATGCTATGCTAAGTACCGCACCTGATGTGTGCCTTGCCACATGTCTGGCAAGAGGGTACAAAGGTGATCAAGGAGTGGATCACCAGATAGCGGTCAAAATTATCCTTAGAGGAATAAGGATATGTTTCTCGATTATGGAGGTGATAAAGAGTTCGGCATAAAGGGTTACGACGATGCAAGCTTTAACACCTATCCGAGTGACTCTGAGTAGCAAACCGGATACGTATAGTGGAGCAACCATTTGGAATAGCTTCAAGTGGAGCGTAGAAGCAGCATTTACAATATGACTTAGAGATTTGCGAAGTACATACGGATCTGAATGTTGCAGACCCGTTGACTAAAAAGTTCTCTCACAAGCAAAACATGATCAAACCCGAGAACTCATTGAGACTTAATCACATGGTGATGTGAACTAGTTTAGTGACACTAGTAAACTCTTTGGATGTTGGTAACATGGCGATGTGACCTGTCAGTGTTAATCACATGGCTATGTGAACTAGATTATTGACTCTAGTGCAAGTGGGAGACTGTTGGAAATATGCCCTAGAGGCAATAATAAATAAGTTATTATTATATTTCCTTGTTCATGATAATCGTTTATTATCCATGCTATAATTGTATTGATAGGAAACTCAGATACATGTGTGGGTACATAGACAACACCATGTCCCTAGTAAGCCTCTAATTAACTAGCTCATTGATCAACAGATGGTCACGGTTTCCTGACCATGGACATTGGATGTCGTTGATAACGGGATCACATCATCAGGAGAATGATGTGATGGACAAGACCCAATCCTAAGCCTAGCACAAAGATCGTAGTTCGTATGCTAAAGCTTTTCTAATGTCAAGTATCATTTCCTTAGACCATGAGATTGTGCAACTCCCGGATACCGTAAGAATGCTTTGGGTGTACCAAACATCACAACATAACTGGGTGGCTATAAAGGTGCACTATAGGTATCTCCGAAAGTGTCTGTTGGGTTGGCACGAATCGAGACTGGGATTTGTCACTCCGGTTAACGGAGAGGTATCTCTAGGCCCACTCGGTAGGACATCATCATAATGTACACAATGTGACCAAGGGGTTGATCACGGAATGATGTGTTAAGGAACGAGTAAAGAGACTTGCCGGTAACGAGATTGAACAAGGTATCGGCATACCGACGATCGAATCTCAGGCAAGTACAATACCGCTAGACAAAGGGAATTGTATACGGGATCGATTGAGTCCTTGACATCGTGGTTCATCCGATGAGATCATCGTGGAACATGTGGGAGCCAACATGGGTATCCAGATCCTACTGTTGGTTATTGACGGGAGAACGTCTCGGTCATGTCTGCATGGTTCCCGAACCCGTAGGGTCTACACACTTAAGGTTCGATGACGCTAGGGTTATAAAGGAAGTTTGTATGTGGTTACAAAATGTTGTTCGGAGTCCCGGATGAGATCCCGGACGTCACGAGGAGTTCCGGAATGGTCCGGAGGTAAAGATTTATATATGGGAAGTCTTGTTTTGGTCACCGGAAAAGTTTCAGGTTTTATCGGTAACGTACCGGGACCACCGGGAGGGTCCCGGGGGGTCCACCAAGTGGGGCCACCATCCCCGGAGGGCTGCATGGGCCAAGTGTGGGAGGGGACCAGCCCCAGGTGGGCTGGTGCGCCCTCCCCACAAGGCCCAAGGAGCAGCTAGGAGGGGAGAGGGGAAACCCTAGGCGCAGATGGGCCTAAAGGCCCACCCTAGGGCGCCCCCCCTCTCTCCTCCTCTTGGCCGCCCCCTCCAAGTCCCATCTAGGGATGCCGCACCCCTAGGGTGGGAACCCTAGATGGGGGCGCAGCCACCTCCCCTCCTATAAATAGTGGGGGTTTTGGGGCTGCCAGAGACACGAGTTTTCTCCCTCAAGGCGCAGCCCTACCTCTCTCCTTCCTCGTCTCCCGCGGTGCTTGGCGAAGCCCTGCAGGATTGCCACGCTCCTCCACCACCACCACGCCGTTGTGCTGCTGCTGGACGGAGTCTTCCTCAACCTCTCCCTCTCTCCTTGCTGGATCAAGGCGTGGGAGACGTCACCGGGCTGTACGTGTGTTGAACGCGGAGGTGCCGTCCGTTCGGCACTAGGATCTCCGGTGATTTGGATCACGACGAGTACGACTCCTTCAACCTCGTTCTCTTGAATGCTTCCGCTTAGCGATCTACAAGGGTATGTAGATGCACTCTCCTTCCCCTCGTTACTGGTTTCTCCATAGATAGATCTTGGTGACACGTAGGAAAATTTTGAATTTCTGCTATGTTCCCCAACAATATCACCGTTGTGTCCTCTCATCCCCTCCTCAAACTGCAAGGCTATCACAGCCCGGGCGGCAGGTTGTCAGGGATCAGCGGAGAAACACGAAGCCTCAACTGACGACTGCCGAGCATGGCCAGGCCCATCTCGCTCTCATGGCTGCCGTAGTGGCTCCTGGGCTTCTCCGTGGCTCCTCCACTCCGCGTCTGCAGCCTGAGCTCGGCAGCCAGCGACTCACCAGGGTATGGCACCACGGTACTCGAAGGAGCAGATCTCCGTAGCACCGACACGCTGGCCAGTTTGTGGCAGCACCGAAGGGCGATAGCCCAGCTGCCTGCCCAGCGAAATTGCGCCATAGCACCGCGCCGAGGAAACTCCTGATGTTGTTCTGCACGGTGACAACGATTTCTCAATCGGTGACCACATGTGTGCCACGCCCGAAGCCTTGTTCTGAGAAATATGCACGTTTTGTTCCTTCGAGTTGGACACTTGAGATCATGACCAGGCTGCAACAAACTTTTCACTACAATTTGTTCATCTATTGGCAGCTTTGGGCGGAGCTTTTATACTTGACGTGCTACAATTTGTTCATCTATTGCCATGCACTTTCTGACCCAAGCACATGTGGTTCTCTGATTCTGCATATACTGCAAGCATAGTTGACAGGGAGAAGCTGCACCTGAGTTCCTGACAACTCCAGAGGATACCACATCAAGACGTAGATGGTACTGGGAAGAACCCCTTATTGTCTGAAGCACTTGCCGCACACTGTCATGTTGATTACTCGTAGTACAACTCCAGCATCGAACTACTTGTATCACCGCAAACTCCCTTTTCTTGAAGACAAGCGTGTGTACCTACTCACTGAAGCTCCTTAGGTTGTTCAGCCCAGCACATGCCCACATCACGACCACAATGGCATGGCCGAGCAGACCATGAGGCGTATAAGCAATTGTTTGGATGTGAGTTGGGTTCGCTACCGTTTATGTACTTAGGTATACCCATTCATCATCGTAAGCTGACGAACAAGGAGTGGAAGTGCATCGAGGATCGTTTTGAAAAGAAACTGAGCTGTTGGAAAGGCAAGCTCATGTCATATGGAGGGCGATTAATTCTGATTAATTCAGTCCTCACCAGCATGCCCATGTTTCTTTTATCCTTTTTTTGAGGTCCCGGTGGGGGTCAGGAAGAGGTTAGACTTTTATCGATCTCGATTCTTTTGGCAGAATGATGAGTTGAAACAAAAGTATAGGCTTGCAAAATGGGACATCATCTATATGCCGAAGGACCAAGGTAGTCTAGGCATTGAAAATCTAGAGATCAAGAATAGATGTCTCCTTAGCAAGTGGCTATCTAAACTTTCATCCGAGACAGAGGCTACTTGGGCTCAGATTCTGCGAAATAAGTATCTTCAGTCTAAAACATTGGCTCAGGTGTCTGTGCGCCCGACGGATTCACCGTTTTGGAAAAGGTCGATGAGAGTCAAGCCCCTTTTCTTTAACAGGGCAAAAATATTAGTCGGTGATGGGGCTAACACGAGGTTCTGGGAGGATACGTGGGTTGGGGAGACGCCCCTGGCACTTCAATATCCTACTTTGTATAACATTGTTCAACGTCGAGAAGCTTACGTTGCAACTGTCTTAAAGTCCACGCCTCTCAATATTAGCTTTCGGAGGACGTGGGTAGGCGATCGTTGGGAGGCTTGGCTTCATCTTGTACAAAGGCTGATGGATGTCCAGCTGTCTCAACAACCAGATAGATTGTTTTGGAAACTGACTAAGGACGGCGTGTTCACGGTCAAATCCATGTATCTGGATGTCATAAACACTAGTGTCATTCCTTGCTCGAAGCACGTCTGGAAAGTTAAGGTACCTTTGCGAATCAAAGTGTTTATGTGGTTTGTGCATAAACAAGTCATTCTGACAAAGGATAATCTGGCAAAACGCAATTGGATGAGTTCTACTAGGTGTAGTTTTTGTGATCATAACAAAACTATCAGGCACCTCTTTCTAGATTGTCCGCTAGCTAAGATTCTTTGGCGTTCGATTCATATTGCTTTTAATATTGCTCCACCTATCTCTATCAATATGTTATTTGGAACATGGCTTGATAGGGTTAATGTGGATTTAGCAAGACACATTCGTGTTAGAGTTTGTGCCTTGTTATGGGCAGTCTGGAACTGCAGAAATGATTTGGTTTTTAACAGAGCAACGAACTTTCACTTTTTGCAGGTTATCTTCAGGGCCATAACGTTGATCCGTATGTGGTCGCTACTCACTCTGACGGAGGCCAGGGGGCGTTTGGCTACTGCGTCTACCCGATGGAGATGGTAGCTCGGGTTATTTTCAAGCGGTTTGGATGACGGTCATGTAATAGGATAGGCATGTAGTGCTCCTATTTTTTTACCTGCCGGTTGTGGCTTCTTGATTAGGCTCGCTTGAGCGTCCTGTTTTTTTTGTACTTTGAGATACTGGAGACTTTGAGACTGGTTTCGTTTTTTAATAATATGAGCCGTATGCATCTTTCTGATGCAGAGGCTGGGGTAACACCCCTTTTCGAATAAAAATGGCCGAGCAGACCACCAGCGAGTCCCTTTCCTTCGTGATAAATGCAGGTGAAAAGTATTGCTACTTCGTCATGAAAACCACCATCGGAGTAGCCGTGTAGGCCAACACCATGGTCGCCCACGTGATGTGGTTCTTGACGAGAATTTTGTCAAACAGCTTGCAGGCGATCACCATGTCTAAGGCAAGCAGCAGCCTGTTGGATAGCGGCAATTGGAGACAACGAATTGGGCGTGAATGGCGGCGACCTCGGCATTGTCGACGGAAGCCATAAGTAGGAAGCAGATGTCCTCGTCGGGCTTGAAACGAAGCGCATCCATCAGGCGGAGTACATCGCGGGCGCCCGAGGTCACTGTGGCCTTCACCTTCTGTCGCGCTAGCGCCGGCCGTTCCGGCCTCTGACCTTGCCCCTCACGGACGCCCTCGACATGGACCGCCTCCATCCTCCTCCGCCCTCTGCCCCGCGTGTTCCTCCACGCCTCCCTCGCCAAGCTTGGTGCCCGTTGGTCTATGGTCGGCAGTGGAGGGTCATGCCCACGAAGTAGTGGACAGTGACGTCACCACTGGTCCCAGAGAAGGACCGAGGCATAGACGGTTTCTTAGCCCTCAGATTTGACGGAGGAGGAAAGGGGAACGACGACGGGGCGGCATGGGAGATGCGGGAAATTATGGAGCTGGGCGGACATGATTTTTTTTACAAAACTTGCTTGCTACATAAAAGGAAAACTTCCTTTGTTTTCTCACACCAGTGGGCTACCTAGGTGAGCTGGTTCACTCTATAGTACTCATTGTACGCGGGCAAGTTTCTGCTCCCTCAAAACGCAGTTTATTTTAGATGTTTTTTTTCTATATATACAAACGATAGACGACAGAAAATAGATACCGTAAAGTACGAAAAAAATAAAAAGACGGACAAATAAATAGAGAACGTACGAAAAACACTTTGTTGGACGAAAAAAGTGAAAAAAGATCCGTGCCTGGGCACCTAGGCCCATTATGGCAAGTGATTTTTATTAGTGCATGGCATGCAATTCATGAAATAATTGCTTTTCATTTTTCATTTGCATGCACTACTATTCTTCACGGTTAATGATTGATTTTCAAAAAAATCAATTAGCTTGATTTCCTAGCAATAATTCATTTCCAAATATTATGTCTAATGAAAATCTGAACATACGCATGCTATTATACACATACACAGTCTATTATATATAATGAAAATATGAACATACCATAAGTATTATACTTAGTGAAAAATATACATATACCCATGGTATTATATGTACTAAGAATATACACATACCGAAGGTATTATACCAAATAAAAATTATGGATATACCTCGGCTATCACAAAACCTATTAACATGACATAAATAATGAATATACCCAAAAATATCATGAGTATGTAGATACCTCGACATATCATGAGAATGTATGTAGTTCTGCTATGTATATACCTAGAAATATTATGAGTATTAGTATGTAGATACCTCGACATAAATGGTGTTACTTACTCCAAATCACTAATACATGCCCGAGTTATCAATACCTACTAACGAGATGCGATGTATATACCCAGAAATATTATGAGTATGCGGATACCTCAAAATAAATTTGACACGTATGTCGTAAGAATTTGTCCTAGGTATCATACTCGTAATTTATATGCTCAAATTAAATATGATATCCCCCAAGATGATAGTAAATATGATGTACCAAAGAAATGATATACCCGCAATATCATATTTGGTATATATACACTACAAACTTGTCCTAGGTATCATTTTCCGAAATTTTATATGCCCAATTTAAATATGATATACTCAAAATAAATGTAATACACCCCGAATATGATATACCCCAAGATGGTATACCCATATAAATATAATATACCCAAAATAAATATGATATACCCCCAAGATGATAATTAAAATATGATATATACATAATTTATATACCCAAAATAAATATACTCGATAGTAGTACATCCGGAATTTTGTGAGTATAGACCATCGCTCCAAAATTCTCAAGTACCCACAAGAAAGTCACATACCAAAGAAATTAGCACGTGCATAGATATCGTATCCACAGAAAGGAGTACGGTAGTATGTATATACCTTCAAACGAGCTCCATTCTTTGTACAAGGAAATAAATGAAGAGAATCAATTACATTTATCATAGCGCTTGATATTAATACACCTAAATCATGCATTTATTGACACTTACCAATTACGTCCATAAGCAAATATGGAAGGTGCCTAATATCCATATATGCTGGAATTTGCATTCATCAATCTAAGATCCAATGGTTAGAGCAACTCTAGCAGATCTCGCATTTTGCCGACCCGTAAAATGTGTTTGCAGGTCGTACGAGGGCGGTTATGCAGGCCGAAATTTGCGGCGGCAGACTAGAAACCGCAAACAAACCCCTAAATTTTAAAAAAAGTTGTTTAGCGCGAGAAATTTTAAGCAACAGCTCATCGGAGCTCGCTCGCATACATGGTTCTTCTTCGCATAATAAGTTCATACACGTCACATACATACATAGAGGTTAGATATGCTAGACAGGGCCTACACTACCGCATCACTGCAACAAAATTGAGCTCACCGGAGCTCCTGCGGTAGCTGCCCACCTGCGGCGATCAGTCGGAGTCGGAGTCGAGGTCGACGAAGAGCTTCGCCTGCTCCTCCTTCATCACACGCAGGTCGGCCTCCTTCAATGCCTGCGCCTGCAATGCCGCGAGGCCCGAATCGAGGAAGAGCCGCTCGTACTCGAGCTCGCGCCGGATGCGCTCTTCCATCTCCTGCAGCTCCCTCGCCGACTGCTCGAGGACGACGTGCTCGAGGAGCTTTTCCTGCCCCGGTGGGAGGTAGTCCTCGGGTCCTATGACGCCTCGGCGCGGCGGCACATCAGGCATGGCCTCCTCCGGCTCCCTCTTCACCGGAACGAGCCGCGAGCTCGATGCGCCCACGGATGAGCTCCCCGCGGACCAGTTGCCGGAGAAGGCACAGCAGCGACGGGCGCGCTCGAGCTCGAACTCGTCAAGCTTGCGCCGGTCGAATGCCGGCGGTGGCCGGGCACCCTGGTTGAGCCACCGACGCGCCCCCCGCTTGTGTGCGGCGTCAGATCTGGCGCGGCGGCGGTGCTCCGCCTCATCCCCTGAGTCGGCCATGGTGGTTCACGGCTCGCCGGCAGCGAGAAATCGAGCGGCGCGGTGGGGAATTGGAGGGGAACACGGCGGCGGGAGGATAGGGTTTCGACCCGCATCTGCCCCGCAAAGCCGCAGTTATAGTGGCTCGGGGTTTGCGTTTGCGGGCTGCGGCAAAAACATTTGCAGGCCGGACACCGATGCGGGCTCTGGTCTGGCCAGAAAAATGGGCCGAGCCCGTATAATCGCCAGAATTATGCGGGTTTGTGCCGGATGCGGGATCTGCTAGAGTTGCTCTTACGAGGTAAGGAGCCTGGGCACCTAGGTGTCCCAAATGGTCGTCCTATATATATATATATATATGCTCGACCCGAATACTGATAGAATTCTCTATAATAGATATTTTAAATATTGATAAGGTATTATCAAGCATATGGGCAGGGAAGACCCCCTGTAAAAAAATTAAAATAAATAAATAATAATAATAAGCAATATTGAGAATTTAAGCAGCTTTGGCATGTATGTACGCATACACAGGCACAAGGATTCTTGAAGGCAGAAGAAGCTCTAAAGGCTAATCGCATGAAGATCTGTATCGCCAAAGAGCAAAGACTGGTACACAGAGGTTAGCCAATTATTCACCGAGAGACAATGCCACGTGAAGAAAGCAAAGATTCCCGAAGATTGAAGCTTGTCGGCACTCTCTCTCACACTTTTCTATATTATTAGAAGGACACACATGTACCCTAGTAGGACACGCGTGCATACTATCCTGTGTAAAATAAATGAAGGAAGGCTCCCGAAGGCCTCCCTAGCAGCCACCCCTCGCGGCTATAAAAGGAGACGCTGGGCTCAAGAACACAACACAAGACGGGAGAGCACGAAGCACTCAAAGCATCGAGACCCTCCACCAGAGCATCATTTCCTTTGTAGTTTAGCCACCACCACTGCTAGTAGAATAGCCAAGAAGGCGCTTAGATCGCCAAGAGTTTGAAGGTAATTTCTTAGTTGTGAGTAATCCCTTCGGGGCCTCCCGAAAGGGAAACTATATGTAAATTATGTTGTGAAAATGATATAGTTTTTTGGTCTCACTTAGTACTTTTATTTATGAATTTATGGGACGAGTTCTTATGGCAGGGATCCTGTAGGAGAACCTCTACGTGTGTAGTTCTCTGTGTAGGCCAGAGTGGCGTTTGAATGAGAACATTGTGACCGTAGAGAAATGTTCCCTTCAGATGGAACTGCCTGGGAAGACGATAGGAATTTACTCCATAAATCTGTAATTAAAACTGCTAAGTGAACGTAACTAGCTACATCTGATACAACATAATGATAAATATGACGAGTACCGAGTAGGATTTTACACCACTGCGTACATCGTCGGTCAAATTGTTGGCCTCGCTAGCCCAGAATAGATCATGTATCAAATAAATAATCAAGTTGGAACGTGAAGGTTATCATATTGAATTAAATATTACTGTGAATAGTGAAGTACTATTCGAAATAGTGTACTGAATAGTAAACACTATTGTGAATAGTGCCCTACCTAGTGAATCGCATACCTATCCACCTAATCCCCATATTAACCTAATCACATAATAAGCTTAATAAAGTTATTTAAATTATTATAATTCCATATATTGTTGGTATCAGGTCTAGTGTTTAACCATTGAAAGGTTAAAATATTTAAACTTAGAAGTTAGCGCAGGTAAGGTAATAAATACTAAGGAAAATTTAAATATAAGGTGTAGAATAAATCCCTCTGAAGAGCATATCTGGCATACATCTCATAGCCAGTTAAATATAGTCGTTGATTTGATATATAACTTTTACATATCTTGGGGGAAAAGACAAGATAATTTAGACCAAAAATTTGAAAGTTTATTCAAAGAATACCAAAAAGATAAGTATTCATGGTTGAATAATAAAATTGATCTAGCTTTACATAAGCTAGAGGAAACAAAAGCAAGACAGAATACAGTTTGCAAGAATAACGATTATATTAAAGAGGAAATGTTATCAATAGGCCGTTACCTAAATAAAGGCAAATATTTATCATAGATGATATTCTTAGTGTAACCAGTATCTAATAGTGCCAGTATTTTAAGGATAAGGATCCCAGTTAGTATTGTTCTGAAGCCAAATATTTCATATAAATTACCGAAGTGTTAGGGATAAGGATGCCAGTTAGGATCGTTCTGAAGCCAAATATTTCATATAAAATACTGGCACAATTAGATACTGGTTACACTAAGAATATCATCCATGATAAATATTTGCCTTTACTTAGGTAACGGCCTATTGATAACACTTCCTCTTTAATATAATCATTATTCTTGCAAACTGTATTCTGTCTTGCTTTTGCTTCCTCTAGCTTATGTAAAGCTAGATCAATTTTATTATTCAACCCTGAATACTTATCCGCAAGTTTTTGGTATTCTTTGAATAAACTTTCAAATTTTTGGTCTAAATTATCTTGTCTTTTTCCCCAAGATATGTAAAAGTTATATATCAAATCAACGACTGTATTTAACTGGCTATGAGATGTATGCCAGATATGCTCTTCAGAGGGATTTATTCTACACCTTATATTTAAATTTTCCTTGGTTTTTATTACCTTACCTGCGCTAACTTCTAAGTTTAAATATTTTAACCTTTCAATGGTTAAAATACTGGACCTAATACCAACAATATATGGAATTATATTAATTTAATAACTTTATTAAGCTTATTATGTGATTATTATTATTTTTGCATGGTAATACGTGTCTCATTCATATCATAAAGATCAAATTACAAGTCACGTAAAGACCGACATGACAAAACAAAAGATAGCAGAGCATTGCTAAGCTTGACACCAACGTCCGTCACTTGCCTCCGGCACCACCACAGCAGCCACCAAAGAAAAAAAATGACGGATCACCTCCTCACCGAGCTCGACGCGGCTCCATTGCTGATATGCAGCTTTGCGGACCTCCAAGGTGGCTCACCAAAGATGAAGCCATTGCCGTTGAACGAATCAGACCGGGACAACACCCCAGACACGCTATCGAACTCCAATCTGAGACCCCACAACGACTAATACGCCGAAGTAGGAAACCATACCTGCCATCCATCAACCACGAACCCAGCACACGTTCTGTCTTCCAAATGTCGCCGATGCATATCACAATCTGCATCTGCTCCCGAACTACCTCCCAAGCTCCGCGCCGACGCTGGAGCAGACGTCGTCGCAACGGCGGAGCCCGAGGACACAAGTCCACCACAAGGATGCCGTCGCCGCCACGATATCCCCGCTTGAACAGACTGGTTTCCAAATCCATCACCGAGCAAAGAGACGATCGCCTCGCCGGAGAAAAACCTGGAGCTTCTTTATTCAGCATCGCCGTCACGCCGTCGAAGCCAAGACGTCGGACGATCTAAAAACCTAAGCTATTAGGGCTTTAAACCTAAAGCAAAAACGATCCGCACACACGGGATCCGGCGACCCCCCTCACGAACGACGACCAAGAGGTCGCCGGCGGAGGAGAGCCGCCGGAAAAATGGCTCTCTTGGCGGCGGCGGCTAGGTTTTGGTCGCTAGCCAAACCCGCCCCCCTAGTAGTTTCTTCTAAAAATCCTTTCCCGCTTATTATGTGATTAGGTCAATATAGGGATTAGGTGGATATGTATGCACTTTTTATCCTGAATAGTATTTACTATTTACTAGGTAGGGCACTATTCACAATAGTGTTTACTATTCAGTACACTATTTGGAATAGTACTTCACTATTTACAGTAATATTTAATTCAATATGATTACCTTCACGTTCTAACTTGATTATTTATTTGATACAGGATCTATTCTCGGCTGGTGAGGCCAACAATTCGACCAACAATGTACGCAGTGGTGTAAAATCCTACTCGATACTCACCATATTTATCATTATGTTGTATCGGATGTAGCTAGTTACGTTCACTTAGCAGTTTTAATAGTAAATTTATGGGGTAAATTCTATCGTCTTCCCAGGCAGTTCCACCCGAAGGGAACACTTCTCTACGGCCACAAGGTTCTCATTCGAACGCCACTCTGGGCTACACAGAAAACTACACACACAGAGGTTTCTCCTATAGAATCCCTAGCATAAGAACTCGTCCCCTAAATTCATAAATAAAAATACTAAGTGAGACCAAGAAACTACATCATTTCCACAACATAATTTACATATGGTTTTCTCTTTCAGGAGGCCCCGAAGGGACTACACACAACTAGGAAATTACCTTCAAACTCTTGGCAAACTAAGCGCCTTCTTGGCTATTCTACTAGCCAGTGGCGGATCCAGAATTTCGAACTTGAGTGTTCAAATTTTTTTTTCCAACGTGATATCTAAAATGTTCACATAGCAAGAGTTTTTTTTCTATCATAGTAGCAATACCTAAAATAGCTTAAAGAAATGACAAAATTTGAAGATCATCTACTATGTAATAGTACATTTTTTTCAGGGCCACAAACACGGCATGGCATCATTATCCTTAAGTTCTGGGAAAAATCACGCACAAAAAATGTAGCAAATCATGTACTAACAATGATGATATGGCGTCAATGACTCGTGTAATACTGGGCAAAATTAGCGCCCGTAACTAGGTTGGGGAGCAATCTCGCAAAAAAATTGGGTTGGGGAGCTAGTGAGAGGGAACCAAGCTAGTTGCGTCGGCCAATTGGGTTGTGGAGAGTATGAAATCGAGATGCTTGTTAACTCGACCGGCTTATATGAATTAATGTGACATTTATTACTCAAACTACACCGCTGTTAACATATATGCCTAACATACATCATTATATAAAGTTTGTGGCCAAATTTTTTGGGTGTAGAACTATCCACCCATGACCTTATATGGATCCGCCCGTGCTACTAGCAGTGGTGGTGGCTAAACTACAAAGGAAGTGGTGCTCTGGTGGAGGGTCTCGATGCTCTGAGTGCTTCGTGCTCTTCCGTCTTGTGTTGTGTTCTTGAGCCCAGCGTCTCCTTTTATAGCCGCGAGGGGTGACTGCTAGGGAGGCCTTCGAGAGCCTTCCTTCACTTATTTTACACACGGTAGTATGCACGCGTGTCCTACTAGAATACATGCGTGTCCTTCTCATAATATAGAAAAGTGCGAGAGAGAATGCCGACAAGCTTCAATCTTCGGGAATCTTTGCGTTCTTCACGTGGCATTGTCTCTGGGTGAATAATTGGCTGACCTTTGTGTACCAGCCTTTGCTCTTTGGCCATACAGATCTTCATGCGATTAGCCTTCAGAGCTTCTTCTGCCTTCAAGAATCCTTGTGCCAATGTATGCGTACATATATGCCAAAGCTACTTAAATTCTCAATATTGCTTATTATTATTTATTTATTTATTTATTTTACAGGGGGTCTTCCCTGTCCATATGATTGATAGTACCTTATCAATATTTAAAATATCTATTATAGGAATTTCGGTCAATATTCGGGTCGGGTATAGGTCCTCCGTGCCCGAATAATTGATAGCAATATCAATATATGCAGTTTGGGCTTTATTCAGGCCGCTGCCCATGCCCTGCTATGTCCATATGATCATCATATTTAACAGATTAAAATCATATTTTATATATATATATATATATACATACATATATATATATAGGGAAAATCCATCCTACATAGGTCCTATATAGGAAAAATCCATCCTACCACCCGGTGGTAGTTACCCCATATGTCTCATATACTACCATGTAGTACTATATATACTACTTTATCATTTTAAATATATTCGTATACTATATCTAAGATATTTCAAAGCAAGTTACATGAAAAAATTACATATGAACTCATAGTTTTTGTTATATTTGTGAAATACATACATATTTGTACGTAAAAAATAGCATACTCAAAACATGATATATACTACTTAAAAATTAGTATATATACTACTTAATCATTGTTATATACTACATACTACACGTACATACTCTCAATTTTGACAGATACTACATACAACATACAAAACGCAAGTGATGGTAACTACCACTGCTTGTAGGAAACATTTGTCATGTATATATAGGTAAAGAAGCATCATCATTCAGACAGGCACTTGCAGTGACATGTCCAGCTGACGAATATTTGATGTTGCAACACATGAAAACATGAATGCTATTCATGAAATATGCTATCCAGCAGCTAGATTCCTGAATGGATTTCATATGTTTCCAGCAGCTAGATATGTCGCTGCCAGTGCCTGTCTGAATGCCGGCTTAAAACAACTACACACGTCTGATTTTACAGGTCTACAGAAAAAGGAAAGCTGAAGGAAGAATGTATCAGCGAGTCAAAAGTTTCTCACAAGTCACAACAAGACACACCAGAAGATCTGCCGGTTTCAAGAAACCTGTCTTCATCCAAAATCTTCAAGGAAGTGGTAACTTGAACAAACTGATTGAAAAATTAGAACAAAATGCTCAGGATTAACCAAAGGAAATTTGTACAGTTTGCCAACAAGATCTATTGTTTGTTTCATTACACCATCTAATCTACTATGGCTGTTTTTGTTGTCGCTTCTCTCACTACAACTGCCAAATAGACATGCTGGATTGGCAACCTTGATTTGGTCTACTCCCTACAAGAGATGCTAGTTTGTGTACAAACAAACACATAGGAGGATCTAGATCCTCCTGGCCATCACATATGCATGCAGAGCAACTGCAACATAACCTGCAAAATAACAGCCAAACGAAGTAAATAAACTCGTATGGTCCAGTATACCAAATAAAAAAATAGACACACAAAATAATAGGTTTGGCACAAATCTGTTGAACAGAAATTTTAGCCTGTTTTTAGTTCACATCTTCCTATCCAGACAAGAAATTAGATGGCCAAAAACAAAAGCACATTTTTCTGCCTTCCTTTTCTGAAGCTAAAGCGCAAAGACACTTTCGGTTTGCAGAAGGTGCATAATTTAGGCTTGCACTGAGATTGGAAAAGTAGTAACACTTGATCACACTCAAATAATCATATGTCACAAGCACACAGAACAAACCAGTTCACGATTCTAACTAAAAAAAATTCAGGCGTTCTTTTGTTTCAAATATGTACTGAACCCATAACATCCAGTTGAATACATAAGACTCAGGGTAGGCAAAACATATCCTCATATAGGATCATGCCAAGATTTTGAGATGGTCTCTCCTGTAAGGAGACAAAGAAGATGAACAGGCCACCGCACTGATTGACATACATTTTATATAGCCCAGATGTCTACCCTACCCGACAATGGTACCAAGTCCAGAGAAAACTTCAACATTCAGCAAGTCCCATTTATGTATAGGGACACGGAGGACAGATATTTAACAATCTAACACATGTAAATCTGCAAAACATTCCCACCAACAGCACCTGCCAGAAATCGTCGAGCTCCAAACTTGCATGCAGGACATACAGCTCACAGCGTCCACTCAGGACAACCTTCTTTTTCTCCACGGAAAGGGGCACACTGAACCAAAATGCCGTTTATTTCGCCTGGCTCATGGCCACATAAGTTTTCAGGACAACCTTGTTGTCCATGGATGATCCAATGACTCCATCTATTGTGGGTTTTCAGGACAACCTTGTTATACACGGATGAACCAATGACTCCATTTGTTGTGGGTTTCCAGGACAACCTTGTTATCCACGGATGACCCAATGACTCCATTTGCTGTGGGTGGTATGTCAAAGGTTTGGACAAAATGATATGCCATACTTGAACATGGATGCCAAAAATAAATTCCTTTGCACCCAACTACCAGCTGGTAGTTAAGTAAATTTAGAATCAAACAACTTTTTGGCAGCATATTTTGCACAAGTTCAATTTGATTGGTACTGTATATTGTATGTTGGAACCATCAGACATTTATTTTTATCAAGAAGAATTGAATATTAAATTTTGAAGATAGGTTTTCGGGTGTGTTTGGAATATGGCCAAAGTGCACCCTACCAAAATTTTGGTCATGGCCCAAAGATTGGTCTTTGTTTGAATGGTTGCCGATTTTTTGGCATGCCAATAAACTCTAGCCAACTCTAGTTCATTTTTCTTGCCAATGTTGGCAAAATCATGGGCAACCAAAACCTCAACCAAAATTTTGGCTAGCCAATGTTTTGATGGGGCAATCTTGGGCATAAACCAAACACACCCTTCGCTTCCGGATGGCCCAATTACTCCATTTGTTCTGGGTAGTACGTTCAAGGTTTGGAAAAAATGATACGCCCATACTTCAACATGGATGGCAAAAATAAATTCCTTTGTGCCCAACTACCAGCTGGTAATTAAGTAAATTTAGAATCAAATAATTTTTTGGCAGCATATTTTGCACAAGTTCAATTTGATTAGTACTCCCTCCGTCTGAAAATACTTGTCATCAAAATAGATAAAAGAAGATGTATCTAGATGTATTTTAGTTCTAGACGCATAATTTTTATCCATTTTGATGACAAGTATTTTCGGACAGAGGGAGTACTGTATAATTTATGTTGGAACCATCAGACATTTATATTTATTGAGAAGAACTGAATATTATATTTTAAAGATGGGTTTTTCACTTTCTTATCAAGGTGCTGTAGTTACGCTTGCGTGTCTATCTGTGGTTCTCCGTTAGTAAGTCCTTAACTCAAGATTGCTCTACGGATATGTTTCTTGAATGGTTTAGTTCAGAATATGGAGGGGTCATGGTGGTTGCCAGGCTAGGCGGATGGAGTTTGATTGTATCAAAGCAAACTCTCTGCATGGGCCACCTGTGAGTGTTGCTCTTGAAGGGCAACGACACCACGTGTGTGCTGATGCGTGATCCTAGACATCTCCCAGTTAGCAGTATGCTGCATCTGCCAGTTAGTGGTATGTTGCCAGTGACATCAACCCTTGGAAGGGGTAATACACACTAGGCACTAATCAAATTTAGGCTAGGGCGTTATATTTGCAGGAGTAAAGATGAGTAACGAAGAATCTAATAGGTCCTCGAATCATACAACTCATGCTGACATCCAATTCGAATTAGGTTCAGTTGTAATACTAAATCAAGATTTGAAGCAATTGGTAGTTCCAAATTGTTTACACGTCAGTACGCACAAACATTCAATCTCCAATCTCTCTCCCACAAGATGTGCTTAATCTCAGCACAGCATTTTTCCATAAAGGGATAATATATTTAACATCAAGCTTCTATGAGTCCACATCTCACCGGGGCATATTCACATTATGCTGCAATCAACGTCATGAACTCGCACAAACACTGAAAATTAACACCAGATCACATAGCTGACGAACTAAGAGGTCCAAGAAATCACGATCTTAAACTACCAGGGGAGGTGGTGTCGCCCTTGTAACTCCTACTCCGCACCAATTGGTACAGGAGCACTCAATGAGACTAAGCATTCCTGTACCAATTCGCACCCAAGGAACCTAAGAATAGAATAACCAATACACTGAGAATAGGAGAGGGAATACCTAAAGCTTTGGTCTCAGAAGTCAAAGCTTTTCAGATAGGTGGGATCCTTCTTGGCCCTCTCCTGGAACTTGCGGAACCAGCGGTCCAGAATATCCGTGGGCACTACCAGCTTGCCGCCGTCGGCGGCGCAGAACGACTGCATGAAATTGAAGAGGTTCTCGCCGACGCGGAGCGCGACCCGCTCCGCGCGCTGCTCGTCGGGGGGCGAGGGCAGCGCGGCGGCGTCCTCCACGGCGACGCCCAGCTTCGCGGGCCCGGCGGGGGGCTCCGGCTCGTCCCCGGCCTCCGGGAGCTGGAAGGTGGCGGAGGGGCGCGCGGGGCCGAGCGCGCCGAGGAAGGCGAAGGGGCGGTTGGCGGCCGCCTGGTAGTAGACCGCGACGGCCTTGCCCGGGGGCAGCGCGGCCGCGGCGGGCGGGAGCAGGAAGACGACGGCGGAGCGGGGCGCGGAGGGGAGGGAGAGCGTGGAGAGGTCGAGGAGCCAGGAGGCCGGCGCGACCTGCGCGAAGGCGGTGGCGTCGAGGGGGAAGGTGTGGTCCGGGAACACGACGCCGAACATGGCGGGCGGGCGGGCGGGCTGTGGGTTGGGGAGATTGACGCCGCTAGGCCTGTAGCATGGGGAGCGCCTCCGCCCGGCGAGGCTCGGTCGGGGTATAGATCGGAGGCTGGAGGCCTGAAATGGAAGGAGGTGATGGCGATGTCTCGACTCTGTTATGGAAGGGGGAGGAGTGTTCTAGAAGGCCGTAGAGCGTGCCCGTCTGCTCGTCCGAGCCGGATTTTGCTTTTTTCTCGAGGAGAAAGTCATGGAGCCAAGTGAAGCACAAAGCGCCGAACGTGCCAGCTTCGTGGATCCGAGAGATCCGGTGCACAAGTGACAGTTTTTTTCTTCTCAAATACGTGCGAGTGCACTACTTTTATCAAAAATGCTAGACATACAAACAAATACAGGGTTTTACAGACTTTTTTCATCTATTGACCAATCACAAACTTACCCCCTTTGATTTTTAAGGGGTAGGCCGGTTCCACAATCTTTTTGACCATAGAACAGTAGGGTAAAACCCTACAGTGTGTCATTTTTCATTAATAAATAAGAGAAATAAGATGGTGTTCATTTCAATGGTTGATGGGGAGGCAACCAGAAATAGAAGGGCTAACAAAATAAATGAAAAAAGAGTACAAAAATACAAAAATAGAAATTTAAATGTTGTCAATCCAAGATGACATGCCCTCCTTCAGAGATGCTTTAGCTTTCAACATGATTAACTTGAAAATTCTGATAAAATCATACTTGCATTCATTTACTGAGCAAGGTATCCCATCAAATATCATCTCATTTCTTTGATTTCAGATGCTCCAGCAACCCAATATCATAATTTCTATAAAATGGCTAATTTTGAATTTGTGCTTAGCATCAATAATCATATTATGGATATCCAAATCAGAGTTCCATTCAAAACCAATGGTCCACCAAAATCCTTGACTGAAAGGGCAAGTGAAGAGGAGGTGAGTCTTGTCTTCCATATCTTCATCATTGCATAGGACACATGTAGTGGAGTCAAGATGCATGCTCTTTCAGTTCAATAGATCCCATGTGTTTATTCTGTCATTAAGCATTAGCCAGCAGAAAAAATTTATGTTTTGGTAAACAACATGATTTCCATATCTATTTGAAAGTGTCAGCAGCATCTTCACCATTCATTAGAAAATCATAGATCTTCTTGGTCATGTTGTTGTTGCTGCCCCAATTGAAAGTCCAAGTGTCATGATCATAGATATGCCTGATGTTATTTAATTCACCAGAAAGCAAGTGAAATTGCTGGTGGGCTTGGATGGACAGAGGTAACTGAAATAAGCTACAGTCATTTTCCAAATCTTTGGCAGCCCTGATAGATATATTTTCCTTTTGAGTGAAGGAGTGTAGTTCAGGGAACTTTAACCTTTGCTTCTGTTTGAGTGTGGGAATTCATTATTTTGATAATGGGCCTCCCAAATTAATTTAATCCAAGGAACATCAATCTTGTTGTAGAACTTGAAAAGGTGCTTGATAAGGAGGGCTTTGTTTTGTTCTCTTAAATTTAGAACTCCAAGTCCCCCTTGTTGCTTTGGCTTGCATATCATCTTCCAGCTTGCCAGACATTTACCTCCTTTATTGATATCATTTTCCCTACCAAAGGAAATTTCTACTTGATTTATCGACATGGTCTAATATGGTGATATGAACTTTGAGGGAGCACATAGCAAATATTGGCATGGAAGCAACAACAGAGTTTATATAGGTAAGTCTGCCAGAGTGGTTCATGAATCTAGCAACCCCAGAAATTCTCTTGTCAATTCTTGACATGACAGGAATGAGATCCTATATAGAAGGTTTTGTTGGAAATATGCCCTAGAGGCAATAATAAAATGGCTATTATTATATTTCCTTGTTCATGATAATTGTCTATTGTTCATGCTATAACTGTATTAACTAGAAACCGTAATACATAGACTACAACATGTCCCTAGTGAGCCTCTAGTTGACTAGCTTGTTGATCAATAGATGGTTATGGTTTCCTGACCATGGACATTGGATGTCATTGATAACGGGATCACATCATTAGGAGAATGATGTGATGGACAAGACCCAATCCTAAGCATAGCACAAGATCGTGTAGTTCGTCTGCTAAGAGCTTTTCTAATGTCAAATATCATTTCCTTAGACCATGAGATTGTGCAACTCCCGGATACTGTAGGAATGCTTTGGGTATACCAAACGTCACAACGTAACTGGGTGGCTATAAAGGTGCACTACATGTAGCTCTGAAAGTGTCTGTTGAGTTGGCACGAATCGAGACTGGGATTTGTCACTCCGTATGACGGAGAGGTATCTCTGGGCCCACTCGGTAATGCATCATCATAATGAGCTCAGTGTGACTAAGGAGTTAGTCATGGGATCATGCATTACGGAACGAGTAAAGAGACTTGCCGGTAAAGAGATTGAACAAGTTATGGGGATACCGACGATCGAATCTCGCGCAAGTAACATACCGATAGACAAAGGGAATTGTATACGGGATTGATTGAATCCCTGACATCGTGGTTCATCCGATGAGATCATCGTGGAACATGTGGGAGCCAATATGGGTATCCAGATCCCACTATTGGTTATTGGCCGAGAGGTGTCTCGGTCATGTCTGCATGGTTCCCGAACCCGTAGGGTCTACACACTTAAGGTTCGGTGATGTTAGACTTGTTATGGGAAATAGTATGTGGTTACTGAAGGTTGTTCGGAGTCCCGGATGAGATCCCGGACATGACGAGGAACTCTGGAATGGTCCGGAGGTGAAGATCGATATATTGGATGAAGGGTGTTGGAGTCTGGAATTGTTCCGGGGGTACCGGTGACGACCGGCGTGTCCGAAAGGGGTTTCGGAGGCCCCGACAAGCGTTGGGGGGGGGCTTATGGGCCAAAGGGAGGGGGCACATCAGCCCACTAAGGGGCTGATCGCCCCTCCCACCCCATATCACGTAACCTGGAGAGGTTGGGGCGCCTCCCCTAGGGCAGCCACGCCTCCCGGCTTGGGGGGCAAGTTTCCTAGGGGTGGGGCCCCCCAAACCCATCTAGGGTTTGCCCTGTGGCCACCGCCCCTCCCCTAGGGAAATCCTAGAGCGCCTCCTCCTCCCCCCTTCCCCCTATATATAGTGATGGAGAGAGAGGGCAGCCGCACCCCCTTCCCTGGCGCAGCCCCTTCCTCCTCCTTCATAGTGCTTGGCGAAGCCCTGTAGGAATACCACAAGCTCCACCACCACGCCGTCATGCTATCGGAGCTCTCCCTCAACTTCTCCTCTCCCCTTGCTGGATCAAGAAGGAGGAGACGTCCCCGGGTTGTACGTGTGTTGAACACGGAGGCGCCGTCCATTCGGCGCTAGATCGGATCTTCCGCGAGTTGAATCGCCGCGAGTATGACTCCATCAACCGCGTTATAGTAACGCTTCCGCTTAGCGATCTTCAAGGGTATTGAAAGCACAAGTGCTCCCTGGGTGGTTTTGGTAATTAATGTCAACATATCTCTTGTTGGACTAACACTTTTACCTAGTATATTTCAGACAAGTTCAACAATGGAGTGGCATGGACTAAAGGATGTGGAACCCCTTCAAGATGCTAAGGACAAAGGATTGGCTCAAGCTCCAAGATCAAGACTCTGCATTTTTCTATTTTAGTGATCCAAGATCACATTGAGTCTATAGGAAAAGCTAATACTATCAAGAGGGGATGAGGTGTTCCTTAGTGGCTTCCTTGCTCAAAGTGCTTAGTGATATGCTCCAAAGCCCTCAACTACTTTCTCACATCCACATATGTCCTAAACCTAAAGTCTAAACTCGGTCCTACCGATTCTTCTATCCAGCGCCACCGAGTTCAAATGTCATAGCCACTGCCACAAACCCTAGGCAAATCGGTCTCACCGATAGGGATCTCAGTCTCACCGAGATGGGATTGTAATCTCTCTGTGTATGTCCATTACCAAAATCGGTCTCATCGAGTTTGAGCAATCGGTACTACCGAGATTACAATACAAACTCTCTGTTTAACTTATTACCAAAATCGGTCCTACCGAGTTTGTGTAATCGGTCCTACTGAGTTTGCCTGACCAACTCTTTGGTTAGCTTGTTACCAAAATCGGTCCGACCGAGTTTGTGTAATCGGTCTCACCGAGATTACGTTATGCCCTAACCCTAACCATATCGGTCCTACCGAGTTGCATGTCGGTCCCACCGAAAATCCTAACGGTCACTAGGTTTACTAAATCAGTCTGACCGAGTTTGTTGATTCGGTCCCACCGAGATTGGTAAATTGTGTGTAACGGTTAGATTTTGTGTGGAGGCTATATATACCCCTCCACCTCCTCTTCATTCGTGGAGAGAGCCATCATAACGAACCTACACTTCCAACTTACCGTTTCTGAGAGAGAACCACCTACTCATGTGTTGAGGCCAAGATATTCCATTCCTACCATATGAATCTTGATCTCTAGCCTTCCCCAAGTTGCTTTCCACTCAAATCTTCTTTCCACCAAATCCAAATCTTGTGAGAGAGAGTTGAGTGTTGGGGAGACTATCATTTGAAGCACAAGAGCAAGGAGTTCATCATCAACACACCATTTGTTACTTCTTGGAGAGTGGTGTCTCCTAGATTGGCTAGGTGTCACTTGTGAGCCTCCGACAAGATTGTGGAGTTGAACCAAGGAGTTTGTAAGGGCAAGGAGATCGCCTACTTCGTGAAGATCTACCGCTAGTGAGGCAAGTCCTTCGTGGGTGACGGCCATGGTGGGATAGACAAGGTTGCTTCTTCGTGGACCCTTCGTGGGTGGAGCCCTCTGTGGACTCACGCAACCGTTACCCTTTGTGGGTTGAAGTCTTCATCAACATGGATGTACGATAGCACCACCTATCGGAACCACGACAAAAACATCCGTGTCTCCAATTGTGTTTGAATCCTCCAAACCCTTCCCTTTACATTCTTGCAAGTTGCATGCTTTACTTTCCGCTGCTCATATACTCTTTGCATGATTGCTTGTTATGTATTGTGAGTGCTAAACTTGTGCCTAAACTCCACTCCAACTTAAAGAAGTTAAAAACTACAACTTTGGGTACTTAGTGTCTAATCACCCCCCCTCTAGACACCTCTTCTCGATCCTTTCAATTCGTATCAGAGCTCTGGTCTCCATTGCTTTGGTTTAAACACCATTGGAGGAAGATGGATGAGTCTACTATTGGGAGTCTTAGACATAGAGTGCCTATACTTGATGGAGAGTACTTAGTGGAAAAATGAGATGCTTGTGATTTTCAGTCATCATTTGAACAAGTACGTTGCTAGCCCTTATGCACCTCATGTTGATCCTATGCATCCTACCCTTGACGAGTCAATTGACATGATTCACAATCTTAGAACTGTTGAACTTATCACTAGAGGCTTGCCTAGAAACTTGATAGGATGTTTGCCTACTCTTAAGAGTGCCTACACCATATGGAAATTTCTTGAGGAACGTTTTCCAAATTATTCCTTGAAAAATCAAGATGAAATTCTCCATAAGTCTATTGCCTTGAGTAAGATGAATTCTAGTGATCCTATGTTTGGTGATTGTCTATTTGAGCTTACAAACCTTATGCGTGCCAAAGGAGATGTTGGAATTATTAGTGATATTATTTCCGAAGCTATAAAAATTCATAAACAAGATCATTGTCAAAATCACTCTAACGAATTACCCTCTCTAGGATTTGATCCACCACATGACGATGTTGAACATGGATACTATGATGAGGATGATGATAGTGACTTCGATCTTGATGATGCAATGAGACACTTTGATCTTATGGCTAATCTTCAGGGATATATGGAAGGAGGAAAGGAATGGGTTCTTGATAGTGGATGTACCGACCACATGACCGGAGATAAAGACATGTTTCGTGAGCTTGCTGAAAACGATGGTCCTCAAAAGTATGTCACTTTTGGTGACAACTCAAAGGGTAAGGTGGTTGGCCTCGGTAAGGTGGCCATATCACATGATAACTCCATACAAATTGTCATGCTCGTTGAATCTCTTGGCTACAACTTACTTTCAGTATCTAGACTTGCCGATTTCGGTTTAATGTCCTATTTACTGAAGTAGATTACCAAGTGTTTCGTAGAGATAATCATAAAATGGTCTTTACCGGTGTACGTAGAGGTGATCTATACATTGTTGATTTCACTAAAAAGGCTCAACCTAGAACTTGCTTTATTGCTAAATCTTCTAAAGGTCGGTTATGGCATAGACGATTAGGACATGTTGGTATGCGAAATCTTGACAAGCTTATTAAAGGAAATCATATCCTTGGAGTTAACGATGTCATATTTGACAAGGATAGACTTTGCAGCGCTTGTCAAGCAGGTAAACAGGTTGGATGAAGGCATCCCGTGAAGAACATCATGACCACAAGGAGGCCACTTGAGCTACTTCACATGGATCTTTTTGGTCCCAACGCCTACAAAAGTCTTGGTGGAAATTCTTTTGGTCTAGTAATAGTTGATGATTTTTCAAGATTTACGTGGGTGTTCTTTCTTGATGATAAATCGCAGGTTCAAAAGATCTTCAAAAACTTCACCAGGAAGGCCCAAAATCAATTTGAAGTGAAGATCAAGAAGGTTCGCAGCGACAATGGAACGGAGTTCAAGAATGCAAATGTGGACACCTTTCTTGACGAAGAAGGGATTTCACATGAGTTCTCGGCTACGTACACACCTCAACAAAATGGAGTTGTTGAGAGAAAGAAACGGACGCTCATCGAAATGGCGAGAACGATGCTTGATGAGTACAAGACGCCAAAGCTTTTTTGGGCGGAAGCGGTTCAGACAGCTTGTC
Organism: Triticum dicoccoides; assembly: GCF_002162155.2. NCBI lineage: Eukaryota > Viridiplantae > Streptophyta > Magnoliopsida > Poales > Poaceae > Triticum > Triticum dicoccoides. Next base: position 492,679,085 of record NC_041387.1, read on the forward strand.
ATGCAACAAATCGCTTATATCTTCACAAGCTACTCAGCAAGACGGCATATGAGCTCCTCACCAGTAACAAACCCCAAGTTGGATACTTTCGAGTATTCGGCTCAAAGTGCTACATTCTTGATAAGCATCATCGTTCTAAATTTTCTCCTAAGTCTCATGAAGGTTTCCTACTTGGTTATGGCTCAAACTCTCACACATACCATGTCTACAACAATTTCACCTGAAAGGTTGAAGAAACGGTAGATGTGAAGTTTGATGAATCTAATGGCTCGCAAGTAGAGCAATTGCCAATTGATGTAGGAGACAAAGATCCTTCGGAAGTAATCCAAGACTTGTCTATTGGCATGATTCGTCCAACGGAGGTGAAGGAGAGTACCTCGTCCGTCCAAGTGGAAGCTTCTACCTCACGACAAGGTGAACCAAGAGTTGATACAGAAGCATCCACAAGTGGGACACACCAAGATGAAGAAAATGAGGAAGTGCATCAAGATGAACGTCAACAACCTACTTCTCCACCACGACAAGAGAACGACAACACCAACAATGAAGAAGGCCAAGAAGAAGAACAAGATGAAGAAGATGTTCAACCAAGACCCAAGCAAAAGCTTTCACGAGTTCGAGCAAGAATTGCTAAAGACCATCCTGTCGAGCAAATCTACAATGATATCCAAACCGGGAGAATCACTCGCTCTAAAACTCGTTTAGCTAACTTTTGTGAACACTACTCATTCATCTCTAGCATTGAACCTATGAAGGTTGAAGAAGCATTGGAAGATCCGGATTGGATAAATGCCATGCATGAAGAGCTACACAACTTTGAGAGAAATCAAGTTTGGACATTGGTTGAGAAGCCCGACAACAATCACAACTTCATCGGTACCAAATGGGTGTTTCGCAACAAACAAGATGAAGATGGACAAGTAGTTCGCAACAAAGCATGTCTCGTCACCCAAGGCTACACACAAGTCGAAGGTATGGACTATGGTGAGACTTATGCTCCCGTTGCTAGACTTGAGTCCATTCGCATCTTACTTGCCTATGCTAATCATCATGATATCACCTTATACCAAATGGACATTAAAAGTGCTTTTCTAAATGGTGAAATAGAGGAGGAAGTTTATGTTAAGCAACCTCCCGGCTTTGTCAATCCTAAGAAACCTAATCATGTTTACAAACTTCACAAAGCTCTTTATGGTCTTAAACAAGCTCCTAGAGCATGGTATAAATGCTTGACCAAGTTCCTTATTGAAAAAGGGTTTGAAATTGGAAAAATAGATTCTACTATTTTTACTAAAAGGGTCAATGGAGAACTATATGTGTGCCAAATCTATGTTGATGATATTATATTTGGTTCTACTAAGCCTCATTTTAGTGAAAAGTTTGGGAAACTAATGTCGGAGAAGTTTGAGATGTCTATGATAAGTGAACTCAAATTCTTTCTTGGTTTGCAAATCAAGCAAACTAAGGAGGGTACCTTTGTCTCTCAAACGAAGTACACCAAGGACTTATTCAAGAAGTTCAATATGCAAGAATGCAAAGGTATGACTACACCCATGCCTACTAATGGACATCTTGACTTGACCAAAGATGGTGAACCAGTTGATCAAAAGGTTTATCGCTCTATGATTGGTTCATTGTTATATCTATCTGCTTCACGTCCCGATATCATGCTAAGTGTGTGCATGTGTGCACGATATCAAGCTGATCCTAAAGAATGTCATCTTAAGGCCGTGAAAAGGATAGTGAGATACTTTATTCATACACCAAATTTTGGCATTTGGTATCCTAAGAGGGCCTCATTCGATCTTGTTGGCTACTCCGACTTGGACTATGCCGGTGACAAGGTTGATAGAAAGTCCACTTCGGGTACTTGTCAATTTCTTGGTGGATCTCTCGTGTCTTGGTCTTCCAAGAAACAAAACTCGGTATTCTTATCCACCGCCGAAGCGGAATACATTGCCGCTGGTTCATGTTGTGCTCAATTACTTTGGATGACCCAAACTCTTAAAGATTATGGGATATATGTGAAACATGTTCCATTACTTTGTGACAATGAAAGTGCTATCAAGATTGCTCACAATCCCGTGCAACACTCTCGAACTAAGCATATTGAAGTTCGTCATCATTTCATTTGAGATCATGTTGCTAAGGGTGACATTAATCTTAAGCATGTTCGCACCGAAAAACAATTAGCGGATATTTTCACTAAACCACTTGATGAGAAAGTGTTTTGCAGGTTAAGAGGTGAATTGAACATCATTGATGCTTCAAACTTGGAGTAGAAACTCCATTGGATACATGCAAGACATGAGCTTATGACTAATCCTTGATATTTCTCTTATGATGATAATCTTATGTCTTGGATATATTTGCACCTTGCATGTTATCTAACCCATGTAGGTACTTGGATGAATCGAATTCAATGAGATTGTAACCTACTCACATCTTGAGCAATCTCTACATCACCAAGTCTCTACACAATGGTGGTTGGAAACAAGGAAGCACAAAACTATTCAAACATATCCTTTGACAAATTCTATGTTGAGCTTCATGATTGTCATTTTGGACACACAAGTGCTCTTCCTTGCAAGAACTAACCCATGTAGGTAGATGAACTCAAATTCCAAGTGGTGCTCCCAACTCTTGATGAGCTACATCAACCTTGAGCAACCCACACAAGTTCAACACCACCACCCAAGGTATGTTATTCCATCTTAGAGAAGCTTTACTCCAAGTCATGAGTCAAAGCAACTCTACAAGATGTGAATACATCAAGATGCTTAAACAAAAAATGGTAACCCCATTTTGAGCTTAAACGATGAGTATGACCTATGATCAAGTGATCTCACTTGACTCCTAAGTCAATATACTCTAACATAGGTGACTTTGTCGCCGACCATCTCTAGATGAAGTTTTCTTGTGTTCTTTTCTGTGCTCTTGCATTTGTCTCATGCATGTTTGTTTCCCCTTTCAAAAAACTTCATCTAGATTTATTTCTTTTCTATTTGTTCTGCATTCTCTGCATCCAATTCGTTGCAAATCTTTCAGTTAATTCCTTGCAAATCCTTGTGATATCGTACTTGTCTAGTGAGCTGAGGTGACAAGTGTTTTCTCTGCGATGAACTCGGTCTCACCGATTTGTTATTTTCAGTCCAACCGAATCCTTTCGGTGCAACCGAAGCATACCACTCGGTGCCACCGATTTCACAACAGGAAAAACATGTTGACATTTATTCCTACTTTACTTTTGATCCAGCTCCACTCAACGAATCTTGTCCTCTACAAGCATCACACTTTTATCAGTGCTTTGTGCTGTGACTTAAGGACCAAACACATTCACGACAAATTCCAAAAGGCCCTTCTTGGAAATTGATGTCAAAGGGGGAGAGAGAGATCACATCAAAGCTTATCACTTCCAAAGGGAGAGAGAGAGTATCACTTCCACAGGGGGAGAGAGAGATCTCCAGGGGGAGAGAATACTCAAGAATAGAGTAATCCTCAAGGATCCCAGATGCTTGGTGTTCAAGAGGAGAGATGCCACATGTCATCATGAGGGGAAAGACATGTTCATATGTGCTTATTTGCATTAGCTCCGTTCATTTGTTTCTTTGGGCTATGATTTTCTGTTCCTATCTTCTCCCAGTATTCCATGCAAGATTCAGGGGGAGCAAGACATATAAGGGAAAGAAATTATTTAAATTCATTTCACATCTTTACCTTTGGGGACATGTCTATGTTAAATGTGGTACTTAGTACTCACTCTCTATATGTCATCCCAGTCTTGGTACTCTTGTGGTTGCTTTTGTTTGCTCTGGCTAGTAGGTGTATCTGTGTTGTCTAACCTTATTTTCACAGGTTCATTCCATCCTAAGCCAACTCAAGACCACAAGGTAAGTATATGCATCACAATCATGTGTATGAGGAATTCTTGCTGATGTACATACTGTTTGCAAGGACTCATGTGCATGAAGGTACTTTTTTCAATATTCTTCGCTCTGATGCATATAGCCAAGATACATGTAACACATTGCCTACTCTGTCATGGTTATGCTCTCACATTCTTCTATATTCCATATTCACATGATTGCATACATGTAAGGGGAGCCTATGCTTGTTACATGTCGTTCCAAAGCTTTATTTGCTATTCTCTATATATTTATCTAAATCTTTAATGTATGTTGTCATCAATTACCAAAAAATTGGAGATTGAAAGCACAAGTGCTCCCTGGGTGGTTTTGGTAATTAATGTCAACATATCTCTTGTTGGACTAACACTTTTACCTAGTATATTTCAGACAAGTTCAACAATGGAGTGGCATGGACTAAAGGATGTGGAACCCCTTCAAGATGCTAAGGACAAAGGATTGGCTCAAGCTCCAAGATCAAGACTCTACATTTTTCTATTTTAGTGATCCAAGATCACATTGAGTCTATAGGAAAATCCAATACTATTAAGAGGGGGTGAGGTGTTGCTTAATGGCTTGCTTGCTCAAAGTGCTTAGTGATATGCTCCAAAGCCCTCAACTACTTTCTCACATCCACATATGTCCTAAACCTAAAGTCTAAACTCGGTCCTACCGATTCTTCTATCTGGCGCCACCGAGTTCAGATGTCATAGCCACTGCCACAAACCCTAGGCAAATCGGTCTCACTGATAGGGATCTCGGTGTCACCGAGATGGGATTGTAATCTCTCTGTGTATGTCCATTACCAAAATCGGTCTCATCGAGTTTGAGCAATCGGTACTACCGAGATTACAATGCAAACTCTCTGGTTAACTTATTACCAAAATCGGTCCTACCGAGTTTGTGTAATCGGTCCTACCGAGTTTGCCTGACCAACTCTCTGGTTAGCTTGTTACCAAAATCGGTCCCACCGAGTTTGTGTAATCGATCTCACCGAGATTACGTTATGCCCTAACCCTAACCATATCGGTCCTACCGAGTTGCATGTCGGTCCCACCGAAAATCCTAACGGTCACTACGTTTACTAAATCGGTCTGACCGAGTTTGTTGATTCGGTCCCACCAAGATTGGTAAATTGTGTGTAACGGTTAGATTTTGTGTGGAGACTATATATACCCCTCCACCTCCTGTTCATTCATGGAGAGAGCCATCAGAACGAACCTACACTTACAACTTACCTTTCCTGAGAGAGAATCACCTACTCATGTGTTGGGGGCAAGATATTCCATTCCTACCATATGAATCTTGATCTCTAGCCTTACCCAAGTTGCTTTCCACTCAAATCTTCTTTCCACCAAATCCAAATCCTGTGAGAGAGAGTTGAGTGTTGGGGAGACTATCATTTGAAGCACAAGAGCAAGGAGTTCATCATCAACACACCATTTGTTACTTCTTGGAGAGTGGTGTCTCCTAGATTGGCTAGGTGTCACTTGGGAGCCTCCGACAAGATTGTGGAGTTGAACCAAGGAGTTTGTAAGGGCAAGGAGATCGCCTACTTCATGAAGATCTACCGCTAGTGAGGCAAGTCCTTCATGGGCGACAGCCATGGTGGGATAGACATGGTTGCTTCTTCCTGGACCCTTCGTGGGTGGAGCCCTCCGTGGACTCGCGCAACCGTTACCCTTCGTGGGTTGAAATCTCCATCAACGTGGATGTACGATAGCACCACCTATCGGAACCATGACAAAAACATCCGTGTCTCCAATTGCATTTGAATCCTCCAAACCCTTCCCTTTACATTCTTGCAAGTTGCATGGTTTACTTTCCGCTGCTCATATACTCTTTACATGATTGCTTGTTATGTATTGTGAGTGCTAAACTTGTGCCTAAACTCCACTCCAACTTAAAGAAGTTAAAAACTACAACTTTTGGTACTTAGTGTCTAATCACCCCCCCCTCTAGACACCTCTTCTCGATCCTTTCAATTGGTATCAGAGCTCTGGTCTCCATTGCTTTGGTTCTTGTAATAGGAATCACGACTTGCATGTCGATGAGTATGACAACTAGCTGGAGCCATAGGAGTTGTCTTAATTTATTGTATGACCTGCGTGTCATTGAAAACGCCATGTAATTACTTTACTTTATTGCTAACCGTTAGCCATAGTAGTAGAAGTAATAGTTGGCGAGACAACTTCATGAAGACACGATGATGGGGATCATGATGATGGAGATCATGGTGTCATGCCGGTGACGGAGGTGATCATGTCGCGCCTGAAAGATGAAGATCAAAGGCGCAAAATGATATTGGCCATATCATGTCACTTTATGATTTGCATGTGATGTTTGTCATGTTTACGTCTTATTTGCTTACAACGATGGTAGCATAAATAAGATGATCCCTCACTAAAATTTCAAGAAAGTGTTCCTCCTAACTATGCACCGTTGCGAAAGTTCATTGTTTCGAAGCACCATGTGATGATCGGGTGTGATAGATTCTAACATTCACATACAACGGGTGTAAGCCAGATTTACACGCGCGAAACACTTAGGTTGACTTGACGAGTCTAGCATGTACAGACATGGCCTCGGAACACAAGAGACCGAAAGGTCGAACATGAGTCGTATAGTAGATACGATCAACATGAAGATGTTCACCGATGATGACTAGTCCGTCTCACGTGATAATCGGACATGGCCTAGTTGACTCGGATCATGTATCACTTAGATGACTAGAGGGATGCCTATCTAAGTGGGAATTCATTAAATAATTAGATGACCTTAATTATCATGAACATAGTCAAAAGGTCTTTGCAAATTATGTCGTAGCTTACGCTTTAGTTCTACTGTTTAAGATATGTTCCTAGAGAAATTTTAGTTGAAAGTTGATAGTAGCAATTATGCGGACTAGGTCCGTAAACTAAGGATTATCCTCATTGCTGCGCAGAAGGCTTATGTCCTTAATGCAGCGCTCGGTGTGCTGAACCTCGAGCATCGTCTGTGGATGTTGCGAACATCTAACATACATGTTTTGATGACTTCGTGATAGTTCAGTGCATAATGCTAACAGTTTAGAATTGAGGCGCCAAAGACGTTTTTGAAACGTCGCAGAACATATGAGATGTTCCAAAGACTGAAATTGGGATTTCAGAATAGTGCCCACATCAAGAGGTATGAGGCCTCTGACAAGTTTCTTAAGCCTGCAAACTAAGGGAGAAAAGCTCAATCGTTGAGCATGTGCTCAGATTGTCTGAGTACTACAATCGCTTGAATCGAGTGGGAGTTAATCTTCCAGATGAGATAGTGATGGTTCTCCATAGTCACTGCCACCAAGCTATTAGAGCTTCGTGATGAACTAGAACATATCAGGGATAGACATGATGATCCTTGAGCAATTCGTGATGTTTGACACCATGAAAGTAGAAATCAAGTAGGAGCATCAATTGTTGATGGTTAGTAAAACCACTAGTTTCAAGAAGGGCAAGGGAAAGAAGGGATATTTCATGAAATGGCAAATCAGTTGCTGCTCTAGTGAAGAAACCCAAGGTTGAACCCAAACCCGACACTAAGTGCTTCTGTAATGAGGGGAATGATCACTGAAGCAGAACTACACTAGATACTTTGTAGATGAGAAGGCTGGCAAGGTCGACAGAAGTATTTTGGATATACATTATATTAATGTGTACTTTACTAGTACTCCTAGTAGCACCAGGGTAATAAATACTGGTTCGGTTGCTAAGTGTTAGTAACTCGAAATAAAAGGCTACGGAGACTAGCTAAAGGTGAGATGACGATATGTGTTGGAAGTGTTTCCAAGGTTGATCTGATCAAACATCGCACACTCCCTCTACCATCGGGATTGGTGTTAAACCTAAATAATTGTTATTTGGTGTTTGCATTGAGCATAGACATGATTTGATTATGTTTATTGCAATAGGTTATTCATTTAAGGAGAATAATGGTTACTCTGTTTATTTGAATAATACCTTCAATGGTCTTGCACCTAAAATGAATGGTTTATTGAATCTCGATCGTAGTGATACACATGTTCATGCCAAAAGATATAAGATAGTAATGATAGTACCACATACTTGTGGCACTGCCATTTGAGTCATATTGGTATAAAACACATGAAGAAGCTCCATGTTGATGGATCTTTGGACTCACTCGTTTTTGAAAAGATTGAGACATGTGAACCGTGTCTATTGGTATATATGCATGAAGAAACTCCATACAGATGGATCGTTTGGACTCACTTGATTTTGAATCACTTGAGACATGCAAATCATACCACATGGGCAAGTTGACTGAAAGGCCTAGTTTTCAGTGAGATGGAACAAGAAAGCAACTTGTTGGAAGTAATACATTTTGATGTGTGCAGTCCAATAAGTGCTGAGGCACGTAGTGGATATCGTTATGTTCTTACTTCACAGATGATTTGAGTAGATGCTAAGTATATTTACTTGATGAAACGCAAGTCTGAATTATTGAAAGGTTCAAGTAATTTCAGAGTGAAGTTGAAGATCGTCGTGACAAGAGGATAAAATGTCTATGATATGATCATAGAGATAAATATCTGAGTTATGAGTTTGGCACACAATTAAGACATTGTGGAAATTGTTTCACAACTAATACCGCCTGGAACACCATAGTGTGATGGTGTGTCCGAACATCATAACTACACCCTATTGGATATGGTGCATACGATGATGTCTCTTAACGAATTACCACTACCGTTTATGGGTTAGGCATTAGAGACAAACACATTCACTTTAAATAGGGCACCACGCAATTCTATTGAGACGACACCATATGAACTATGGTTTAGAGAAAACTAAGCTATCGTTTCTTAAAAGTTTGGGGCTGCGACGCTTATGTGAAAAAGTTTCAGGCTGATAAGCTCGAACCCAAAGCGGATAAATGCATCTTCATAGGACACCCCAAAACAGTTGGGTATACCTCCTGTCTCAGATCCGGAAGCAAAAGGGATTGTTTATAGAATCGGGTCCTTTCTTGAGGAAAAGTTTCTCTTGAAAGAATTGAGTGGGAGGATGGTGGAGACTTGATGAGGTTATTGAACCGTCACTTCAACTAGTGTGTAGCAGGGCACAGGAAGTTGTTCCTGTGGCGCCTACACCAATTGAAGTGGAAGCTGATGATATTGATCATGAAACTTCGGATCAAGTCACTACCAAAACTCGTAGGTCGACAAGGATACATACTACTCCAGAGTGGTACGTAATCCTGTCTTGGAGGTCATGTTGCTAGACAACAATGAACCTACAAGCTATGGAAAAGCGATGGTGGGCCCGGATTCCGACGAATGGATCGAGGCCATAAAATCTGAGAGAGGATCCATGTATGAAGACAAAGTATAGACTTTGGAAGAACTACTTGATGGTCATAAGGCTGTCGGGTACAAATGGATTTTAAAAGGAAGTTGGACAATGATGGTAAGTATCACCATTAAGAAAGCTCGACTTGTGGTTAAGATGTTTTCCGACAAGTTCAAGGAGTTGACTGCAATGAGACTTTCTCATTCATAGCGATGCTAAGAGTCTGTTGGAATTATATTAGCAATTACTACATTATTTATGAAATCTTGCAGATAGGATGTTAAAACATTGTTTCCTCGACAATTTTCTTGAGGAAAGGTTGTATATGATACAACCAGAAGGTTTTGTCAATCCTATAAGATGCTAACAAGTATGCAAAGCTCCAACAATTCTTCTAAGGACATGAGTAAGCATCTCAGAGTTGGAATATATACGCTTTGATGAGATGATCAAAGATTTTGGGTTTATACAAAGTTTATGAGAAACTTGTATTTCCAAAGAAGTGATTGGGAGCACTATAGAATTTCTGATGAGTATATGTTGTTGACATATTGTTGATCGGAAATGATGTAGAATTTCTGGAAAGCATATAGGGTTGTTTGAAAAGTATTTTTCAATGGAAAACCTGTATTAAGCTACTTGAACATTGAGCACCAAGATCTATAAGGATAGATCAAAACGCTTAATAGTACTTTCAAATGAATACATACCGTGACAAGATTTTGAAGGAGTTCAATATAGATCGGCTAAGTAGGAGTTCTTGGCTGTGTTATAAGGTGTGGGTATTGAGTAAGACTCAAGACCTGACCACGGCAAAATAGAGAGAAAGGGCGAAGGACGTCCCCTATGCTTTAGACGTAGGCTCTATAGTATGCTATGATGTGTACCGCACCTAAAGTGTGCCTTGCCATGAGTTAGTCAAGGGGTACAAGAGTGAAGGGTTCGTCGTAAGTTATCCTTAGTAACTAGTGGACTAAGGAATTTTCTCGATTATGGAGGTGGTAAAAGAGTTCGTCGTAAAGGGTTACATCGATGCAAACTTTGACACTAATCCGGATGACTCTGAGTAGTAAAACCGAATTCGTATAGTAGAGCAGTTATTTGTAATAGCTCCAAATAGCGCGTGGTAGCTGCATCTACAAGATGACATAGAGATTTGTAAAGCACACACGGATCTGAAAGGTTTAGACCCGTTGACTAATAACCTCTCTCACAAGCAAGATATGATCAAACCCCATGGGTGTTGGATTCATTACAATCACATAGTGATGTGAACTAGATTATTGACTCTAGTGCAAGTGGGAGACTGTTGGAAATATGCCCTAGAGGCAATAATAAAATGGTTATTATTATATTTCCTTGTTCATGATAATTGTCTATTGTTCATGCTATAATTGTATTAACTAGAAACCGTAATACATGTGTGAATACATAGACCACAACATGTCCCTAGTGAGCCTATAGTTGACTAGCTCGTTGATTAATAGATGGTTATGGTTTCCTGACCATGGACATTGGATGTCATTGATAACAGGATCACATCATTAGGAGAATGATGTTATGGACAAGACCCAATCCTAAGCATAGCACAAGATCGTGTAGTTCGTCTGCTAAGTGCTTTTCTAATGTCAAATATCATTTCCTTAGACCATGAGATTGTGCAATTCCCAGATACAGTAGGAATGCTTTGGGTGTATCAAATGTCACAACGTAACTGGGTGGCTATAAAGGTGCACTACAGGTAGCTCCGAAAGTGTCTGTTGAGTTGGCACGAATCGAGACTGGGATTTGTCACTCCGTATGACGGAGAGGTATCTCTGGGCCCACTAGGTAATGCATCATCATAATGAGCTCAGTGTGACTAAGGAGTTAGTCACGGGATCATGCATTACGAAACGAGTAAAGAGACTTGACGGTAACAAGATTTAACGAGGTATGGGGATACCGACGATTGAATCTCAGGCAAGTAACATACTGATAGACAGAGGGAATTGTATACGAGATTGATTGAATCCCCGACATCGTGGTTCATCCGATGAGATCATCGTGGAACATGTGGGAGCCAATATGGGTATCCAGATCCCGCTATTGGTTATTGGCCGAGAGGTATCTTGGTCATGTCTGCATGGTTCCCGAACCCGTAGAGTCTACACACTTAAGGTTCGGTGACGCTAGAGTTGTTATGGGAAATAGTATGTGGTTACCAAAGGTTGTTCGGAGTCCCGGATGAGATCCCGGACATGACGAGGAACTCCGGAATGGTCCGAAAGTGAAGATCGATATATTGGATGAAGGGTATTGGAGTCCTAAATTGTTCCGAGGGTACCGGATGATGACCAGCGTGTCCGAAAGGGGTTTCGGAGGCCCCAGCAAGCGTTGGGGGGCCTTATGGGGCAAGGGGAGGGGGCACATCATCCCACTAAGGGGCTGAGCGCCCCTCCCACCCCATCTCATGTAACCTGGATAGGTTGGGGCGCCTCCCCTAGGGCAGCCACCCCTCCCGGCTTGGGGGGCAAGTTCCCTAGCTAGGGGTGGGGGTGCCCAAACCCATCTAGGGTTTGCCCTGTGGCCGCCGGCCCTCCCCTAGGGAAACCCTAGGGCGCCTCCTCCTCCCCCCTTCCCCCTATATATAGTGAGGGAGAGAGAGGGCAGCCGCACCCCCTTCCCTGGCGCAGCCCCTTCCTCCTCCAACTCTTCCTCCTCCTCCGTAGTGCTTGGCGAAGCCTTGCAGGAATACCACAAGCTCCACCACCACGCCGTCGTGCTATTGGAGCTCTCCCTCAACTTCTCCTCTCCCCTTGCTGGATCAAGAAGGAGGAGACGTCCCCGGGCTGTACGTGTGTTGAACTCGGAGGCGCCGTCCGTTCGGCGCTAGATTGGATCTTCCACGATTTGAATCGCCACGAGTACGACTCCATCAACTGCATTCTAGTAACGCTTCCGCTTAGCGATATTCAAGGGTATGAAGATGCACTCACTCTCTCTCTCTCTCATTGATAGTATCTCCTAGATTGATCTTGGTGACACGTTGGAAAATTTTGAATTATTACTACATTCCCCAACAGGTTTGGTGGTGCCCATGGGGAGACCCAGGTAAGTAAATGGGATGCTTTCAACCTTACATCCAAATGAGGCTGCAAGTCCGGTGACTGCTTGGTGATCAATATTTATGGGGATCATGGAGGATTTGCTGATGTTAACAAAAAGACCAGTGGACAGACTGAAGAGGTTGAGTAGGTATTTTAGGTGGCTGAGCTGGTCTTCATTAGCAGGCATAATCATCAAAGTATTATCAGCATACTGTATGATTGGGTAATCTTGTCCATATGCATGATTGATAGGTAGAGAAAGTTCTCCATTAGACCAAGTAGCATTAATAACTGATTGGAGAAGATCTGCAGTAATTACATATAGTAATGGGGAGTGAGGATCCCTTGTCTGACTCCTCTTTTGCAAATGATTTTTTCCCCAGCCACTCCATTGAGTAAAACAGAGGTGGAAGTAGACTAGAGGATGTTGGTTACCCAGTTTATCCATCTAGGCCCAAATCATTTGGCTCTCAGCATAACAATAATGGTCTTGTATTCTACCTTATCAAAAGCCTTTTCAAAATCTAGTTTGAGTATGATGATGGGATTTTTTGACTGATGGCATAAGTGGAGATACTCAAAGGCATAACCCAAACAATGTTGTATGTTTCTGCCTTTGATAAAACCATATTGATTCTGATGGATAACTGAAGTAATAATTTTCTATGCTCTATTTGCCATAAGCTTTTTGATAATTTTAAGAGGAAGACTGACTAGGGATATAGGTCTGAAATCATTCATATTGAGAGGATTTGCAATCTTTGGAATAAGAGTAATGAAAGCAGTGTTGATACTTTGAATATCACTGTTCCCTTCAAAGAAATCCCAAATCATAGTATAGATGTCTTCTTTGATAATATCCCAACATTTTTTCAGGAAAGATCCATTAAAACCATCAGGTCCAGGGGCTCTTTCAGATGGAATGTCTTTAATAACCTGATCTATCTCATCCATGGAGAAAGGGGCCTCAAGTTCAGATAAGTCCTTTGGTTGTATAAGTTCTTCAAGGTTGAAAAACATAGGAGGGTCAATGGATTTTCCAATCTGTCTTTTTAGGATTTCCAAATGATTACAGCCTGATGATCATGATTTTGGATAGGATTTCCATCCTCATCATTTATAGTAGTAATGTAGTTTTTCCTGAAATTTTGGGTAGCCATGGCATGAAAAAATTTAGTATTTTCATCATCCAGCTTCACACACCTCATTTTAAACTTGGATTTCCAATAAATTATTTTCACTTCCAATAACTTGGTGATGTGATTTCTCAGAATATTTCTGAAATTTGCTTCCATAGTGCTCAGGATCCTTTGGTCTTCAATGCCATCAAGCATAGATAATACATAGTTACAAGTAGTAATGTTGGTGTTGAGCTTTGACAGGTTTTTGCTCCATTTCTTGAGTCCCATTCTAAGACATTTGAATCTGGCAACAATGTCTTGAGCATAATTTGCCAGTTGTTGGTTCTTGTTCCAGCATTGAAATACTGTTTCATAAAATCCATCAAATTCAAACCAGTAGTTTTCAAATCTGAAGATGGAAGATTTAGGTATGTCACTGCCAATCTGAATGTGTATTGGGACATGATCAGAAGTTACTCTAGTAAGAGGATGGGCTAGGGTGTTTGGAAATGTCAAGGTCCAGTTTGCAGAAGTGAAAATCCAATCCAGCTTTTCCAATAAAGGGAAATCTTGCATATTACTCCAAGTGAAGTATCTTCCTTTGAGGGGGATTTCCACAAGGTCAACTTGTTGGAGAAGGCTGTTGAACATAAGCATGTTATTTGTATCTCCTCCAGGTATGTTTCTGTCATGAGGACTCCTTATTAAATTAAAATCACCAACCAACATCCAGTGATCCATCTGTGAAGCATCGATATTGTTCAACCAATCAAAGAAATCAACTCTATCATCATTCTGACAGGGCCCATATATGTTGCTGATATAAAATATGTGTCCAGATAGATTGCATAACAGCTTGATAGTAATTTGATAGGAAGATTGGCTGATGATAGAACCACTGAAAAGGCTGCCATTCCATATAGTAATAAGTCCACCTGAGAGGCCTATTGATGGAGTATATGCAAATTGGTTAAATCTTCTAGGAGAAAAATTTCCGAGGTAAGCCTGATCAAATGTATCTCTTTTTGTTTCTTGTATGCAAATGATACCACAATTACTTTCATCAATTCTTGCTCTCAAATCATCCCATCTGGTTTGAGTATTAATCCCTCTGACATTCTAGTTTAATAAATTCCAATTTCTATTCATTGATATGATTTGGAAGAGAGTGACCATAAGGTAATGATTTAATCATACCCACATAATTATGGCATAATTCACAACTGGATGAGAAAATAACAGCCAGGGGGTTTGACAAGCTCTCATGCCACTGATTAATTGCTCATAACACAATCGACCATTCAGACAACTTAACTTGTAATATAAATAAAGCAAAATATTCCACCAACTTAACCGACTGAATAATTGCGCATAACATAGCTAACCATTCAGACAACTTATCTTGTAGTATAAATAAAACATGATGTTCCATCAACATAAGCAAATATTGGAGTTTAACTCCTTACAGACCAGATGCATAAATAAAGCAAAAGCAATAGTCCAGGACCAAGGTAAATAAAAACATGGCATAAGGCAAGATAGGGTCTTGAAACAGCAAGACCAACTGAATTTATATCTAAGTTTATTCATAATCCACCAAGGCCTTCAGTTTCTCCCCGGAATCCTCCTCAGGAGGTATCTGACACTGCTTGCTGGCGATTGCTTGGATGGTTTCCAGTGGAAGCTCAGGTGGTGGACGGGCAGTGGGGTCAAGGATCTCATGTTCGAACTTTGCATTCAGGTTCTTCTTGCACTTGTTCATGTTCTTTGCTTTGTTGGCAGCAACTTCATTTTTAAACCCCTCACTCAGGCCAGCAAGGCAATGGCTGCGGCGAATATCGTTAACATCCAAGGGGGCGTTGACCTTCTTCCTTTTATTGATAGCCGGAGAGGTAACAGAAACATGTAGATCATTGGCCAGCTCATGGGATGGCCCATCAACAGGAGAATTTTGATTGCTGGCCATGAAGTCAAGCACTGCTGGGGAGGGGACTTGCTCAGGGTTTTGCATGCTAGATGATTCAGAATATTCAGACAGTTCAGGTAGTTCAGAGATCATAACTGAAGAGACTACTGGCTCATTTGGGAGAACCGTAGTAATAGTTAGCAGGCATTTCTTGATAGGTCCATGTTCATCATCCGCACTGATCATCTGGCATCTGGTGCTAATCACAGAGGAGCCTGAGAGTTGTTCAAGAATGGCTGGGGCAGAAGCCATAATTTTTGACATCATGTCATGCATAGCAATGAAAGCATCAGTGGCTTCTATAGCAGGCTGGAAGGGCTGATTCTGCTAAGTATTCTCAGGGCTCAGTGGGGGTGTGTTGACCATAGGGATATCTTCATTGTCATCTATTGGAGCATGATGGGAAGCTGGAGCAGCATGATGGTTTTCATTGCCATTAAAATCATCATCTTGCCAAATTCCTCCAAATGGTGCAAGAGGTATTGGGTGCATAACACCATCAGGGTGGATCGGATCCTCATCCCCACCCATAGCTCCAAGGAGACCAGATTACAATATATAAACAACACTAGTCCATGATTGCCCATGCCCAAAGTCATCTAAACTCTCACAAATAACATGACTAACTGGAATATCCAACAGATCGGGTACTCTAACTTTGACCAGAATGTGAGCTCTATTAGACATATCTCTGTTTCATACTAAGAACTTGGCAACACCACTGACAGATTCTCTTACTTTAGCAGGTCTCCAAGCCTCAAGCGGGTAATTAACCATCATAATCCAGGCATCATGGGAGAAAGTGCAGTCTCTGTGATTTATACCTCTGTCGTGGCGAATAACGCGAAGCACCAAGTCCCCAACAAAGTATGGGTTGTTGGCGATGGCAGTGTCGATGTTGCAGGCGTGCTGAAATCGGACAAAGGCAGCTCCCATCCCGCATCTTGAAATCTTAGCAATGCGAAAACCACGCTCATGGTCAAGTAAATGACATATGAGCATGGCATTAGTATCAAACTGATGTGGGTCAGGAGGCGGCGCTGGGGAGATGATGGCCGAGTCCCCGGATTGGACCAGAGGCTTGCCGCCAAGGTAGTGGTAGGTGCTACAGCACCAGTTGCTGCCAGCTTCCATGATGGCAGTGCCAGGTGGGAGGAGAGGAAGTGGGTCGCAAGGGTAGGTGGCCATGGTGCTTGAGGAAGTTGAGGGGGCGAGGGAGAACAATGGCAGGGCAGAGCAGGGATGAGTTGGAGAACAGGGGGTTTGGCTGGGTGGGCGGTCGAGTTGAGGAGGGGTGGGGGGTGGGGTGGGGTTTTGGGGAGACGAGTCGTCGCGCGGGCTATTGGTTATGGGTATTGGTTCGGTAGGTAGGTGGGATTTGACCCAATATGCGGGCATTTTGTGTTGGAGTTAAAACAAAATCGGGATATGTGGTCGTATCGATAACAACTGCGTCATCTAAACTGATTTTTGCAATCGGCACGGAGGTGGCCAGGTGATAAGCATTTCCCACAAAAGGATAAATCCTAAGAATTTTGTCAATAAGCAGTGGCGATGGGAGGGGAAAGGGCTGTGTGGGTGAGCAAGCTGTGGTTGATGTGAGGGTGATGGGTTGTGGCCTGCTGCGGGGGGTCATTGCCGGGGTTTGGAAGGGTGGACATGGGCAGATGTGGGGGTTGTTGGGCCAAGGTGGTAGATCTAGGGATAGAATTTTGAAAAGAAACGACCACGCCCGAAGTTGGCTCGTGATCCGAGATGGGTGTGGGTTGTTGGTGATGGTCGGGGTGTTGCACGTGAGCGGTGGAGGGGGTTGACGGGTGCCAATAGGAACGGAATTTGCACCGGAGAGCATGCGACGAGGGGATCTAGCAACCGTGGTCCATTCATGATCTAGCTCGTAAAGCCAGGAGTTATATTCCCTGATCCATGCAGGTCTTCTAAAGCCCCATAGATGGAAGAAACATGAGAAACTAGGGCAGCTAAAAGATCTAAGTTGGTAGATCATAAATCCAACCGCCTTAGAGATAACAGAGAATTTAAACACTTGACCACGGAGATGAATGACATGAAGATCAGAAGGCGATCCGCCAATGCATGCCTCAAGGGCTAGGCTAACGTGATCAACATTGAGTGGGAAGGAGGAGTGGCTAAAAGAGACAACTAGATGAAAATCATGTCATGGATCATGGTAATGAATAGGAGTGGAGAACCTTGCTCTAACCTTGTTAGCAAAACCCATGCCTGGGAAAAGATCCTGGAGGGGGGAGCCATCATGGTCGTGGCCGGAGGGGATCCCGAGGAAGGGGAGCCATGGATCACCGGTGGAGTCGCCCTTGGAGTCGCCAAGGAGGGGGAGGGGTGGGAGAGCCATCCTCTGTGCCACGATGGGATCCGGTCCGATGTTGCCGGCTGCACAACCTATTAACCAATCACAAACACACAAGTTAATCCTCCCCTCTAAAACCCTATAGTTACTTGTACGTGTAGCATTGCTCCTTTTATCCTCCTATGTTTCATATTAACTGTCGCTTAGACGGAGGTGTCTAGGCGGACGGAGTAAAGAAGAAGACGAGGAATCTTTAAAAAAAGGAAAGTGCCCCTCCATGTTGGTGTTACATATTACATGAACCCAACTCTACCCAAGTACTCCTAAGTCATATCAACTCGCGGTAGCCCACTGGTCAATTCCCCAAGGCATCCACCTCGCCTCTAAGGATCCTAGCTAGCTTCCTACCCTTTAATCTAGAAATTACATGGCCTCTCGATGGTGTTGCCCTGTCAAACACGATCGAGTTCCGATGTTTCCACAATTCCCACATGACAAGAATAATGATTGCTCATGTATCTTTCGTGTTGCGACCCGTCCCTATCTTGTCTTGGCACCACTTCGAGAGGGTGGATCCCCCAGTTGGGGTCCATTCCTGCTTGCCTATGGCTCGACAGACCATACTCCAGATGTCTCGTGCAAATACACAAGCACGCCTCCTAGTGATCAAGTCCATGTCGTGCCAGGCAATCTGAAGTCCAACATCTATTATTGAGCGCCAACCAAGTGAAGAACCTACACCGGAGAGGGGCCTTGGACTTCCAGATGAAATCATCCATCGGCATCACCTCTCTACCCCAGAACTTGGCGGCGTAGGACGAACTAGTCGAGTAGCGGCCATCAGCCTCCCACACCCACACAAAATGGAGTCCTGCTGCACACCATCTATCCGTTCCCTAGTCGTCATGGTTCAAAGCGCAAGGTATTCTTGTATCAGCTCAGAGCTTAGCTCGGGGCCAATGTCCCAAGCCCATTTGCCTCTTGACAATGCCTCTTCCACCACTGGGTCCAGCTGTGTCCCAACGGATGCCGTTTTGCTGGCGTTTGTTGGGTGTACTTGAAATTTGACTATTTCATCAGTTGGTTTGGATGAGGTTGGTTTAGATCTTTTGTCAGGGATGACATCATCTCTATCAACGGTGGCCCATAGAGTTGTTAGCTCCTCGGACGCGAAGGCCCCGACCAATAATTCCAGGGCCATCACTGATGTTTTATTCTCGGCTTGGATTGTTGTGTCTGGGTTGCTTGCTATAGTGATCATACCATCGGGTCCTAGCATCTTGAGCTTCATATAGGCGTAACGCGGGACAACATTAAATCTGGCGAAGGCCTCTCAGCCCAAAATAGTGTGGTAACCACTTCAGAAGGGCACGATGTGGAAGATTAACTCTTCAGAGCAGTAGTTGTTGGGAGTGCCGAATAGAACATCAAGGGTGATTTTGCTGCTGCACCGCGCCTCTTTTTGTGGGATGATCCCTTTGAATGTGGTGTAGCTTGGTTTGATGTGTGATCTATCACACTGCATCTTTTGCAGAGTCTCTTCATATATTATGTTTAGGCTGCTGTCACCATCTATCAAAACTTTAAGTACACGGCATCCGTCCACTATCGAGTTGAGGACTAGGGCTGTCGAACCTCGGCTTGGACCGATCTTTGGCTGATCCTGCCGCCCAAAGGTGATAGGCACGTTCGGCCACCCATCCGGTGTCACCGCATGTTGAACATGGCTTATCTCACGAAGTGCTCGCTTTCTCTGGTTTCTTAATGGATGGATTTCATAGATCATTAACATCTTGTCCTCATCAGAGGATAGTGTTGCACGCTTGCTGTGTGCATTAGCAAGGTTGAGGAGATCCTCTCGTCCCTTTGCCACATGCTTGATCACCCTATGAGTGTGGTTTGTGTTTAACACAATAGAGTGCATTGGGCATGGTTGATCCAGGAGCTTATCGAGGGCAAGTTTTGGCCCTTTCATGAGCTTCTTTCTTTTTTGTGATGGCTCTTTGTCTTAGAGCATCGAAAGTGCTCTTCTAGACGTATATGCATGTCATGTCTTGCTACTTCCAAGCGGATTGAATCCCTCTGCTCCTTTTGAGCCAACCAGGCATCTTCAATGACATAAAATCTTGATAACAAATCTGATAGCTCAAAAAAAGTTTGAACGCATCTGCGGGTGAGGGCGTTGAGTATGCCCTCGTCATGGCAGTTGTGGCGAAAGGCCGTCAAGATCTATAAGTCACAACAATCTAGAATTTTATTCTTGACAAAGAGGAAACACATCCAAAATTGTTGGAGTGTCTTGCTTGGTTGTTGCTTTACATAGATTAGATCCCAGACATCGGGTGGTACCGAGTTATTTGGGCATTACTCGATATGGGGGTGGGTGGGATTAGAAATTTGACCCCTGCATCTTGCGGGCTTGATGCTCCGAAGTGCTCCGTCCGAGTTTGGTGTGCCAAGGTCGGACCGACATGGCTATCCTTTGGATTTGAGATCCAAACTTCTCCTGATTGGCCAGGCCCACTGGCCTCTATCGACTGGTGCACCAGATTGTGAAGATCATTGGTCAAGCTGGGGGGCAGAGCACGAGGCTCGATAATAGATTTGATGTCCTCACCCTCAACTCTTGAGGAAGGAGGGGCGATCTGATGTAATTTTGATTTTTGGTTGATCCGATGACTTGAAGGTCTGGCATAGGGAGCACGTCGTTTTGACTATGATCCTTGATCGATGCTTCCATCGCTCCAAAGAGACCGAACAACTGGACATGTATGGGCCACCAATGTTGGTGCTAAAACTGGTAAATCTCGGGTAGGGGGTCCCGAGCTAGTGGTCTAGGAACTATGGTAACACAGAGGAAGTGGGAGATGATGTTTAGCCAGGTACAGGCCCTCTCGAAGAGGTAAAACCCTACGTCCTACTTTGCTTATATTGACGTGATGGAGTATCAAGTACAAGATGATCTACCTCGAGATCGTATGTTTGTGTTCTAAACCCTAAGGCTGGTAATTGTGTCTCTAGAGACTAAACCCCATGGCTTATACACACACTAGGGGTACCTAGGTTACACATATAGTCGATGGCCAATACTGCCAACTAGTAAGCTATCCTTGAAGTACATGACAAGTCTTTGGAGGTTTCCGTCTTGATTACGCCAATGTTCATAGCTTATGGAGTCCTTCCTCGTGAAGATCAGCGGGTTGTAAGCTCGCCCCATGGATTGTGGGCCGTATAGGTTAGTACCCCTTAGTCCAAGACACCATCACTTGTGTCCGGCCAGGCGATGATGGATGTCGTCCTAATGAGAGGGCCCTAAGAATATATCTCCATCATTGCAGGAGCAAATTCCACTCTTGAACTATCCAGTCCCTTGTCAAACTTTTAGATGCACCTATAAGTTGTCGTTATGATCACCTAGTTAAAGATGACGTTTGAGAACCCCAAAGTATGTTGTATAGTAAGAAGTGACTACGATGCTCTTGTAGTCTAAGGACCTAAAACACACGTTAACACTCCGTGTTATAACAATTGACTTTTGCTCATATTATCTCAAAGTTTAACAAACAAGTTTGGGTCGATTCAATATGATCGTTCTTCTAACGTCATGCTCTCATTGTTGTTTTGAGACTATCGTTAAACTTAATGATATCTCAAGATGCAAAAAACATGATCACAAACAACACTTGAGCTAGTCTTTAGCGGTGAGACTAGGAATCTTATTTTATCATTTATCATTCAACACGTGCATATGAGTTTTCCACTGAATCGCATATTCCAGGATCGTAGCAGTTATAGCATATATAGAATATAAACTCTTAATTATAAATAGAGAAATATAATAATGCAATATTATTGCCTCTAGGGCATATTTCCAATAGACTCCCACTTGCACTAGAGTCAATAATCTAGTTCGCACATTTTTTACACCAATGGCAATTCGGTGTTTGTACATGTTTTGCTTATGGTATAGCCTTTGTCCTATCAGATCTTGACAACTTCATATCTGCATGTATCATTTGCATTTCTATGCATCTATCATGATTTCACAAGAATTCATAATTTGTGTGAAACCGGCTTTGCATGTATTGAATCACTGGTAGGACCTTTGATTTCCTTTAACTGAGCTATGGAACCACTATTAAGAAAAGTGTTCCATTGGTATAGTCATCTAGAAAACATATCAATCTCATAAATGAAGTTTTGATTCATCATCCTCCATTGTTGCTTCTAAAGCAACAATATACTCAGCCTTCTGTTATAGAATTCGCCATAGTAACTTTCTTGGACCAATTCCTGTTGGGAAACGTTGCATGGAAAACAAAAAAAATTCTACGCACATGCAATGATCTATCCATGGAGATGCATATCAATGAAGGGGAGGAGTGTGTCTAAATACCCTCATAGACCGTAAGCGGAAGCGTTTCACAACGCGGTTGATGTAGTCGAACTTTCTTCGTGCTCGAACCGATCTAGTACCGAACGCACGACACCTCCGTGTTCTACACACGTTTAGCTCGGGGACGTCCTACGCCTTCTTGATCCAGCAAGACAACGAGGTAGTAGATGAGTTCTGACAGCACGATGGCATGGTGATGGTGATGGTGATGTGATCTTCACGGGGCTTTGCCTAAGCATTACAAAAATATGGCCGAGGGAGTAAACGATGGACGGGGGCGCCACACACGGCTAAGACAATGTTGTGTCCTTGTGTGGCGCCCCTCCCCCCCACACAAACATATATATATATATATATATATATATATATATATATATATATATATATATATATATATATAGGAAAAATCCATCCTACCACCCGGTGGTAGTTACCCCATATGTCTCATATACTACCATGTGGTAGTATATATACTACTTTATCATTTTAAATATATTCGTATATTATATGTAAGATATTTCAAAGCAAGTTACATGAAAAAATTGCATATGGGCCCATAGTTTTTGTTATATTTATGAAATACGTACATATTTGTACGTTAAAAAGAGCATACTCAAAACATGGTATATACTACCTAAAAACTAGTATATATACTACCTAATCATTGTTATATACTACATACTACACGTACATACTCTCAATTTCGACAGATACTATATAAAACATACAAAACATAAGTGGTGGTAACTACCTATATATATATATAGGTGGGAGGGGGGAGGAGGCAACCTAGGGCAGCCAAGTTGCGGCCCAAGGGGATGGCCGCTGGCCCTAGGGCTCCTGCCCTCCTGCCCTCCTGCGCCCCCCTTTCTTTGTATGAAGAAGGGGGACAGAAAGAGGGGGAGAGGGAAGGAAGGGGGAGTCCTACTCCACACTTTCCTTTACCTCCCTTGTTTCCTTCTCCTTCTCATAGGGCTGGCCTCTATATGGGTGCACCAGCCCTTGTGGGCTGCTGTGTTCCCTCTCTTGGCCCATAACGCCCATATCTTTGTTGGGGGTGCCTGAAACTCCTTTCCGGTGACTCGATAAGTACCCGGTACCCTTTGAAACACTTCCGGTGTCCGAATACCATCGTCCTATATATCAATCTTTACCTCTCGACCATTTCGAGGCTCCTCATCATGTCTGTGATCTCATCCGGACTCTAAACAACATTCGGTCACCAAATCACATAACTCATATAATATTATATCGTCAACAAATGTTAAGCGTGCGGACCTTACGGGTTCGAGAACTATGTAGACATGACCGAGACACCTCTCCGGTCAATAAACAATAGCAGAACCAATATTGACTCCTACATATTCTATGAAGATCTTTATCAGTCGAACCGTTATGACAACATACGTAATTCCCTTTGTCCATCAGTATGTTACTTGCCCGAGATTCGATCGTCAATATATCTATACCTAGTTCAATCTCGTTACCGGTGAGTCTCTTTACTCGTTCCGTAATACATCACTTCGAGGGAAACTCCTTAGTCATTTGCTTGCAAGCTTATGATGTTTATTATCGAGAGGGCCCAGAGATACCTCTCCGATACTCGGAGTGACAAATCCTAATCTCGATCTATGCCAGCTCAACAAACACCTTCGGAGATAACTGTAGAGCATCTTTATGATCACCCAATTACGTTGTGACATTTGATAGCACACAAGGTATTCCTCCGGTATCCGGGAGTTGCATAATCTCATAGTCAAAGGAATATGTATTTAACATGAAGAAAGCAATAGCAATAAAACTGAACGATCATTATGCTAAGCTAACAGATGGGTCTATCCATCACATTATTCTCCTAATGATGGCATCCCGTTATCAAATGACAACTCATGTCCATGGTTAGGAAACCTTAACCGTCTTTGATCAACGAGCTAGTTCAGTAGAGGCTTAGTAGGGACACGGTATTTGTTTATGTATTCACACATGTATTTAAGTTTCCAATCAATACAATTCTAGCATGAATAATAAACCTTGATCGTGAATAAGGAATATAAAATAACAACTTTATTATTGCCTCTAGGGCATATTCCCTTTAGTTCCAACTTACTGTGTGACCATAAATTATTTAAGTTGAAACTGAAAAATCGCTTGGAGCACACATGAAGATTTTATGCATGTACTACTTACAACGACCATGTATTGATGTATCTCCTTACAACAGTCTCTTCATTTTTTTCTGTATGAGAGGAATATGTCATCAATACTAAATGACATTTTCAATGTCCTATGATTAACAATTTGACCATTCTAGTAATTTTATTTGCAACTAACTTGTGGTACTAGACATATCTAGTTGTTTACATACCATGGAATACAAGTGTGATTGAAATCATATTCTTCTCATCAGTATTTTAGGATACCGATTCTTGCTTAAAAACTCCTTCCATGTGACTTTACAAGAAACTTTTCTTGGTGTTTCATACTAAACTGTTTTAGTATCTTGTCAACATATATTTTGGCTAAGCCTGATTGGACATCTATCTCCATAGACCATTATGCATAATACCAAGGCTATATGGCCTAAGTACTTTACTGAAAAACTAGTTTCAACAAAGTCTTAGTTTGTGTTAAGAAATTTATATAATTTCTAATCAATAATGTGTCATTGTCATCGACATATCTATAACTTTTTTATTATTTCATGTTATTATATTATCAAGCTTGGATACTTTATATGTCTTTTGTGCTATTTTATATCATTTTTTGGGACTAACCTATTAACCCAGTGCCTAATGATAGTTGTTGTTTTCTGCTTGTTTTTTGGTTTTTCTAGAAAATCAGTACCAAACGGAGTCCAAACGCTACAAAACTTTTTGATGATTTTGTTCTGGACAAGAGAGACCCTAGAAGCTTCAGGAGGAGACCAGATGACGAATGAGGAGATAGCAAGGCAACAGGGAGCGCCTGGGGAGCGCGCACCCTGTTACCTTGTGGGACCCATGAGGCCCCGTCTCACCTAATTATTTCCACTTCTATACATTCTCAAATATTGGGAATCCCCCAGAGAGCCATCTGAAACCCTTTTTCCGCCACCGCATGATTCTGTTCTTCCATGATCCCATCTGGAGGCCTTTTCCGGTACTCTGCCGGAGGGGGAACCGATCATGGAGGGCTTCTACATCATCCTTGTTGCCTTTCGATGATGCACGAGTAGATCACCATAGACCTACGAGTCCATAGCTAGTAGCTAGATGTCTTCTTCTCTCTCTTTGATCTTCAATACAATGTTCTCCTCGATCTTCTTGGAGTTCTATCCGGTGTAATCTTCTTTTGCGATGTGTTTGTTGGGATCCGATGAATTGTGGGTTTATGATCAGATTATTCACTGAAAGTAATTGAGTCTTTTCTGAAATTTATTATGCATGATTGTTATAGCTTTGTATTTCTCTCCAATCTATCCATTTGGTTTGGCCAACTAGATTGATTTATCTTCATGCAAGAGGTGCTTTGTAATGGGTTCAATCTTGCAGTGCTCTATATCCCAGTGACATAGTAGGAGACAATACACATATTTGTATTGTTGCCATTAAGGGTAAAACAACGAGGTTTATTCATATTGATTGGGTTTACTTTGTCTACGTCATGTCATCTTGCTTAAGGCGTTACCCCGTTTTGTCATGAACTTAATACCATAGATGCATGCTGGATAGCACTCGATTGGTGGAGTAATAGTAGTAGATGCATACAGGAGTCGGTCTACTTGTCTCAGACGTGATGCCTATATACATGATCATTGCCATGAATATGTTGCGAACCAACCTATGGTTGGATGGTTAGAGGGACAGCGGTATCCCTAGCCCACCAGGGTTCAAGTTCTGGTGCTCACATTGTTCCTGGATTGATTTCCGGCGATGCGCTTTCAGTGTAAGGAGAGGCTCCCATCGATGATGAGGCGCCTACGGTGACTTCGTAAATATCAAGATGATACACCAGATCAGTCTCTCAAAGGTGCTCACAGGGGTAGGGTGTGCATGTGTGCATTCATAGGGGTGAGTGTACGCGCGTATGTATGAGCGCTTGCGTCTGTACTATGTTCAATTTTTTTATGTGAATATGTCATAATTACTATGCGCTTTTCTATCAATTGCCCAATAGTATTTGGCTCACCCACCGTATGTTATGTGTTCGAGAGAGAAGCCTCTTGTGAAAACTATGGCCCCCGACGGTCTTCCTTTAATATATTATAAAACTAAAAATTCCTCGCTGAAATTTATGCACTTTTATTTTGTTTTGCTATTTACTTTTCTATCTATCACTATCAGAATTAATCCTTGCAAGTAACGAGTCCAGGGGGACTGACAACCCTCTTGCCCATGTTGGGTGCAAGTATTTGCTTTTGTGTGTGTAGGTCCTGCTTAGGGGAGTTTGCTTGGTTCTCTTATTGGTTCGATAACCTTGTTTCTCACGGAGGGAAATACTTATCTCTACTGTACCGCATCTCCCCTCCTCTTCGGGGAAATCCCAACACAGTTTACAAGTATCAGGAAGAATTTCTGGCAGCATTGCCGGGGAGACATCATCAATTCTCGTAGGTTCCTACATACAAACTATCATCTACTTGCTTACTTTTTATTTGCCTCTCTTTTTCACCTCCCTCAACTTCTTATAAAAACTGAAAAACACGAAAATGTTTGCCTTGCTAGTTTGCTTTCTTGTCACTATGTCTCAAGAAAACACCAAGTTGTGTGAATTTTCAAATACTAATAATAATTATTTTATTAGCACTTCAATTACTCCTCCCGCCACTAGTGAGGAGTAATGTGATATTAATGTTGCATTGCTAAATCCTGTTATGAAAGAACATTTTTTTGGAAATCCTAATGAAGATGCTGAATCCCGTCTTAATACTTTCGTTTGAATTATGTAATATGCAAAAGAAAAAAGATGTGGATAATGATATTATAAAGTTTAAATTATTTCCTTTCTTGTTAAGGGAATCATGCTAAATCTTGGTTTTCATCCCTGCCTCGCAATAGTATTGATTCATGGGATAAGTGTATGGATGCTTTCATTGTCAAGTATTTTCCTCCCACTAAGATTATTTCTCTTAGAAATCAAATTATGAATTTTAAGCAACTTGAGCATGAACGTGTTGCACAATCTTGGGAGAGAATGAAATTAATGATTGGAAATTGTCCCACTCATGGTTTATGCTTATGGATCATAATCCAAAAAAATTATGCGGGACTAAACATTGTGTCGAGAAATCTTCTAGACTCTGTTGTAGGTGGTACTTTTATGGAAATTACATTAGGAGAAGCTACAAAATTCCTTGATGATATAATGAAAAATTATTCTCAATGGCACACCGAACGAGCTCCAACTGGTAAGAAGGTAAACTCGGTCGAAGAAGTTTCTACTTTGAGTGATAAAATGGGTGCTCTTATGAAAATACTTGCTAGTAAAAATTCTCATGTTGATCCTAATGATGTGCCACTATCTACTTTGGATGAGCAAAATAATGATGCCATTGATGTGAATTTTGTCTCTAGAAATAATTTCAACAACAATGCTTATAGAGGTAATTTTAATTCTAGGCCGTATCCCGGAAGATCCTCTAATAATTATGGTAATTCATATAATGATAATAATAGGATACCTACTGATCTTGAGAACCAAATTGAAGAATTTATTAGTTGTCAAAAGATTTCCAATGCTATGATAGAAGAAAAATTGCATAAGGTTGATGATATGGCTAGAAATGATAGAATTGCTCATGATGTGGAAAATATTAAAATTAAAACCTTGCCACATAAGCATGATATTAATGAGTCAACTAAATCTATTTAAGTCTCCATTAATGAAAGTAAAGAATAAACCACTAGGTTGAGAGCTAAGTGGGAATTCCTAGAAAAAGCTATTCGGTTCGGTTTTTATTGTAATCATGATGAAGATATTAAAATTATTGGAGTAACACACATAGAATCTTTGTTTAGTACTCCCTTCATTCCTAAATATTTGTCTTCTTAGAGATTTCAACTGGATTACCACATACGAATGTAAATAGACATATTTTAGAATATAGATTCACTCGTTTTGCTTTGTATGTAGTCACTTGTTGAAATCTCTAGAAAGACAAATATTTAGGAATGGAGGGAGTAATATAAAAAATGATGAAAAAGGGAATGGAGATGAGTCAAGTTTAGCTAGAAGGCGTCCCAATTGTTTGGAGGGTGATGATCTTAATGACAAAAATGATAAAAGTGGGTTTGGAGAGGTCAAGACTTTAAATAGTGATGTGCCCATTAATTTGGATTACAAGGACTTTAATTATGATAGTTGTTCTTTAATATAATGTATTTCCTTGTTGCAATCCATGATAAATTTACCAAATGCTTATGAACAAAATAAAACTTTACTAAACATACTATAGAAGCTATGATGAAGCTTATGAAGAAACATTAGAACTGGAGGTTTCTATACCTAGGAAATTGCATAATGAATGAGAAACTAATATTAAATAAAGATTAAATATTATGAGTTTAATGCTTTGTGTGATCTAGGAGCTAGCGTCTGTACTATACAAAAATCTTTATGTGACGTGCTAGGTCTAACCGATATGGATGAATGTTCCCTTAATTTTGCACTTAACATATTCAACTATTAAGAAACCATTGGGTATAATAAATTATGTGCTCATACTTACTAATAAAAATTATTTGCTTCTTGGATTTCATTGTGCTTGATATTGAATGCAGTTAATCTTGTCCTATAGTACTTGGTAGGCCTTTCCTATGAACCATAGGTGCTATTATTGATATGAAAGAAGGAAATGTAAGACTCCAATTTCCAGTCAAGAAATAAATGGAACACTTCCCTAGACAGAGAATTATGCCACCATATGAATCTATTATGAGGGCCACCTATGGAATTAATACTAAGGATGATAATACTTGAAACAATTCCTTACGCTTAGATAGGGGCGTAAAACAATAGCACTTGTTGGGAGGCAAACCAATAGTTATCTTAATTTTTTGCTTTTATTTCCGTTTTTGTGTGTTGACACAATTATTGGTACCGTTATGATTGTGTTTTTATGTTTTAATTAGTATTTGTCCCAAGTAAAGACTTTGTGATGATTTGGTTGATAGTTGACTTGATTCTATGAAAAAATAGAAATTTTTGCACACTGGAATTATTATAATTCACTAGAACGTGATAAAATTCTGAAATTTTCACACATGATTGATATACAAATTGCACACGCTATTCTTATTTTTCAGATTTTTTGGAGTTTCACAAGTATAGTGTTTGTTCATATCACTATAGACCATTTTGTTTTAGACAGATTTTGTTTCCTATTGCATAGTTTGCTTGTTTTAATGATGCTATGGATTATATCAAGGGGAGGGGGCATAATTCATGGAGAAGTTAGAATACAATGGCTATTATGCAATAATAAGATATGAATGGGTCCACAACAGTACCTAAAGTTCATGATTTGTCTATTATACTAACGGATCTCATGAGGTTTCTGTTGAGTTTTGTGTGCTGGAGTTTTCAAGCTTTGGGTGAGATCACCATGGATAAAGGAATAAGGAGCAGCAAGACCCTAAGCTTGTGTATTCCCAAGGCACCCTGATACATCTCCAATATATCTGTATTTTTTGTTCCATGCTATTATAGTATCAATCTTGGATGTTTTATATGCAATTAGAAGCAATTATATATCATTTTTGGGACTAACCTATTAACTTAGTGCCCAGTGCCAGTTGTTATTTTTGTGTGCCTATTTTTGGTTTTTAGAATATTAATACCAAACTAAGTCCAAATGCCACAAACTTTTTGGAGATTATTTTCTGGATAAAAGAGACCCTGGAAGCTTCGGCAGAGGGCCAGAAGATGAAGGAGGGGGCCATGAGGCACTAGGGCAGATCCAGGGGTTAGGCGCGCCCTGGTGGCTCATGGGACCCACTTTCACCCTCTTGACCTAATTCCGCCTCTATAAATTCTCTAAAATCGGGAAACCAACAAAGACCCACCCAAAATACTTTTTTCGCCGCCGCAAGCTTCTGTTCTCGAGAGATCCTATCTAGAGGCCTTTTTCGGCACTCTGCCAGAGGGGCAATCAATCACAGAGGGGCTCTACATCAACCTTGCCGCCCTTTCGAAGATGTGTGAGTAGTTTGCCATGGACCTACGGGTCCATAGTTAGTAGCTAAATGCTTCTTCTCTCTCTTTGATCTTCAATACAATGTTCTTAGAGATCTATTCGATGTAATCACTTTTTGCAGTGTGTTTGTTGGGATCCGATGAATATTGACTTTGTGATCAGATTATCCATGAATATTATTTGAGTCTTCTCTAAACTCTTTTATGCATGATTATTACAACTTTGTATTTCTCTCCGGTCTATTGATTTGGTTTGGCCAACTAGACTGATTTTCCTTGCAATGGGAGAGGTGCTTTGTTATGGGTTCAATCTTGTAATGATCTATATACCAGTGATAGAAAGGGACAAGACATGTATTTGTATTGTTTCCATTAATGATAAAAATATGGGGTTTATTCAAGCGTGAGTTTACTTTGTCTACATCATGTCATCTTGCTTAATGCGTTACTCCATTCTTTATGAACTTAATACTCTAGTGCATGCTAGATAGTGGTCTATGGGTGGAGTAATAGTAGTAGATGCTAGCCAGAGTCAGTCTACTTGTGTTGGACGTGATGCCTATGTACATGATCATTGTCTTGGATATCATCATCATTATTCACTTTTCTATCAATTGCCCAATAGTAATTTGTTTACCCACCGTATGCCATTTTCAAGAGAGAAGCCTCTAGTGCAAATTATGGCCCCCGAGTCTACCTTTATCATCTATTAAAATCCAAAAATCCCTTGCTGCAATTTTTCTTTACTTATTTTGTTTTGTGTTTTATTTATCTATCTACCACTACAAAATTTCATCTTTGCAATTAACTGATGAGGGATTGATATACATGTTATTAATGTGTACCTTACTAATGCTTATAGTAGCACCTGGGTATTTGATACTGGTTCGGTTGCTCATATTTGTAACTCGAAACAGGAACTACAGAATAAACGAAGATTGACTAAGGATGAGGTGACGGTGCACGTCGGGAATGGTTCAAAGGTCGATGTGATCGCCGTCGGCACGCTACCTCTACATCTACCTTCGAGATTAGTTTAGACCTCAATAATTTTTATTTGGTGCCCGCGTTGAGCATGGACATTATATATGGATCTTGTTTATTGAGAAACGGTTATTCGTTTAAATCGGAGAATAATGGTTGTTCTATTTATATGAGTAATATCTTTTATGGTCAAGCACCCTTGATGAATGGTCTATTCTTGTTAAATGTCGATCGTAGTGATACACATATTAACAATATTGATGCCAAAAGATGCAAACTTGATAATGATAGTGCAACGTACTTGTGGCACTGCCGGTTAGGTCTCAACATGGCCCTCGTCAGGTTCGGGTGCGGGTAATGGTCACCCAAACCCTTACCCGTCTCAATATTTTTCGCCCAAACCAGTACCCATACCCGCACCTCGGGTTTCAAATTGTTGCCATACCCGTACCCGGCCGGGTGCGGGTAATACCTGCTGTCATGGAAATATTACGTCAGATGTCCTCGTGTAAGGACTTAGTCGTGGAGCCATCGCGATGGCTTAGCTTAAAGGGGTTAAATCGGACTAAGGACACGAGGGATTTTATACTAGTTCGGCCCCTTCGATGAAGGTGAAAGCCTACGTCTAGTTGTGATGGGATTATTGGGGTCTCGCTAACCAAGGAGCTAAACAAGCTATGCCTGGCTATCAAGTTGTGTTTCCTGTCCCTGAACCGCCGCCGGGTCATCCCCTTATATACACGGGTTGACGCCCGGCCGGTTTACAGAGTCCCGAGGCCGACTCATACAAGTGTTCGGCTCGGTCTCCCCTTTCCTTATCTTACAACACAAGTTACATGACTATGTCGGTTTACCACTATGGGCCCTAATCCGCCTTTGGGCTCCGTGCCTCTAAGCTTCATATAAAGCGCCATCTTCGGAGTCTTCGTGGGCTTCAATATAGTTGAGGGTGAACCGGCCCCTCATGGGCGGTTTACACTCAGTAGTTATATCCCCAACATTAGGCCCCAGATTGATTTGAACCTGTTCATGTCAATCTTCAGTACTTAGAAAATTCCTGTGAACATCTTCCTTCATTTCTTATAAACCGCCATGTTGTCTTCCCTTTATAAACCTTGTTAAACCGCCATGACGTCATCCTCTGGACACAAAAACGGATCATCATGACGTCATCTCTGTAAAAAATGAATAAAAAGATTCCTCTTATTAATATCATCCCGGAAATCGAGGCGACAGCTGCGCCACTTGCCGCTTTTTGACTCCTTGATTTTCGTGCCGGTCCTTAACCATTTTCCTTATAAATAGACCTGGGGGCCCTTTCCTTTCTTCCCCTTCCGCACTTCTTCTTCTTCCTCGCGATGCCCCAGCTCTGAAGCTCCGCCGCTGCCCTCGACCTTCGAACGCTGCATCAACAGAGGCCGCTGCATCAATCTGGTTGTACCAGAGACCTTCGGCGTTCCTCCGCTGTCCTGTGCATCTGGTAAACCTTCTCCCTCATAACCCTAGATCTTTCTCTTAGGGTTCCTGTTTGCATCTGCGTTCATAGGTACTCATCCTAATCTCTTCGTATTCACTTCTGCCATAGCTTTTTTGACTCAACCGTAGCATAAATCTCGTGCGGTAGTTGCTCCGCATCCAATTTAGTACTTAGTAGGTCTTCCTCTTTGTATGTACTCTCTTGATAGAACGCATGAACTTCTCTGCTCCATTTAACACCTTTATAAATCACAGAAAATTTTCTTACTGAACCTTTGGTAGATCCAAATTAATTCCATCACCGAGCGATACCTGTTTCTGTCAACACTTAGCAGATTTCGAACCCAATCCCTTCTGCATATGGGCGGTTTAACCTTTGATGACCAATCCGCCATATACCATTAGCCCTCTCTTAAACCGCCAACCGAACTTGATCAGCAATTCGCCGGTTTAACACTGGAAAATACACTTAAACCTTTTAATTTGTAAACCGACATATTTTTTTTCTCTTCCAGCTTTCCTTTCCGAGATGACAAAACAATTTGTTGCCTGCAACTGGGTTCCATCCCGGATTACGGAGACACAAATCAATGGATATGTCACCACTGGCGCTTTAGCTTCCAAAAGGATCCTGCAATGGCGTGTTCCAGATTCTGAATGCCCTCCTAAACCTCAAGATGGAGAAGTGGTTGTTTTTATGCAACACTTAGACCGGGGATTCAGCCCGCCCGGATCATAAAATTTCTGGGATGTCCTCGCAAGCTTCCAGATCCATCCACAAGACGTTGGACCGAATTCCGTGTCCAATATATGCAACTTTCAGGTCTTCTGCAAAGTTTACCTCCAAGAAAAGCCATCTGTGGAGTTGTTCCAGGATTTCTTCCACTTGAACCATCGCACAGAGTTATCTGATGGTCCCAACACAGAGCTTGGTGGCGTTTCAATTCAGAAACGGAAAGAAGTTGACTTCCCACATGCAAAACATCATAGCCATCCTAAGGATTGGAACCAGACTTGGTTTTACTGCCGGAACACTGCCCTGACGGAGAAAATCCTCTACCGGGCTATCGTCCACACCGGCTTAGCAACAACCATCCATTACCATCACGCTTATCCGCCGCAGAGCGAAGGGCTTTTGCTCCTCAAATCGCCAAGGTCCGGGCCCTCATGGCCAACGGTTTAACTGGCATTGACCTCGTCCGCTGCTGGGTATCATGGGGTATTTTGCCTTTAAGCCGCTGTCTCGGTTTGATGCATGAATACATTGGCAATGTAAAAGACCCTCAACGCTATCATGAAGTAGAAATGACAGAGCTTGAAGTTACTGAATCTACAAAGAAGATGCTTGATGAGACAATCTCTGCATGTAGTCAAACCGGACTGACACCTTTTTGCGTCTCCAATCCTCCACCAGCGGTAAAATTTATCTTATTATTTACTGATTCGCCTCTGTTTTAAGTGTGTGTTTGATATTGCTTTGCCTTACTATTACAGGCCAACAGCTCCTTCTGGAAATGTACTAAACCGGCCAAGGCTCGTCCCAAGACCAAAGTTACCAAGAAGGTTTCCAAGAAGAAAACCACCGAGTCTTCTGATCCGCCAGAAGATGAGGAATCAGATGCAGAGGTAAAACTTGACTAACTTGATTCCTTATTTGTACATTGTGTTGACAATGATTGTTTCCAGGAGGAGGCTAAGGCGAGTCACGCAGATAATTCTGAGGTAATCACTCTTTCTTCCGATTTCTGATCTTGTGCCGGTTCAAAAAGTTCGCCGCACAATCCAGAAAGTAAAACTATCTCACCCTCTTGCTCATTTGGATCCAAAATTTTCTGTGAAGTCACAGCAAGCTGCAGAACGTCGTACAACCCGGCATAGCGGTCAGGAAATCACATCGTCCGATTTACCAGATACACTAAACCGGAAACGTTGTCCAAAGGTGACTTATTCTCCTGAAAAGCTTTATCCTTTGAAGGGTTTCTTCCGATGCCCACTCAATCCATCTGATCCGAATTATCAGGCATCGTCCAACTCATCTGGCGGTTCATCAACCAGTCAGCTGCCTCCCCTGAAGATCGTTGCTGGGTAAGTACATTTTTGCATTGTTTCTTTCTGGAACATGCGTCGGTTTATTATATTCTAACTTTGAATGTTGTAGCGCCAAGGCCCGACTGAGTAAAAAGGCCAAGACCAGCGGCCATGCTGACGAAGTTGATCCGGAGAAGAGCCCTGAAGGACACTCTGGCCAAGTTATCTACAATGCCAGCAGAGATAGAAGAGGTGAAGCGGTCCGCTGCCAGAGCTGGCGCTTTGTTAGCACTGACCTGAGCCAAGGCATGGATAGCTGACCTTGATCCGGTCAATATCGCCAAGGGCTTTCCTAGTGAACAGGAAAATGGGGCAGTGTTTGACAATGATACCCTCAAACGTGTGACAAGAGAGATGCGTCCTCTGGAGAGTCAACTAGCAGAAGAAGCAAACTTGACGGTTCACCGGTCCTTCTATGATGCTGACAACAAACGGGTTGAGGCTATCATTCCGGAAGTGCAAAATCTTATTCCGCCAATCCGTAAGCTACGCCCCTGACGTTGATCCGACTGATCTTATAAGTGAAGAGGCTGTCTTTCAGGCCTTAACCCGGATTGACTGGACCACCGCTGATTTCCAACCATTGGAGGAGGATGAGGAGGTTGAACCAACGCTAGATGATCCATCTACCTCACGTCAACATGGTGATGATGCTTGATCCGGCAATCCGGTTGATTTTGCACAAAAACTATCCGGTTTAAGACAATTCCATATTTTGGGCTGTTTAAGTGCCTTGTAATAGGGTAGCAAAAATACTTTGATCTGCTGCCATCGTGCAGTTGGAAATACTTTATGTGATCCATCATTAAAATTTCAATGTTGGCTCATATATCATAAGATGCAATCCCTATGTCT
This sequence comes from Triticum dicoccoides, assembly GCF_002162155.2. Lineage (NCBI taxonomy): Eukaryota > Viridiplantae > Streptophyta > Magnoliopsida > Poales > Poaceae > Triticum > Triticum dicoccoides. The sequence continues at coordinate 492,714,796 of NC_041387.1, forward strand.
GCATAAAAAGAATTTTCCTGGCGGTTTACCGTCGGACGGGTCATAATGCCCAAGGCAAAGCCTGATTGATAATCAAACTTGACAAAATATGAAATAACTCATACCTATGATGTGATATCATGTTAGTTGGTTTACCAACCTTTGACTGTAATAAGGGTGAAGACCCAAAAGTTGAAGTTTTTGTACAACTTCACCTTGTACTGATGGTGTATAAGAAGTCATGCCGGGCTACGATGAACACCAGATGATCAAAAACTGGCGACAAGTAGTCAAAGCCAGGCCGGGTTAACAAACTCCGGTTTAATAAGGTTTGTTAACTTTTAGTTGAGACCCAAGCCGGGTTAACAAACACCGGTTTAAAATGATGACTTGAAAAGCCATACTAGATCAAAGATGCCGGTTTAACACAAAATTCAGCAAAAAGAAACAAGTGCAAACAAGACCGTGTAGTCGAGGCTTTTCAAGGGCTGCCAGGCCCAAATTCGAGGCTTTTCATGGGCTGCCAGGCCACTGAGTTAAACCATTTGACAAAGCCTTTTAAGATGGCCCTCCAACTAACCAATCACCGTTTTAACTTTGACAAGTGCAGGGTCTCAATGAGAGTAACTGTCAAATGTTCAGAGGGTCGTGCCAGGATGACCTGGATAGGAGTGGCTTACTTGATGAAGGCAGGTTAACCCGGGGTTTTAGGTAAATATACCAGGCTTCCAAGCCGTGGGGCGATACCCAGCTACAAGGGTCCATTCAAACTCCTGAGTATTTGACACAATGAGCCCCCAAGTAACATGATGAGCTGTGCTCATTAGGTGCCTATGTTTGAGCTGTGCATAGCATCCAGACTCTCTTTGGCCCTTCGGGTGTGAAGCTCCCGAGCTGTATTATGGCATAATAGCCGGTTTAATAGGTAGTACTCCGCTTTGACAGCTGAAGCCCCCATGCAACTCAAAAGATATTTTGAGAGAAAAAACAGCAGAGGCCCTGCTTATAGCAAGGATGCTAGTTTATTTTATTGATCATAATATATACATTGTCGAAATATGTACATAAGAAAAGCCTATGGCTCAAGTATAGTAAGACCGTAGGAGAGCTATGTTCCACGGCCGCCGGGTCTCCTCCTCAGAAGTACGTGAGTTGTCTCAAACGTCAATGAGGTAGTATGATCCGTTGTGCAGATTTTTGCTGACCACAAAGGGTCCTTCCCAAGGTGGGGATAACTTGTGCATGTCGGTCTGATCCTGGATGAGACGGAGCACCAAATCGCCTTCTTGAAAGGTTCTTGTTCTAACCCGACGGCTATGATAACGCCGCAAGTCTTGCTGGTAAACCGCCGAACGGGCTAAAGCCATATCTCGTTTTTCATCCAACAGGTCCAATGCCTCCTGGCGTGCTTGCTCATTGTCCGCTTCAACATAATTAACAACTTGGGGTGAATCATGACGAATATCACTTGGTAAAACCGCCTCTGCCCCGTACACCATGAAGAAAGGCGTGTAACCCGTCGATCTGTTGGGAGTGGTGTTGATGCTCCATAACACAGAAGGTAATTGTTCCACCCAACAACCCGGCGTCCGCTTTAAAGGAACCATAAGCCGGGGTTTAATACCCTTCAAGATTTCTTGATTAGCTCTCTCTGCTTGACCATTGGTCTAGGGGTGCGCCACAGATGCTAAGTCAAGCCGGATGCGTTCTCTCTGACAAAAATCTTCCATCTCACCTTTAGAGAGGTTTGTGCCATTATCCGTGATGATGTTGTGTGGAAAACCAAAGTGGAAGATAATCTTTTTGAGAAATTGAACCGCCATAGCCGCATCACACTTGCTGACAGGCTCCGCTTCAACCCACTTGGTAAATTTGTCAACCGCCACCAGCAAGTGAGTCTTTTTATCCTTGGAGCGTTTAAAGGGTCCCACCATGTCAAGCCCCCATGTGGCAAACGACCAAGTGATGGGAATCATCCGTAGTTCTTGAGCCGGAACATGAGCCCTGCGTGAAAACTTTTGACAAGCATCACACCGCTTTACCAGATCCTCCGCATCAGCATGAGCTGTCAACCAGTAGAACCCATGACGGAAAGCCTTTGCAACCAAGGACTTTGAACTGGCATGATGACCACAATCCCGTTCATGAATTTCCTGTAGGATTTCTTGGCCTTCTTCAGGGGAAACACAACGCTGAAATACGCCTAAAACGCTGCAGCGGTGTAACTCACCATTGTGAATGACCATGGATTTGGACCGCCGAACAATCTGCTGAGCCAGGACATCATCATCTGGTAACTTGCCCTGGTTCATATACGCCAGATACGGAACTGTCCAATCCGGCACAATGTGCAAAGCGGCCACTAATTGAGCCTCCGGATCAGGAACAGCCAAATCCTCCTCTATAGGCAGCTTAATAGACGGGTTATGCAAGATATCTAGAAAGGTATTGGGAGGTACCGGTTTACGCTGAGATCCAAGCCGGCTCAATGCGTCTGCTGCTTCGTTTTTGCGCCGGTCGATATGCTCAACCTGATACCCTTGAAGTAACCCACCACAATATCCACCTCACGCCTGTAAGCCGCCATGAGTGGATCCTTAGAATCCCAAGTACCAGAAACTTGCTGAGCCACCAGATCAGAGTCTCCAAAGCATCGCACCCGGCTTAAGTTCATCTCCTTGGCCACGTGGAGTCCATGAAGCAGAGCCTCATACTCAGCTGCATTGTTAGTACAGGGGAACATTAAACGGAGGACATAACGAATGTTATCACCTCGAGGGGAAGTAAGAACAACGCCAGCCCCCGAGCCCTACAATTGCCTGGACCCATCAAAGTGAATAGTCCAGTATGTATTATCCCGTTTGTCCTCCGGCGCCTGCAACTCAGTCCAATAGTTGACAAAATACACAAGTGCCTGAGATTTTATAGCTGTTCGAGGCACATACTTTAGACCATGTGGACCAAGCTCAATTGCCCATTTTGCAACCCGGCCAGTTGCCTCCCTGTTCTGAATTATATCACCCAATGGAGCTAAACTAACCACTGTAATGGGATGGCCTTGGAAATATTGCTTGAGCTTCCGGCTTGCCATAAAACCCCCATATACAAGCTTCTGCCAATGCGGATATCGCTGCTTTGACTCAATAAGCACCTCACTGATATAGTAAACCGGTCATTGAACCGGGTACTCCTTACCAGCCTCTTTGCGCTCCAGCACCATTGCCACACTGACAACACGAGCATTAGCAGCCACGTACAACAATAACGGCTCTTTGTTGACCGGAGCAGCAAGGACTGGCGGTTCAACCAACTGGCGCTTCAAGTCTTCAAACGCCGCATTAGCCGCATCACTCCAGACAAGGGTGTCTATTTTCTTCAACATCTGATACAGCGGGATCGCCTTCTCTCCCAAATGGCTGATAAACAGGCTCAGTGCTGCAATCCGACATGCTAAACGTTGAACATCATTGATGCATGCCGGTTTAGCCAAAGATGTAATTGCTTTGATCTTCTCCATGGAAAACAGTGTTGGACGGTTTAAGACTCTTGTCTGTCAACCCCATGCGATGGAAGGTTTCATAATACAGAATGTTGATACTGCTCCCTCCATCCATGAGTACCTTGGTGAACTTATAACCTCCCACTTGAGGTGCCACCACCAATGCCAGGTGACCCAGATCGTCAACCCGGGGTGGATGATCCTCTCTGCTCCATACAATAGGTTGCTCAGACCACCGCAGGTAACGTGGCACCGCCGGTTCAACAGCATTAACAGCCCTCTTGTGAAGCTTCTGATCGCGCTTGCACAAACTAGTGGTAAATACGTGATACTGCCCACCATTCAACTGCTTTGGGTGACTCTGATAACCCGACTGTTGTTGATTTCCTTGATTACTCTGCTGGTTATTACCACTTTGATTGTTCTGGTTGCCTTGGTTATTCTGAAATCCGGAGCTTGAACCGCCACCGCCATGAAAACCTGGGCCTGAACCGCCCGATGGACCCTGATCATACCGGAAAAGATCAGAGTTTTTGAACTCCTTCATAATGTTACAATCTTTCCAGAGATGTGTCGCAGGAACCTCCTTGGTCCCATGCTTTGGACAGGGTTGATTCAACAAACGTTCCAGATCATTGCGCCGCCACGCTGGGGCGGTTTACCCTTACGGCGCTGCACATTAGCATTAGCTACAAAATCTGAATCTGCTTTACGCTTACCATTATTCCCATGACCTCCTTGGTTGTGCTGCTGTTCCTTTGCACCACTGTTCTTCTTTCCATTCTCCGGTTTCTCCTCATCAGAATCGGGATCCTTGGTATTATCAGAATCGGCATACTTGACCAAAGCGGCCATGAGGGTACCTATGTCGTTGTAGTGATGCTTGAGACGTCTCAGGTTCATCTTCAGTGACTTAAACCGGCAATTACGCTCCAAGGTGATGATTGCTGAGCTGGCATTAATACGGTCCGATGAGTGCAAGTCTTCTGGAACCCGGTGCACCCAATGAGTTGTTGATTCGTTCTCCCCTTGTACACAGGCGTCAAGATCCACTATAGACATAGGCTGTTTACACGTGTCCTTGAAATTGGCTATAAACCGGGCCTTCAACTGGTCCCATGACTCGATGGAGTTAGGTGGTAAGTTCTTTAACCAAGTCCGGGTTGTCCCCTCCAACATCACCGTGAAGTATTTTGCACATGCTGCTTCATCAACGTCCAGCATTTCCATTGCCATCTCATAGCTTTCCACCCACGCCTCGGGTGGCTGATCAGTGGTGTAATTCGGCACCTTACACAGACCCTTGAAGTCCTTAGGCATTCGCACGTTATGGAGAGCCGGAATAGGGCACGACACTCCCCACGAGCTGAAAGCAACTCCGACACCTCGGTCTACTGACGCTGCTGGCTGAACCGGGGCGGGTTGATATCGACCCGTATGTTGTGCTGCTAAAGCGGCCTCCCTTTGTGCCCTGCCATTATCCACCACATACTAAGCGTTCAAATTGCCACGCGCCGGATTAGGTCCTTGAGGGACAATGCGATGCCGTGCACTGCTAGACACCTCCGGTTCATCCATATGCCTGCTATAGCTTTTGCTCGGCCATGGAGTTGAGTGAACCCTGTCTCGGCTGTATGAATAAGCTTACTGTTGTGTCAAAGATGTCTAAAGAAGATCACTGGCCTGCCGCGTCTCAACCGCTGCCGGCGATTCACCTTCGATTGGAATAGCAGTCAGCCGGGATGCCGCTGCTATCATATTATCCAATGGGGTAGAAAAGTGACCCGGCGGAGCTGTGGTGTACTGCGGCGGGTTGTCCGTACGCTGAGGCGGCCCCATCATCTGAGGTTGCTCCGGAGCTTCGATCCTTGGATCGGTATTCCGGTTTACTGCTGGCGGGTTACTAGTTCCTGCCCCCGGCGTTCCAAAGAGATTCATTGCATTGTAATCCGCTGGCAAGCAAGATTGATGTTTCCTCCTGGACACTTGATTTAAAGCGTTCTGATCCATCAAAAGCCGATAATTCTCAGCTTCAATTCTTTGCGCCTGGGCGTCTAAAGCGGCCCGCTCCTCAGCCATCCTGGTTTCCTCAGCTGCTAAGTCCGCTTTGGCTTGTGTTATCTGATCCTTCAGGCTAGCAATGTCCGCATTGTGCTGATCCTGCGTTGCTGGCGTAACTATAGTGGTTAGCAAGACCGCCCAGGCATCCATCAACCCGGAGAGAACTTGAGCCGGCCGGCGCACGGAGCTTCCTGCCCCTGCTACCGGTCCAGACGCTGCTACAGTAGAGTTTTGCAAAGTTGGCTGTGTTCCAGCCATGAAGATTCCAACGTGGTTCGGCGTTTCAAGGAACTCCGGAATACTGGTGCCAGCGGAATACCCTTCAAACACGCCATCCTGAACTTGGTATAAGGATTCGGTTTCACCAGATGATTCGCCATCGGAATAAGCGATCATGTCACCCTCAGACACCGGTTCAGATCTGATCCCATGGACACATCCTACGAACGCACGCTTCACGGGAGTCTGAACCAGGGAGGGACTTGCACGCTGAGCTGTCTCGACGAGGTCGGTGCAGATGCCCGGCTCAGGGCCCGGTTCGCCGATCTTGCCGATGAAGACGTGAATTCCGCCGAAGGGGACCCGGTACCCATACTCGATTGAGCCGGCCTCGGGGCCCCAGCCTGTATCGTTGATGTAAAGCTTGCTGCGACAACTTTTGGTCATCCGGCCCGTCACGTATCCCTTGAGTCCTTCAAAGCTGCCCTTCAAGAACTCGAAACCATCGTGCAATAGCCCCACGGTGGGTGCCAACTGTCATGGAAATATCACGTCAGATGTCCTCGTGTAAGGACTTAGTCATGGAGCCATCGCGACGGGTTAGCTTAAAGGGGTTAAACCGGAGTAAGGACATGAGGGATTTTATACTAGTTCGGCCCCTTCGACGAAGGTGAAAGCCTACGTCTAGTTGTGATGGGATTATTGGGGTCTCGCTAACCAGGGAGCTAAACAAGCTATGCCTGGCTATCGATTTGTGTTTCCTGTCCCTGAACCGCCGCCGGGTCGTCCCCTTATATACACGGGTTGACGCCCGGCCGGTTTACAGAATCCCGAGGCCGACTAATAGAAGTGTTTGGCTCGGTCTCCCCTTTCCTTATCTTACAAGACAAGTTACATGACTATGGCGGTTTACCACTATGGGCCCTAATCCGCCTTTGGGCTCCGGGCCTCTAAGCTTCATATAAAGCGCCATCTTCTGAGTCTTCGTGGGCTTCAATATAGTTGAGGGTGAACCGGCCCCTCCTGGGCGGTTCACACTCAGTAGTTATATCCCCAACACCCGCGGTTTAAAATACCCATATCAGCCACCTTTCTTAATTCACATTTCACCATGTATTTTTAGCATGTCCGCATATATACACAAACTTTCAACATGTATACTTCAAAATTTCAACACATATATACCACATTTTAGCATTTGAGCACAAACATATCACGATTTTTTCTGCGATGGAATAAAAAATGGTATTAATTTATAAAATTGGATAGTGATAAGCATGAACTAGATGGCACCAAACAATGTAAAATTGCATTCATGGATGAGTAGCCTATAAGTGAACTTAGAGAAACATTCACATACATTCTTTCTTCTTTTTTCCAATAACAAGACGAACTAGAGGGACACAATTTTCTATAATTTTATTTTGTTGAAGTTACTTATGCATCCCCTACTTTTGAATGATCAAATGAAGAATACTACAATAGGATCAATAAAATAAGAGACAAAATCATGAGTTTACAAAACAAGATTAACGCATTTAAACAAGATCATGCACAAGTATAAGGGGAGGGAATTTTGGGTTGAGGCTAGTATCGTGGTTCTAAGTCTGACAGTAGAAAGGGGGGTAGGTATGGAGAGGCAAGATCTTAGCTATGGTGGAGATGTACACACGAGGTTTACGAGTTCAGGCCCTTCTTTGAGGAAGTAACAGCCCTACGTCTCGGTGCCCGGAGGTAGTCGATTGGATTATGTGTGTTGTGTTACAGGGGGTGTGAACCCTTTTCCTAGAGGAGGGGGTGGCTTATATAGAGTGCGCCAGGACCCCCGCCCCCTCCATTACAAAGGGCTTAATGTACATAAAGTGGGGGCGTTACAGGTAACGGCAGTCTTGAATGTTCTTAATGCTCATGAAGACTAAGGAGTGAATGCCCGACCGTTGTATGTCCTACCGACTCCTGGTCTTCGACATAGTCGAGTGATTCCCATATGGTCGAGTGAAGGTAAGGAATGATAGTCGAGTGATTGCATCATCAAGTGGATTCTTGGTCTTCTTATCTTCTGGGGTAGCGACCTTGGGTAGGACGTGTAGGTTAGGCCTATGACCCTACCCCAGGTCTGTATCCTCATCAGTAGCCCCCGAATGGATTAAGGTGCAAGTGCAAAGTAGGCTGAAATTGAACCTGTTCTGAGCTTCGGGACCTCGAGAGTGCTTTCTGCAAGTTTGAACGCCTGCGTCGGTATTTCATGTCGACTCAGTCGCCTTGATCCATTCAGCGGACACTCGAGTGAACTGTTGATCTCATGTGCCGAGTGTTGTGTTGGAGCGCGGGATCCTGGGCGCGATTATCTGTAGTGTATCCCGGATTTCCCAGGATACGAAATTTTGGGGAAGCACGCCGGACGGGGGGTTGCCGAAGTGGGCGGAGCGGATAAACATTGATTCCTCTATTCCCGCGCTGCCTTTTTTGCCACGTACGCTGCACGTGACTGTTGCGGGATTTGACGGGATCGTCCGGCCCCACGCGTCAGTCACTTGGAAATGATCTCTTATAAGGTGACCAGACCGAGGCGTCCACACTGTGCGCATCTTCTCTTCCTTCTTCTTTATCTGCTTCTCCGCCGCACCTTACTCTTCCGCTCCGACGCCGCTGCCCCGTTGCCATGGTGAAGGACAAGACGGCGGCGCTAGAGCACGCAAAGAAGACGAAGGAGGTGGCAAAGGGCAAGAAGCAGCAACGCGGGTCGTCGTCGCATGCGGGGCTGCCGCCGGGCTGGATCCAGGGCGATTGGATCCGGTCTTTGATTCGACAGGCAGACCTGGACGAGCTGGCGGAGTCGGGGTTAATCGCCAAGGGAGCGGCGAGGCTGCCGGAGGGGGAGATGAGTCCTCAACCTCGACTGGGTGAGTGTGGTCTGCTCTCCACCCACGTCGACCGTGGCTTTTCGCTTCCCCCGCATCCTTTCTTTCGGGGGTTTCTGAACTTTTTCGGCACTCAACTCCACCATTTCTCCCCCAACACCATCACGCATTTAGCCGCTTTCGTGTCGATGTGCGAGAACTTCTTGGGGTGTCGACCACACTGGGATCTTTTCAAACACATCTTCACCATTCGTTCCCAGTCGGTAAAAAAGGCAAAGTCGAGTGACTCGAAAGCCCATGTCATCCAGATGTGTGGGGGTTTAGGTATCCAAAAGAGAAAAGGGAGTGCCTTTCCTGCCATGACCCTTCCTGACTCTGTTAGAGGCTGGCAGTCGACTTGGTTCTATTGCCAAGATGCTGCGACTCCAGGTCAGTCGACTGGCCTCCCCCACTTCTCATTTGACCGAGTCCAGACTCCTGCTCCAATGAAAGTGGCTGCTGGCGAGACCATGGAGACGAGGATGTTGGTGGATAAGGTGGTTCAGCTTATCAATGATGGCGTTACGGGTCTGGATCTGTTGGAGGTGTTCCTTAGTCGACGCATCCAACCTCTCCAGGCCCGCGATCACCCGATGTGGCTGTATTCCGGGCTGGACGACACCGCTCGGGTCCATCCGGAAGAAGTGCCGTCTAAAACAGTAGCCTTGTGGCTGAGGAGCATCACTGGCAATCAGGACAATCCCAGAGGATCTAGGCGAGTCGTTCCCTTTAGCAGCGTAAACCCACCTGACAAGGTACACTTTTCGTTCTGACTGCTTCTCATTCATGCTACGACTGCACTTGATATTGACCGACTCTCGTTCGACCAATTTGTTCTGCAGCTGTTCACTGAGATGCATTCGATGCCCAACGGTGAACAGGCTTTGGAACATGCCCAGGAGGGGGAGGACAATGCGGAGGATAGTGCCGAGTGGGATTCTCAGGGAGACTATGAGGAGGAGGAGAGCGAGGAATCAGACGAGGAGGAGGAAGTCGACTCGCCGCCACGCTCCGAACATCGATCCAAATAGTAGCATGATCTGGTCAGCGGGTGCGGGAAAGGTGTGGGTCCGAGTGTCAGTACTTAGAAGCGCACTCGGACGTCGACTCCGGAGCCGACGGAGAAGGTGGCCAAGCAGCCTAAAGTTGCCCCCTCCAAGACCCGAAAGACATTGCCGCGAATCAAGATGGACGTCCCCGTTGCCTTAGGGTGGGTATCTTGTTTGTGTTTCCGTAAGTCGACTGAAGGTTTTCTTGATCTGACCGACCAATTCTTGTGTCCTTCCAGCCCCACCTCTGCTGCCACTGACATGGATGTTGACAAGGCACAAGGAGACTAAGAAGCCACCTCACGAGCTGGTAAGTTCATCCAACCCAGTTCTGTTTAACCGAGTGGGTGGTTGATTGACTGGAAATTTGATACTTCTTTTCTTATGTAGCTCCACAAGACATTGTTGTGCTTCCTGACGACGACGAAGAAGAAGTTCCTATACAGGAGAGGAAGAAGAAGAGTGGAGGTTCGAGTAGGAGGAGACTTGAAGTCCAAATCCCTCAGTCGACACCGACGCCTGAGGCGATAGTTTGGACTAATGTCACATTTGCTAACCCGTTGATGACTGATCGTCCGTCGGGGTCGACTGCACAGACGCCTGCTAGACCGGTGCAACTCCACTCATCCGACCCGGCAACTACTTCGACCCCTCTGGAGCCATCCCTCTTTGCTACATATCAAACTCCGGACGACTCGGCGGGTGCCTCTAGGTAAGCTATTCGCCAGGCGAATCTTGTCATGGAGCAGGTGAAAGTGATGCATGAAGCCAGTCAGATAGCCTACAATGCTAGCACTGCCCTTCAGACCAATGTCCAGGTCAATAAAATTCCGACTGAACTTTTGAATGTTGCTTTATATCTGATCACCCACTGGGTGTTCCTTCGTTTAGAACTCAGAAAATCTTCAATTTTGCACTTTCCGAATCAGTGGGGGCACGTCGAGTGCACCCACTGGGTGTAGTCCCCGAGACCACGGTCGGCTGCTGGCAGTCGACTGAGGTCTGATGATATATCTCTCTGTCTTTTTTTTGGACTCATGTTGAGTGTTGATTTGATCCAGTGGGGGCACGCTAAGTGCACCCACTGGGCGTAGTCCCCGAGACTACTGTTGAATATTTGATTCGGGAGTAGTCTTAGAGTAAATCTTTTCCTTCACTGTCTCTTATTTCTGTCAACTGAAATGTTTGTCTTTCTGGCTGCAGAGGTCTTGCGATCTTGGAGCTCGGCTCACCGAGTTGAAGAAGAAGCATATCAGCGTTGAACTTGACCTCGAACTGGCAAAGAAGAATCTGAAGACTGCCAAACAAGAAACGACCATCATGGGAGGTAACCATTCGACTGTTTCATCTGGTTGGTGGACTTTTCGCTGCTTTTCTTTCAGTCTCTTTAAACCGAGTGACTTCACATAAGCAGATGCGTGTAGTGAAAATCGCCAACTTTAGTCTCGTCTGAAGAGTGTTGTTTCTTTAGAGAGGATGAAGGAAGCTTTGGAGCAGAAGGATCTGGATCTGGCAGCTGCTAATAAGGAAGCACGCGAGAAGACGAAGCTTGTGGACCAGAAGCTGGCTTCAGTCGGCAAGTTGGAGGACGAGAACACGAAATTGAAGACGGCCGTCTCGGACACCAATCGTAAAGTCGAACAACCAAGGAAGGACAAGGAGAACCTAACCGCTGAAGTTGATGGTCTCAGGACCAAGACGGGCAAGCTAGAGTCTCATTTGGAACAACTTGCGGCGAAGCTCGTCTTGAAGCTTGAAGGTATGACTGTTCAGTTAGATAACTGTCGTTGACTGAGATTTGCAATGTTGTCGACTCATTGTTTGTTCTGATGGAACAGAACTTCGTCAGGACTTTGAAGCTGAAACTGGACGGGTCGAGACAAGTCTCGACCCTATCAACTGTCCCATGAAAGATGAAGTTGCGATGAACTTGCTTCGACTGGAATCACGCTTGGACGGTGCAATCGACTATCTGGATCGGCTGAAAGCGGCGATGGCCCGAGTGGACGCCGAACTCTGGCCTCAGGAGGAAATGTCTCAAGACCTCGAGTCCTTGATGACTCGGCTAAATCAGATTCCAGACCGAGTGAAAGAGTGGAAGAAATCTTCTGCCCGCTGTGGTGCTGATGTCGCCTTGTCTTTGGTCCGAGTGCACTACAAGGAGGCTAAGGAAGACAAGCTGGCAGCTCTCAAAGTGGCAAACACTAAGAAGCACTCCTTCTAGGACTTGATGACACTTTCCTCGAGGCAGCCACTCGCATCACCGACAACATCGATCTTGATAGTTTCTGCGACCCGGCTAGTCCTTCTCCCGCCGAGTGATTAAAAAACATTATGCCACCGCTTTTATTTGTATGGGAATGCTGAGTGGATTTGTAACCATTAAAACCCCTTCGGGCCTGATGCCCGAGCACTTTATTTTGCGATTAAGAAACTTTGGATTTATCATCTCATATATTGCATCTGTCTTCGAACGAAATTCGTTTCTCTCTCGAATTGTTGTCTGTTTGCTTGATGCAACTTCTGGAAAAGGATGGCCAGTCGCCTGATCGGGCAATCCTTGAGCAACATTGATCAGCTTATCAGCGAGGCATTTCAGCAATGGTCTTGCATTCCAGTCGACCGTTCGGGCGATCCTCGAGAAGCATTGATCGGCTCATTAGCAAGACACTCAACAATGGTCTTGACGTTCCAGTCGGCCGATTAAGTGATCCTTGAGTAGCATTGATCAGCTCATTAGCAAGGCACTCAGCAATGGTCTTGACGTTCCTGTCAATCGATTGGGTGATCCTTGAGTAGCACTGATCAGCTCATCAGCAAGGCACTCCGCAAAAAAAAAGCAAGGCACTCCGCAATGGTCTTGACGTTCCTGTCAACCACCCGGTAAGGTTTTTCAAACTTAGGCGAGCACTGGGCTGCAGCTAAGCCCCCGAGTGGGAGGATTGCTCTCCACTCGGTAGGATTTTTTCAAACTTAGGAGAGTATGGGACTGCAGCTAAGCCCCCGAGTGGGAGGATTGCTCTCCACTTGGTAGGATTATTTTCAAACTTAGGCGAGTACGAGACTGCAGCTAAGCCTCCGAGTGGGAGGTTTGCTCACCACTCGGTAGGATTTTTCAAACTTAGGTTAGTACGAGACTGCATCTAAGCCCCCGAGTGGGAGGATTGCTCTCCACTCGGTAGGATTTTTTCAAACTTAGGCGAGTACAGGACTGCAGCTAAGCCCCCGAGTGGGAGAGTTGCTCACCACTCGGTAGGATTTTTATCACTTAGGCGAGCACCGGGCTGCAGCTAAGCCCCCGAGTGAGAGGCAGACTCATCACTCCGTAGGGTTTTTTAAACCTAGGCGAGCGCTAGGCTGCAGCTAAGCCCCCGAGTGAGAGGCAGACTCACCACTCGGTAGGACTTTTCAAACTTAGGCGAGCACT
>NC_041387.1:492728121-492787389 GCF_002162155.2 Triticum dicoccoides
TGAGAGGAAGACTCACCACTCGGTAGGATTTTTCGAACTTAGGCGAGCACTGGGCTGCAGCTAAGCCCCCGAGTGAGAGGCAGACTCACCACTCGGTAGGATTTTTCGAACTTAGGTGAGCACTGGGCTGTAGCTAAGCCCCCGAGTGAGAGGCAGACTCACCACTCGGTAGGATTTTTCGAACTTAGGCGAGCACTGGGCTGCAGCTAAGCCCCCGAGTGAGAGGCAGACTCACCACTCGGTAGGATTTTCATCACTTCATCCTAGGCGAAACGGATTCGTAGCTAAGGTAATGCGTACAAAAGAAATAAACAACAACAACCATTCTTAAGATTGTATAACCATGTCTTTTCATAATCAAGCTAAGAGGTACTTCTTATTACACCTCATCAGTCTAAATACTTAAGAGTAAAAAGGGTGGAGCAGTTCCGCATTCCAGGCGCGCGGTTCATCTTTGTTGTGCTCGACGTTGAGGAGACGGTATGCTCCGTTGTGGAGCACCTTGGTGAAGACAAAAGGGCCTTCCCAAGCGGGGGCGAGCTTGTGTGGCTTCTGTTGATCCACTCGGAGGACCAAGTCCCCTTCTTGGAATGCATGACCCCTTACGTTCCTGGCATGGAATCGACGCAGGTCTTGCTGATAAATGGTCGACTGGATCAAGGCCATATCTCTTTCTTCCTCTAGGAGGTCGACTGCATCTTGTCGAGCTTGCGCTGCTTCCTCTTCTGAGAAGAGTTCGACTCGGGGAGCGTTGTGGAGCAAATCGCTCGGCAAAACGGCTTCGGCTCCGTAGAGTAAGAAGAATGGAGTCCGTCCAGTCGATCGATTGGGAGTTGTCCTCAACCCCCAAAGCACTGATGGGAGCTCATCGACCCAAGCTCCTGCCGCGTGCTTGAGGTCACGCATTAACCTAGGCTTCAGTCCTTTGAGAATCAATCCATTCGCTCGCTCAGCCTGTCCATTCGACTGAGGGTGGGCGACCGAAGCGTAATCGACCCTCATGCCTTGGGAAGCGCAAAAGGCTCTGAACTCATCAGAGTCGAAGTTCGACCCGTTATCAGTGATGATGCTGTGCGGTACACCATATCTGAATATCAACTCTCTAATGAAGCTCACAACAGTACTTGCTTCAAGGTTTTTGATGGGCTTGGCTTCGATCCACTTGGTAAACTTGTCGACTGCTACCAGCACATGGGTAAATCCGCTCCTGCCGGTCCTCAGAGGTCCAACCATGTCCAATCCCCAAACAACAAAAGGCCAGACGAGTGGAATAGTCTTCAGAGATGATGCAGGTTTGTGGGACATATTGGAGTAAAACTAACAACCTTCACACTTGTCCACTATTTCCTTTGCCATCTTGTTGGCGTGCGGCCAATAAAATCCGGCTCGGTATGCTTTGGCCATGATAGTCCGAGAGGACGCATGGTGACCACAGGTCCCCGAGTGAATATCATTGAGAATCATTCGGCCTTCTTCTGGCATAATGCACTTCTGGCAAACCCCAGTTACACTTTCTCTAAACAACTGTCCTTTTATCACAATAAAGGCTTTAGACCATCAAACGATCTGTCGAGCCTCTTCTTCATCCTCTGGGAGTTCCTTCCTAAGAATGTAAGCAATGTATGGCACTGTCCAATCGGGAGTGATGACCAAAACCTCCATGACTAAGTCGACCACGGCTGGGATTTCAACTTCAGTTGGATCTGTGGCACTCTTGGGCTGCGGTGACTCTTCAGTGAAAGGATCTTCCTGAACTGAAGGTGAATGAATATGTTCCAGAAACACGTTTCAGGGAATGGCCTCTCTCTTTGAACCTATTTGGCCAACTCATCTGCAGCTTGATTTTTCAGTCGGGGTATATGGTGGAGCTCCAAACCTACAAACCTCTTCTCCAGCTTTCTCACTGCATTGCAATAACCAGTCATGGCTGGGCTCCTGACATCCCATTCCTTCATCACTTGGTTAACCACCAAATCTGAGTCGTCGTAGACCATAAGGCGACGGACGCCGAGTGAAATGGCCATACGCAACCCGTATAGTAGTGCTTCATATTCGGCTTCGTTATTGGAGGAATCAAAATGAATCTGGAGAACATAACTAAGCCTGTCTCCGCGGGGGGATACCAAAACTACTCCAGCGCCTGAACCATTCAGCATCTTGGAGCCATCAAAGAACATAGTCCAATGCTCCGAGTGAACTTGAGTCGGCAATTGCTGCTCAATCCACTCGGTAAGGAAATTTGCAATTGCTTGGGACTTGATAGCCTTCTTTGCCTCGAACTTGATATCTAATGGAAGGAGTTCAATCGCCCATTTTGCCACTCGACCAGTTGCGTCTCTATTATTCAAAATTTCAGATAGTGGCGCGTCGCTGACGACTGTAATGGAGTGGTCAGAGAAATAGTGTGTGACCTTCTTCATGGTCATGTATATTCCATACACAAGCTTCTGATAATGTGGGTATCGTTGCTTGGATGGAGTCAAAACTTCAGAGAGATAATAGACTGGGCGTTGAACCTTGTAAGCTTTTCCTTCTTCTTCTCGCTCGACCGTGAGTACTGTGCTGACAACTTGTCCGGTGGCTGCAATGTAAAGCAGTAAAGGCTCTTTGCTGATTGGCGCAGTGAGCACCGACTGGGTGGAAAGCAGGGTTTTGAGCTCTGCAAACGCTGCATCAGCTTCATCAGTCCACTCGAACTTATCAGACTTCTTCATCAATCGGTAAAGAGGCAAGGCCTTTTCACCGAGACGAGAAATGAATCGACTCAGGGCGGCCAGACAACCAGTCAGCTTCTGAATGTCATGCACTCGCACGGGGCGTTTCATTCGGAGGATGGTATCAACTTTTTCTGGATTGGCGTCGGTCCCTCATTCGGAAACGAGAAAACCGACTAACTTTCCTCCTGGAACCCCGAACGTGCATTTTGATAGATTAAGCTTGATATCGTACCTCCTCAGGTTGGCAAAGGTTTCTGCAAGGTCAGTTAATAGGTCGGAACCTTTGCGAGACTTGACCACAATGTCATCCATGTACGCTTCCACATTCCGACTGATTTGAGTGAGCAGGCACTTCTGAATCATTCTCATGAATGTGGCTCCTGCATTTTTCAAACCGAAAGGCATGGTGACATAGCAAAAGCACCCGAATGGGGTGATGAAGGCTGTTTTTATTTCATCGGGACCATACAATCGGATCTGATGGTATCCGGAATACACATCTAAGAAAGGCAAGCGCTCACACCTCGCAGTCGAGTCAACAATCTGATAGATGCGAGGGAGAGGGAAGTGATCTTTCAGGCAGGCCCGATTGATATGCTTGAAATCAATGCACATACAAAGTGAATCATCCTTCTTAGGAACCATGACTACATTGGCTATCCACTCGGAGTGGTAGATTTCACGGATGAACTCTGCTGCCTACAGTCGAGCCACTTCTTCGCCAATTGCTTTCCTCTTCTGCACGGCGGACCGCTGAAGGTGCTCTTTGACGGGCTTTACTTTGGGGTCGAAACGCAAACGGTGCTCGGCCAGTCCCCTGGGCACACCTGGCATGTCAGAAGGTTTCCATGCAAAGATGTCCCAATTCTCACGGAGGAACTGAACGAGCGCTTCTTCCTATTTGTTGTCGAGCGTTGTTGATATATGAGTCGGTGCAGCATTGGAATCTGTCGGGTGAATATGAATTGGCTTCGTATCACCAATCGACTGGAATGCGGAATCTGTGGCAGGCTTCTTGGCTCGTAGCAAGTCATTCAGATCTGCATTCTTCTGATATTCTTGGAATTCGACTGCTGCCGTCTGTTCGTCGGTGATTTGGAACCTTTCTGGAAACATTCCTCAGCCTTCTACCAATTGCCGGTAACTGTGATCACACCTTTGGGGCCAGGCATCTTCAGTTTGAGGTACACATAACATGGTTGAGTCATAAAACGTGCATAGGCTGGCCTACCCAAAATGGCATGATAGGCACTCTGGAAATCCACGACTTCAAATGTCAATTTCTCCTTACGGTAATGCTTCGAGTCACTGAAAACCACGTCAAGGGCGATCTGGCCGAGTGATTCGGCTTTCTTTCTAGGAATAACACCATGAAAACTCATATTGCTCTCGCTAAGCTTGGACATCGGAATGCCCATCCCCTTCAAGGTCTTAGCGTAGAGGATGTTCAGACCACTGCCCCTGTCCATTAGTACTTTGGTCAGTCGAGTGCCTCCAACCACGGGGTTGACCACCAGTGCTTGCCTCCCAGGGGTGGCCACACGAGCAGGATGGTCAGACTGGTCGAACGTAATGGCTGTCTGAGACCATCTCAGGTAGGTGGTCGTCGCCGCATGAGCGACCATGTTCACCTCCTTGTTGATGACCTTCAATCGACTCTTGCTTTCAACGTCAGCAAATATCATCAGAGTGGAATTAGATAACCATCGTCCTCCTCTTCATCTTCACCTTGGTCTGACTCCTTCTCCTTCTCATTGGGTTGTTTCTCTCGGAACTGCTGGATTAGGAGTCGACACTGCTGGGTGGTATGCTTTGGGTAAATCAGATTACCTTCCTCATCCTTCTTCATGTGGATGTGGCACGGCAAATCCAGCACATCATTCCCTTCTTTATCCTTCACCTTCTTAGGGGGACAAGGCCCCTTAGGTTTTCCCTTAAACTTTCCTTGATTCACTGCTGCAATCTCTCCAGGTGCCGTTGGCTCGGCCTTACGCTTCTGTTTCCGACTGGAGTTACCTCCACCGGCCTCTTGGCCGACTAGTTTGCTCTTCCCGCTACGGAGTCGATCCTCTTCTTCCCCATCAGCGTACCGGGTGGCTATCTCCATCATTCGAGTCAGAGTCATATCCCCAGTTCAACCGAATTTCAAGACCAACTCCCTGTATTTAACGCCTTCCTTGAAAGCACATACAACTTGACGCTCTGAAACATTCTTGACGGTATGATGCAAAGTGGACCATCTCTGGATGAACTCCCTCAAAGTCTCATTCGGCTTCTGCACACAGTGCTGCAACTCGGGCAATCCTGCTGGTCGCTTGCACGTGCCCTCGAAAGTTCTCACGAACACTCGGGATAGCTCTTCCCAACTGTGAATACTTCCCGGAGTCAACTGAGTTAGCCACGCTCGGGCTGACCCTTCCAACATAAGAGGGAGATGCTTCATCGCTATCTCGTCATTACCGCCTCCAATCTGCACAGCCACTCGGTAATCTTCAAGCCATGTTTCAGGCTTGGATTCACCGGTGAACTTACTGACCCTGGACGCCAATCTGAAGTTGGGAGGTATCACTGCTACCCTGATGGCTCTGCTAAAACACCCGGGACCAGAAATATGCACTCGGCTGCCACTTGGACAATCTCTGCCAGGGTCTTCTCTATGTGCTCTGTTCCGGTCGACCAGGCCTTGAACGAGGATAGACCTCGCGTCGAAGCCCGGTTCCCTTGGGTCGACTAAAATCCTGCGCTCATCACTGTGACGGTGTCTGTCATTGTTCCACCAAGGCACATACGACGCACTCCTCGGAGGAGGCGTGGGTCCCCGATGACGATTGTCACAGTCGAGTGGATGATCATACTGCCCACGGCCTTCACGCCGCGAAGGCGATCTTGGGCTGTGAGCCGACTAAACCGTGTTCGCTGCAATGGATCTACTGTGAATCCTATTAGGCGACTGAGATACTGCTGTATTCTGCTCTCCTGCTGCCCTGAGCAGGGCCCGGATCTGCATCAACCCTCTGCCAGGTTCTGATTGGGAAGGTTGGATCGACTCTGCTATTCGGGCCACAGCTATGAGATTCTGAATCGGAGTGCGGTATACCTTAGGTGGAGGCGGGAAAAGCTGTCGTCGACTGGACTCATGGATCCGCTCCTGGGCGTGCTCGTCGAGAGCACGCTGAAGGTTATCCAGTCAAGTGTGCTCAACCAAGTTAGCTAGGCGCACCTCCTCCAAGGCCCGAGCCTCAGGGGTTTCTCCAATGATGGGCGTGTGGAGTGCATCCATGTTGCGGCAACGAAGTTCATCCCTCTGCTGCGAAGAGAGGGGCTCGGGTCGGTATTCTTCATGGACGTGCGACGGATCCCCGCCCCCATCCCCGCCGCCCTGGCGGCGGAAACCGGGCAGGCTGTGAGGCCCATCGACCATCAAGACTTCGACCGCAGGATCGCTGCTATCCCACTCGGATGCGGTCTCCGCGGAGCCAGTCGACAGATCGAACAGGCCGTGGAGAGTTTCGTTGGGCTCGATTGCCGCGACTTGATGGGTGGTCGAATGCCGAGCCACCACGTGTTTCACCCAGCGCTGAAGCCGCGATCGACCGGACCGCTTGCGGCAGCGAACAGCAGGGAGAGAAAACACCATCAGAGCCGACTGATACTGAGTCGACGACTGCCGGAGAAGGATGCCGCGAACGCACGCGCGGAAGTGCGTCGCCCCTCGTACGGGGAGCGCCTCAGCATCCAAGGGAGCTTCTTGAAGGCACGCGGAGTCGTCAGCGACAAAAACGAGCGCGCCGAGACGGATCTCGTGGCCCTCAACCAATCTGCCGCCGGAAACCATGATGATGATGATGATCGGTAAAAGTTGCAACTTCACCAATAAGTCGCTAAGACACCGGCCCCACGGTGGGCGCCAACTGTCATGGTTCCAAGTCTGACAGTAGAAGGGGGGGGGTAGGTATGGAGAGGCAAGATCTTAGCTATGGCGAAGATGTACACACGAGGTTTACGAGTTCAGGTCCTTCTCTGAGGAAGTAACAGCCCTACGTCTCGGTGCCCGGAGGCGGTCGAGTGGATTATGTGTGCTGTGTTACAGGGGGTGCGAACCCTTTTCCCAGAGGAGGGGTGGCTTATATAGAGTGCACCAGGACCCCCGCCCCCCTCCATTACAAAGGGCTTAATGTACATAAAGTGCGGGCGTTACAGGTAACGACAGTCTTGAATGTTCTTAATGCTCATGAAGACTAAGGAGTGAAGGCCCGGTCGTTGTACGTCCTACCGACTCCTGGTCTTCGACATAGTCGAGTGATTCCCATATGGTCGAGTGAAGGTAAGGAATGACGGTCGAGTGATTGCATCGTCGAGTGGATTCTTGGTCTTCTTATCTTCTGGGGTAATGACCTTGGGTAGGACGTGTAGGTCAGGCCTATGACCCTACCCCAGGTCTGTATCCTCATCAGCTAGCGGTTGCATTTTTTGTACGCGGGTATGTGTATTTCCTTCCCGTACCCATACCTGGCTTACCCGATGGGTACCAATTTTTTCCATTTATAAACCCATGGGTATTTTTTTCCCAAACCCTTACCCTAATAGGGTTTTTACCCATCGGGTTCGCGGGTTGCGGGTACCCATTGCCATGTTGAGTTAGGTCATATTGGTGTAAAGCGCATGAAGAAACTCCATCAGATGGACTTTTGGAATCACTTGATTATGAATCATTTGATACTTATGAACCATGCCTCATGGGCAAGATGACTAAAACTCCGTTCTTCGGAACACTGGAGCGAGCTAATGACTTATTGGAAATAATACATACCGATGTATGCGGTCCGATGAGTGTTGAAGCACACGGCAGGTATCGTTATTTCCTGACCTTCCCAGATGATTTGAGTAGGTATGGGTATATATATCTACTCAATGAAACACAAGTCTAAAACATTTGAAAAGTTCAAAGAATTTCAGACTGAAGTGGAGAATCATCGTAACAAGAAAATAAAGTTTCTATGATCTGATTGCGGAGGTGAATATTTGAGTTATGAGTTTGGCCTTCATTTAAAACAATGTGGAATTGTTTCAAAACTCACGCCACCTAGAACACCAGAGCGTAATGGTGCGTCCGGATGGTGTAATCGTATTTTATTAGATATGGTGCGTTCTATGATGTCTCTTACCGATTCACCACTATCGTTTTGGGGTTATGCATTAGAGACAACCACATTCACGTTAAATAGGGCACCATCTAAATCCTTTGAACGACACTGTATGAACTGTGGTTTGGCAAAAAAACCAAGTTGTCGTTTCTTAAAGTTTAGGGATGCGACGCTTATGTCAAAAGGCTTCAGCCTGATAAGCTTGAACCTAAATCAGAGAAGTGTGTCTTCATAGGATACCCTAAAGAAACTATTGGGTACACCTTCCATCATAGATCCAAAGGCAAGATCTTTGTTGCTAAGAATGGGTCCTTTCTAGAGAAGGAGTTTCTCTTGAAAGAAGTGAGTGGGAGGAAAGTAGAACTTGATGAGATAATTGTACCTTCTCTCAAATTGGAAAGTAGCACATCACAGAAAACGATTCTCGTGATGCTTACACCAACTAGAGAGGAAGCAAATGATGATGATCATGAAACTTTAGATCAAGTTACTACTGAACCTCGTAGGTCAACCAGAGCACGATCCACACCAGAGTGGTACGGTAATCCTGTCCTGGAAGTTATGTTATTAGACCATGGGAACCTATGAACTATGAAGAAGCTATGATGAGCCCAGATTCTGATAAATGGCTTGAGGCCATAAATCTGAGATAGGATCCATGTATGAGAACAAGTGTGGACTTTGGTGGACTTGCCTGATGATCGGCAAGCCATAGAGAATAAATGGAGCTTCAAGAAGAAGACTGACACTGATGGTAATGTTACTATCTACAAATCTTGAGTTGTCGCAAAATGTTTTCGACAAGTTCAAGGAGTTGACTACGATGAGACTTTCAAACCCGTAGTGATGCTTATGTCTGTCCGACTCATGTTAGCAATTACCGCATTTTATAATTATGAAATCTGGCAAATGGATGTCAAAACTGCATTCCTTAATGGATTTCTTAAAGAAGAGTTGTATATGATGCAACCAGAAGGTTTTGTCAATCCTAAAGGTGCTGGCAAAGTGTGCAAGCTCCAGCGATCCATATATGGACTGGTGCAAGCATCTCAAAGTTTGAATATATGCTTTGATGAGGTGATCAAAGCATATGGTTTTATACATACTTACGGTGAAGCCTGTATTTAGAAGTGAGTGGGAGCTTTGTAGCATTTCTAATTTTATATGTGGATGACATATTGCTGATTGGAAATGATATAGAATTTCTGGATAGCATAAAAGGATACTTGAATAAGAGTTTTTCAATGAAATACCTCGGTGAAGCTGCTTATATATTGGGCATCAAGATCTATATGGATAGATCGAAACGCTTAATAGGACTTTCACAAAGCACATACCTTGGCAAAGTTTTGAAGAAGTTCAAAATAGATCAGTTAAAGAAAGGGTTCTTGCCTGTGTTGCAAGGTGTAAAGTTGAGTAAGACTCAAAGTACGACCACGACAGAAGATAGAGAGAGAATGAAAGTCATTCCCTATGCCTCA
This sequence comes from Triticum dicoccoides, assembly GCF_002162155.2. Classification (NCBI taxonomy): domain Eukaryota; kingdom Viridiplantae; phylum Streptophyta; class Magnoliopsida; order Poales; family Poaceae; genus Triticum; species Triticum dicoccoides. The sequence continues at coordinate 492,737,464 of NC_041387.1, forward strand.
CCCATAGGTTCTATAAAGTATGGCATGCTTTGTACCAGATCTGTTGTGTGCCTTGCCATGAGTTTGACAAAGGGGTACAATGGTGATCCAGGAGTAGATCACTGGACAGCGGTCAAAATTATCCTTAGTTAGGACTAAGGAAATATTTCTCGGTTATGGAGGTGATAAAGAGTTCATTGTAAAGGGTTATGTCGATGCAAGCTGTGACACCAATTCAGATGACTCTGAGTCACAATCTGGATACGTATTGAAAGTGGGAGCAATTAACTAGAGTAGCTCCATGCAGAGCATTGTAGACATAGAAATTTGCAAGATACATAGGGATCTAAATTGGCAAATCCATTGACTATACCTCTCTCACTAGCGAAACATGATCACACCTTAGTACTCTTTGGGTATTAATCACATGGTGATGTGAACTAGATTATTGACTCTAGTAAACTCTTTGGGTCTTAGTCACATGGCGATGTGAACTATGGGTGTTAATCACATAGCGATGTGAACTACATTATTGACTCTAGTGCAAGTGGGAGACTAAAGGAAATATGCCCTAGAGGCAATAATAAAGTTTTTATTTTATATTTCCTTATTCATGATAAAGGTTTATTATTCATGCTAGAATTGTATTGATCGTAAACTTAAATACATGTGTGAATACATAAACAAATACCGTGTCCCTAGTGAGCCTCTACTAGACTAGCTCGTTGATCAAAGATGGTTAAGGTTTCCTAACCATGCACATGTGTTGTCATTTGATAACGGGATGACATCATTTGGAGAATGATGTGATGGACAAGACCCATCCGTTAGCTTAGCATATGATAGTTCGGTTTATTGCTACTGCTTTCTTGAATGTCAAATACAAGTTCCTTCGACCATGAGATCATGCAACTCTCGGATACCGGAGGAATACCTTGTGTGCTATAAAACGTCACAATGTAACTGGATGATCATAAAGATGCTCTACAGGTATCTCCGAAGGTGTTTGTTGAGTTGGCATGGATTGAGATTGGAATTTGTCACTCCGAGTATCAGAGAGGTATCTCTGGGCCCTCTCGGTAATACACATCATAAGAAGCCTTGCAAGCAAAGTGTCTAAGAAGTTAGTTGCAAGATAATGTATTACAGAATGAGTAAAGAGACTTGCTGGTAATGAGATTGAACTAGGTATGAAGATACCGACGATCTAATCTCGGGCAAGTAACATACCGACAAACAAAGGGAATTATGTATGTTGTCATAACGGTTCGACCGATAAAGATCTTTATAGAATATGTAGGAGCCAATATGGGAATCTAGGTTCTGCTATTTGTTACTTACCTGAGAGGTTTCTTGGTCATGTCTACATAGTTCTCGAACCGTAGGGCCCGCACGCTTAATGTTCGTTGATGATATAGTGTTATATGAGTTATATGATTTGGTGACCGAATGTTGTTCAGAGTCCCAAATGATATCATGGACATGAAGAAGAGCTCCAGAATGGTCTGGGGGTAAATATTGATATATAGGATGACGATATTTGGACACCGGAAGAGTTTCGGGATGTACCGGGTAGAAATCAGGTCACCGAAAGGGGTTCGGGACATCCCCGGGAGGTTAATGGGCCATATGGGCCAAAGGGTGGAACACACCAGCCCACAAGGGGCTGGAGCGCCCCTCCTAGGCCGCATCCCTTGGGGAGAGAAGGAAAGGGGGGAGTCGGCCTCCCCCTTCCTTTCCTCTCCCCCCTTTCCTTCGCCCCTCCGGCAAATATGGAAGGGGTGGTTGGCCAGGGCAGGAGCCCAAGTAGGATTCTGTCCTACTTGGGGAGCCTCCTAGCCTCTCCCCTATCCCCCACCTATATATATGTGGGAGGGGGGCACCACACATAACAACGACAATCTCTTAGTCGTGTGCGGCGCCCTCCTCCACAGTTTCGTCCCTCGGTCATATTTTCGTAGTGTTAGGCGAAGCCCTGCAGAGATAGCTTCACCATCACCGTCACCACGACGTCGTGCTACCGGAACTCATCCACTACTTCACCGTCTTGCTGGATCAAGAAGGTGATGGCGTCACCAAGCTGAAAATGTGCTGAACACGGAGGTGTCGTACGTTCGGTACTTGATCGGCTGGATCGCGAAGAAGTTTGACTACATCAACCGCGTTACTAAACGCTTCTGCTTACGGTCTATGAGGGTACGTCGACATACTCTCCCCTCTCGTTGCTATGCATATCCTTGATAGATCTTGCATGTGCATAGAATTTTTTTGTTTTCCATGCAACGTTTCCCAACAGGAAATACCTACCGTAGTTGTGCTACATCATCCCTTCCTCTTTGCAGAAATACCGACGTAGGTCAAGCGACATCATACCTAAATTAGTGATTTGCATTATTATACTAACGGATCTCATGAAGGTTTGTTGAGTTTTGTGTGCTGAATTTTTCAAGTTTTGAGTGAGATCACGATAGATGAAGGAATAAGGAGTGGCAAGAGCCTAAGCTTGGGGATGCCCGAGGCACCCCACGGTAATATTCAAGGACTCCCAAGCAACTAAGCTTGGGGATGCTGTCGGATTCGGGGCTCCGCAGACCGACAAAGGTTCGAACTCTGGGGCATGGGCAAAGATCTCAACCTCTCGTGCCAACCTGCTTGTCGCCCTATAGCCTAGCTTCACCGGATTCGCGTGAGCGGGGAAGAAGATGAACACAACAGTTTACCCAGGTTCGGGCCACCTTGTAGTGTAAAACCCTACTCCTGCTTTGTAGTGGATTGGCCTCAGGAGGAGGCTGAGGATGAACAAGTACAGTGGTTGAGCAACCTCGCAAGGGCTCGAGGGGTCTCTAGATTCGACCCTTTCTATGGTGGTGGCTAGCCTATATTTATAGTGGCCTTGGTCCTCTTCCTCCAAAGCATAGGCGGGAAGGGATCCCACAATGGCCAATTAGAAAGGAGATAAGTAGTACGTCTTATCCTAATGAAAGGTGGTCTTCATCTTCAAAGCTTCTGGTCGTGACGCGGTAGTGGGCTCGGCGATGATAGCCGTCCTGCCGATCATGGTCTTGGTCTTGTAGCACCGGAATGGAAACCTTTGGCAGATTCCTCGGGAACCCATTCCTGTCCTTGCCTCCTTAGCACCAAAGAGGAAATTGTCTTCTCTGCGTCCGCTGGAGCCCGCCTGGCCTTGGTCGTCATGGCTTGCATCATCGCAGCCTCGTTAGGCTGGGTACCTGCATAGAAATCTCCGCCCCTTGGGAGGCAGTCTGGGGAGGCCGCTCCCTCTAGAGGTCTTGGTGTCGTCTGCCTCGCGAGGCCAGGGGGCCTTCGTGAGAGTCTTGTCTTGGGAGTCTTGTACGTTGTACTAGGCCGTCAAGCGATCCACGCCGTGGGCCGCAGGCAGGCAAGTCTGGGTACCCTGGTTCCCAGAATGCCGACAGTAGCCCCCGGGCACAAGGCGCGCTCGGGCTTGGCTTCGAGGCGAAGTCAAGGGGCAAGGGCGAAGAGCTGCGGGCCGCAATTGCCCCTGGGCCAGGCTAACGCATGGTGTTTGACAGGAAGCGGACGTCTCCGCTTCCTCGTGCCGCCTCGGCAACCGCCCCAACTTGACAACTGCCTGGTGCATGCAGCAAGGCTACCATTACTCGGAACATGGAGGGGCGCCGGTTAGCCTTCCTCCGCCTATAAAAGGGCAAGGGAGGCGAATCCCTCAACCTGTCTTCATCCTCTTGCTTCTCGCTCCTTCTTCACCTCCGCCGTGTCGCTACCTTGCCAAAGCGACCATGGCACCAACAAGGAGATTCTCGGCCGAAGAGAAGGGCAAGGTACCGCGGGAGGAGACGGAGCTACTCCCGTCGAAGAAGAGACGCGGTCACCCGCGCAAGGCCATCACAGTGCCCACAACTGTCCAACCCTGGTGCGAGCATGCTCCGCCGAGTTTCCCCATTGGCGCAAGCATTCGCACATGGGGCCTTGCCCGCGGGAGTAGCCACGGGAGCCGCGGAGGATGAAGCCAGGAAGGAGAGCAAGCGATGGTCGCGCGACCACCTCACTCATGGGCTCATGCCGACGGCACGACCCATGAGTTCGTGATGTGGGCGGCGATGCTACCACACACATGGATCCGGCTACCGCGGTCCTTGGCGGGGGAGATACCATCGAGGGGTGATGGCTTGTGTCCACGTCAGTTTTTCCCTGAAGAGGAAGGTATGATGCAGCACAACTACGGTAGGTATTTCCCTCAGTGATGAAACCAAGGTTATCGAACCAGTAGGAGAACCAAACAACACTATGTAAACGATACCAGCACACAAAGAACAAATACTTGCAACACGACGCATAAGACGGGTTGTCAATCCCTCCCGGGTAAAAGATTGGTAAAGATAATATTTGGTAGATGCAAGTAGAATAATGGAAAATAAAATCCAGCTAGGTATTTTTGGGTTTGTGTTAATATAGATCTTAAAATAAAATATTCAAATAAATAAAAAGGCAAATAGCAATATAGATCTGAAGATATATGATGAGAAAATAGACCCGGTGGCCGTAGATTTCACTAGTGGCTTCTCTCAAGAAAATAGCATATGGTGGGTAAACAAATTATTGTTGAGCAATTGACAGAACTGTTGGGGAACGCAGTAATTCAAAAAATTCCTATGATCACGCGAGATCTATCTAGGAGATGCAAAGCAACAAGACAGGAGAGTGTATCCATGTACCCTCGTAGACCAAAAGTGGAAGCATTTAGTAACGCGGTTGATGTAGTTGAACGTCTTCATGATCCAACCGATCCAAGTACCAAACGTACGACACCTCCGTGTCCAGCATAGTTCAACACGATGACGTCCCTCGAACTCTTGATCTAGTTGAGGACGAGGGAGAGTTCCGTCAGCACAACAGCATGGCAATGGTGATGATGAAGTTACCGACGTAGGGCTTCGCCTAAGCACTACAACGATATGACTGAGGTGTTAAACTGTCGAGGGGGGCACCGAACACGGCTAAGAGATTGTCTGATGTGCTTTGGGGTGCCCCCTTGCCCCCGTATATAAAGGAGGAGAGGGGGAGGCCGGCTGGCCCTGTAGGGCGCGCCAAGAGGGAAGAGTCCTACTAGGACTCCAAGTCCTAGTAGGATTCCACTTGGTGGAAGGGGGAAGGAAGGAACGGAGAGGGAGAGGGAAAGGGGAGCTGCACCCCCTCCCCCAGTCCTTTTCGATCTCCCCAAGGGGGGCGCGCCTCCCCTATGTGGTTTGTCCTCTCTCTCCCCTATGGCCCATGATGGCCCATTGCTTCCCCCGGGGGTTCCGGTAACCCCTCCGGCACTCCGTTTTTACCAGGTACCACTCGGAACTCTTCCGGTGCCCGAATAACATAGTCCAATATATCAATCTTTTTGTCTCAACCATTTCGATACTCCTCGTCATGTCCGTGATCTCATCCGGGACTCCGAACAAAATTTGGTCATCAAATCACATAACTCATAATACAAATCGTCATCGAACATTAAGCGTGCGGACCCTACGGGTTCGAGAACTATATAGACATGATTGAGACAGATCTCCAATCAATAACCAATAGAGGAACCTGGATGCTCATATTTGGCTCCTACATATTCTACGAAGATCTTTATCAGTCAAACCGCACAACAAAATACGTTGTTCCCTTTGTCATCGGTATGTTACTTGCCCGAGATTCGATCATCGGTATCATCATACCTAGTTGAATCTCGTTACCGGCAAGTCTCTTTACTCGTTCCGTAATGTTTCATCCTGTAACTAACTCATTAGTCACATTGCTTGCAAGTCTTATAGTGATGAGCATTACCGAGAGGGCCCAGAGATACCTCTCCGATACACGGAGTGAAAAATCCTAATCTTGATCTATGCCAACCCAAGAAACACCTTTGGAGACATCTGTAGAGCATCTTTATAATCACCCAGTTACATTGTGATGTTTGATAGCACACAAGGTGTTCCTTCGGTATTCAGGAGTTGCATAATCTCATAGTCAGAGGAACATGTATAAGTGATGAAGAAAGCAGTAGAAATAAAATTGTAACAATCATAATGCTAAGTTAACAGATGGGTCTTGTCCGTCACATCATTCTCTAATGAGGTGATCCCGTTTATCAAATGACAACACATGTCTATGGTTAGGAAACATAACCATCTTTGATTAACGAGTTATTCAAGTAGAGGCATACTAGGGACACTATGTTTCGTCTATGTATTCACACATGTACTAAGTTTCCGGTTAATACAATTCTAGCATGAATAATAAACATTTATCATGATATAAGGAAATATATATAACAACTTTATTATTGCCTCTAGGGCATATTTCCTTTAGTCTCCCACTTGCAGTAGAGTCAATAATCTAGATTACAAAGTAATGATTCTAACACCCATGGAGTCTTGGTGTTGATCATGTTTTGCTCGTGGAAGAGGCTTAGTCAATGGGTGTGCAACATTTAGATCCGTATGTATTTTGCAAATCTCTATGTCTCCCTCCGCGACTTGATGCCAGATGGAATTGAAGAGTCTCTTGATGTGTTTGGTTCTCTTGTGAAATCTAGATTCTTTTGCCAAGGCAATTGCTCCAGTATTGTCACAAAAGATTTTCATTGGACCCGATGCACTAGGTATTACACCTAGATTGGATATGAACTCCTTCATCCAGACTCCTTCATTTCCTGCTTCTGAAGCAGATATGTACTCCGCTTCACACGTATATCCTGCCACGATGCTCTGCTTGGAACTGCACGAACTGACAGCTCCACCATTCAATATAAATACATATCCAGATTGTGACTTAGAGTCATCCAGATCAGTGTCAAAGCTTGCATCAACGTAACCATTTACTACAAGCTCTTTGTCACCTTCATAAACTAGAAACATATCCGTAGTCCTTTTCAGGTATTTCAGGATGTTCTTGACCGTTGTCCAGTGCTTCACTCCTGGATTACTTTGGTCCCTCCCTGCTATACTTATAGCAAGGCACACATCAGGTCTAGTACACAGCATTGCATACATGATAGAACCTATGGCTGAGGCATAGGGAATGACTTTCATTTTTTTCTCTATCTTCTACAGTGGTCGGGCATTGAGTCTGACTCAACTTCACACCTTGTAACATAGGCAAGAACCCTTTCTTTAACTGATCCATTTTGAACTTCTTCAAAACTTTATCAAGGTATGTGCTTTGTGAAAGTCCAATTAAGCATCTTGATCTATCTCTATAGACCTTGATGCCCAATATGTAAGCAACTTCACCGAGGTCTTTCATTGAAAAGTTCTTATTCAAGTATCCTTTATGCTATCCAGAAATTATGTATCATTTCCAATCAACAATATGCCATCCACATATAATATTAGAAATGCTACAGAGCTCGCACTCACTTTCTTGTAAATACAGGCTTCCCTATGTATAAAACCATATGCTTTGATCACACTATCAAAGTGTTTATTCCAACTTCGAGAGGCTTGCACCAGTCCATAAATGGATCGCACCCTTTGGATCGACAAAACCTTCTGGTTGCATCATATACAACTCTTCTTCAAGAAATCCATTAAGGAATGCAGTTTTGACATCCATTTGCCAAATTTCATAATCATAAAATGTGGCAATTGCTAACATGATTCAAACAGACTTAAGCATCGCTACGGGTGAGACGGTCTCATCATAGTCAACTCCTTGAACCAGTCGAAAACCTTTCACAACAAGTCGAGCTTTGTAGATAGTAACATTATCATCAACGTCGGTCTTCTTCTTGAAGATCCATTTATTTTATATGGCTTCCCGATCATCGGGCAAGTCCACCAAAGTCCACACTTTGTTCTCATACATGGATCACATCTCAGATTTCATGGCCTCAAGCCATTTCGCAGAATCTAGGCTCATCATTGCTTCCTCATAGTTCGTAGGTTCATCATGGTCTAGTAACATGACTTCCAGAACATGATTTCGTACTACTCTCGTGCGGACCATACTCTGGAAGACCTACGAGGTTTGGTAGTAACATGATCTGAAGTTTCATGATCATCATCATTAGCTTCCACACTAATTGGTGTAGGAATCACTGGAACTGATTTCTGTGATGAACTATTTTCCAATTCGGGAGAAGGTACAATTACCTCATCAAGTTCCACTTTCCTCCCACTCACTTCTTTCGAGAGAAACTCCTTCTCTAGAAAGGATCCATTCTTAGCAACGAATATCTTGCCTTCGGATCTGTGATAGAAGGTGTACGCAACAGTTTCCTTTGGGTATCCTATGAAGACACACTTCTCTTATTTTGGTTCGAGCTTATCAGGTTGAAGCTTTTTCACATAAGCATTGCATTCCCAAACTTTAAGAAACGACAACTTTGGTTTCTTGGCAAACCACAGTTCATAAGGCGTCATCTCAACAGATTTTGATGGTGCCCCATTTAAAGTGAATGCAGCCGTCTCTAAAGCATAACCCCAAAATGATCGCGGTAAATCATTAAGAGACATCATAGATCACACCATATCCTATAAAGTACGGTTACGATGTTCGAACACACCATTACGTTGTGGTGTTCCAGGTGGAGTGAGTTGCGAAACTATTCCACATTGTTTCAAATGAAGACCAAACTCGTAACTCAAATATTCGGCTCCATGATCAGATTGTAGAAACTTTATTTTCTTGTTACGATGATTTTCCACTTCACTCTGAAATTCTTTGAACTTTTCAAACATTTCAGACTTATGCTTCATTAAGTTGATATACCCATATCTGCTCAAATCATCTGTGAAGGTAAGAAAATAATGATACCCGCCACGAGCCTCAATACTCATTGGTCCTCATACATCGGTATGTATTATTTCCAATAAGTCAGTAGCTCATTCCATTGTTCCGGAGAATGGAGTTTTAGTCATCTTGCCCATGAGGCATGGTTCGCAAGCACCAAGTGATTCATAATCAAGTGATTCAATAGCCCATCAACATGGAGTTTCTTCATGCGCTTTACACCAATATGACCTGAACAGCAGTGCCACAAATAAGTTGCACTATCATTATCAACTTTGCATCTTTTGGCTTCAATATTATGAACATGTGTATCACCACGACCGAGATTCAACAAAAATAGACCACTCAACAAGGGCGCATGACCATAAAAGATATTACTCATATAAATAGAACAACCATTATTCTTTGATTTAAATGAATAACCATCTCGCATCAAACAAGATCGAGATATAAAGTTCATGCTCAACGCTGGCACCAAATAACAATTATTTACGTCTAAAACTAATCCCGAAGGTAGATGTAGAGGTAGCGTGCCGATGGCGATCACATCGACCTTGGAACCATTTCCGATGCGCATCGTCACCTCGTCCTTAGCCAATCTTCATTTAATTCATAGCCCCTGTTTCGAGTTGCAAATATGAGCAATAGAACCAGTATCAAATACCCAGGCATTACTACGAGCATTAGTAAGGTACACGTCAATAACATGTATATCAAATATAACTTTCACTTTGCCATCCTTCTTATCCACCAAATACTTGGGGCAGTTCCGCTTCCAGTGACCAGTCCCTTTGCAGTAGAAGCACTTAGTTTCAGGCTTAGGTCTAGACTTGGGCTTCTTCCCGGGCGTAGCAACTTGCCTTCTATTCTTCTTGAAGTTCCCCTTCTTCCCTTTGCCCTTTTTCTTGAAACTAGTGGTCTTGTTAACTATCAACACTTGATGCTGCATCTTGATTTCTACCTCCGCGGCCTTTAGCATTGCGAAGAGCTCGGGAATCGTTTTCCTCATCCCTTGCATATTATAGTTCATCACGAAGCCTTTATAGCTTGGTGGCAGTGATTGAACAACTCTGTCAATGACACTATCATCAGGAAGATTAACTCCCAGCTGAGTCAAGTGGTTATGGTACCCAGACATTCTGGGTATGTGTTCACTGACAGAACTATTCTCCTGCATTTTGCAGCTATAGAACTTGTTGGAGACTTCATATCTCTCAACTCAGGAATTTGCTTGAAATATTAACTTCAACTCTTGGAACATCTCATATGCTCCATGACGTTGAAAACGTCTATGAAGTCCCGATTCTAAGCCGTAAAGCATGGCACACTGAACTATCGAGTAGTCATCAACACGCGTCTGCCAGGCATTCACAATGTCTGCAGTTGCTGGCGCAGGTGGTACACCTAGCAGTGCTTCCAGGGCGTAATTCTTCTGTGCAGCAATGAGGATAATCCTCAAGTTACGGACCCTGTCCGTGTAATTGCTACCATCATCTTTCAACTTAGCTTTCTCTAGGAACACATTAAAATTCAAGGGAACGGTAGCACAGGCCATTGATCTACAACAACATAGACATGCAAAAACTATCAGGAATAAGTTCATGATAAATTAAAGTTCAATTAATCATATTACATAAGAACTCCCACTTAGGTAGACATCCCTCTAGTCATCTAAATGATCATGTGATCCAAATCAACTAAACCATGTCCGATCATCAAGTGAGATGGAGTAGTTTTCAATGGTGAACATCACTATGTTGATCATATCTACTATATGATTCACGTTCGACCTTTCGGTCTTAGTATTCCAAGGCCATATCTGTATATGCTAGGCTCGTCAAGTTTAGCCCGAGTATTCTGCACGTGCAAAACTGGCTTGCACCCGTTGTATGTGAACGTAGAGCTTATCAGACTCGATCATCACGTGGTGTCTCGGCACAACAAATTGTAGCAATGGTGCGTACTCAGGGAGAACACTAATACCTTGAAATTTAGTAAGGGATCATCTTATAATGCTACTGCCGTACTAAGAAAAATAAGATGCATAAAAGATAAGCATCACATGCAATCAAAATATGACATGATATGGCCATCATCATCTTGTGCTCATGATCTCCATCACCGAAGCATCGCCATGATCTCCATCCTCACCGGATTGACATCTTGGTCTCCATCGTAGCATCGTTGTCATCTCGCCAACTATTGCTACTACGACTATCGCTACTGCTTAGTGATAAAGTAAAGCAATTACATGGCGATTGCATTTCATACAATAAAGTGACAACCATATGGCTCCTGCCAGTTGCCGATAACTTTGTTACCAAAACATGATAATCTCATACGCCAATTTATATCACATCATGTCTTGACCATATCACATCACAACAGGCCCTGCAAAAACAAGTTAGACGTCCTCTACTTTGTTGTTGCAAGTTTTACGTGGCTGCTACGGGCTTCTAGCAAGAACCGTTCTTACCTACGCATCAAAACCACAAGATTTTTCGTCAAGTCTGTTGTTTTATCCTTCAACAAGGACTGGCCGTAGTCAAACTCGATTCAACTAAAGTTGGAGAAATAGACACCTGCCAGCCACCTACGTGCAAAGCACGTCGGTAGAACTAGTCTCATGAACGCGGTCATGTAATGTCGGTCCGAGCTGCTTCATCCAACAATACCGCCGAATCAAAGTAAGACATTGGTGGTAAGCAGTATGACTATTATCTCCCACGACTCTTTGTGTTCTACTCGTGCATATATCATCTACACATAGACCTGACTCTGATACCACTATTGGGGAACATAGTAATTCAAAAAAATTCCTATGATCACGCAAGATCTATCTAGGAGATGCATAGCAACGAGACGGGAGAGTGTATCCACGTACCCTCGTAGACCAAAAGCGGATGCGTTTAGTAACGCGGTTGATGTAATCGAACGTCTTCACGATCCAACCGATCCAAGTACCGAACGTACGACACCTCCATGTTTAGCACATGTTCAGCACGATGATGTCCCTCGAGCTCTTGATCCAGTTGAGGACGAGGGAGTGTTTTGTCAGCGCGAAGGCGTGGTGACGGTGATGATGAAGTTACCGGCGCAGGGCTTCGCCTAAGCACTACGACGATATCACCGAGCTATTAAACTGTGGAGGGGGCACCGCACACGGCTAAGAGATTGTCTATTGTGCTTTGGGGTGCCCCCTTGCCCACGTATATAAAGGAGGAGAGGGGGAGGCCGGCCGGCCCTGTAGGGCGGGTCAAGAGGGAGGAGTCCTATTAGGACTCCAAGTCCTAGTAGGATTCCACTTGGTGGAAGGGGGGAGGAAGGAAGGGAGAGGGAGAGGGAGAGGGAAAGGGGGGCCGCACCCCCTCCCCTAGTCCTATTTGGACTCCCCATGGGGGGGGGGGCTCCCCTATGTGGGCTATCCTCTCTCTACCCTATGGCCCATGATGGCCCATTGCTTCCCCGAGGGGTTCCGGTAACCCCTCGGGCACTCGGTTTTTACCCAGTACCACTCGGAACTCTTCCGGTGCCCAAATAACATAGTCTAATATATCAATCATTATGTCTCGACCATTTCGAGACTCCTCGTCATGTTCGTGATCTCATCCGGGACTCCGAACAAACTTCGGTCATCAAACCACATAACTCTACAATTCGTCATCGAACATTAAGCGTCCAGACCCTACGGGTTCGAGAACTATGTAGACATGATTGAGACAGATCTCTGATCAATAACCAATAGCGGAACCTGGATGCTCATATTGGCTCCTACATATTCTATGAAGATCTTTATCGGTCAAACCGCACAACAACATACGTTGTTCCCTTTGTCATTGGTATGTTAATTTCCCGAGATTCGGCCGTCGGTATCATCATACCTAGTTCAGTCTCGTTACCGGCAAGTATCTTTAGTCATTATGTAATGTTTCATCCTGTAACTAACTCATTAGTCACATTGCTTGCAAGGCTTATAGTGATGAGCATTATTGAGAGGGCCCAGAGATACCTCTCCGATACACGGAGTGAAAAATCCTAATCTTGATCTATGCCAACCCAACAAACACCTTTGGAGACACCTGTAGAGCATCTTTATATTCACCCAGTTACGTTGTGACGTTTGATAGCACACAAGGTGTTCCTCCGGTATTCAGGAGTTGCATAATCTCATAGTCAGAGGAATATGTATACGTCATGAAGAAAGCAGTAGCAATAAGACTGTAACGATCATAATGCTAAGCTAACGAATGGGTCTTGTCCATCACATCATTCTCTAATGATGTGATCCTGTTAATCAAATGACAACACATGTATATGGTTAGGAAACATAACCATCTTTGATTAACGAGCTAGTCAAGTAGAGGCATACTAGGGACACTATGTTTTGTCTATGTATTCGCACATGCATGTACTAAGTTTCCGGTTAATACAATTCTAGCATGAATAATAAACATTTATCATGATATAAGCAAGTATATGTAACAGCTTTATTATTGCCTCTAGGGCATATTTCCTTCAAGAACTTCAAATAATTATGACGATATCCAAGCAGTGATCATTATATAGGCATCGCGTCCAAGATTAGTAGACCGACTCCTGCCTGCTTCTACTACTATTACTCCACACATCGACTGCTATCCAGTATGCATCTAGTGTATTAAGTTCATGGAGAAATGTAGTAATGCAATAAGATCGATGACATGATGTAGACAAGATCTATTCATGTAGGAATAGACCCCATCTTGTTATCCTTAATAGCAACGATACATATGTGTCATGTCCCCTTCTGTCACTGGGATTGAGCACCGTAAGATCGAACCCATAACAAAGCACCTCTTCCCATTGCAAGAAAAATTGATCTAGTCAGCCTAAGTAAACCAAATATTCGAAGAATAAATATGAGGCTATAAGTAATCATGCATATAAGAGATTAAAAGAAGACTCAAATAACTTTCATGGATCAAATAGATCTGATCACAAACTCAAACTTCATCGGATCCCAACAAACATACCGCAAAAGAGTTACATCAAATAGATCCCTAAGAGACCATTGTATTGAGAATCAAGAGAGAGAGAGAGGAAGCCATCTAGCTACTAACTACGGACCCGTAGGTCTACAATGAACTACACACGCATCATCGGAGAGACACCAATGAAGGTGATGAACCCCTCCGTGATGGTGTCTAGATTGGATCTTGTGTTTCTAGAACTTGCGGTGGTTGTAATTGTGTTACGTCGACTCCCCTAGGGTTTTTGGACTTTCGGGGTATTTATAGAGCAAAGAGGAGGCGTGGGAGGCGGCCGAGGTGGGCACAACCCACCAGGGCGTGCCTGGGCCCCCAGGTGCGCCCAAGTGGGTTGTGCTCCCCTCGGAGCCCCCCTGTGGTACTTCTTTGGCCAATCCTGTGTCTTCTATCCCAGAAAAATTCTCCAAAAAGTTTTGCTGTGGTTGGAATCCGTTTGGTGATTTTCTGCGAAGTAAAAAACAAGCAAAAAACAACAAGTGGCTCTGGGCACTATGTCAATAGGTTAGTCCCAAAAAATGATATAAAGTTGCTATAAAATGATTGTAAAAACATCCAAGAATGATAATATAACAACATGGAACAATAAAAAATTATAGATACATTGGAGACGTATCAGCATCCCCAAGCTTAATTCCTGCTTGTCCTCAAGTAGGTAATGATAAAAACAGAATTTTTGATGTGGAATGCTGCCTAACATGTTCATCACATTCTTTTCTTTAGTAGCATGGACATAAGGACTTTTATATGGTTCAAAGCAATAGTCTAGTTTTGACATGAAGATTTCAATACTCAAGCATATCAACAAGCAACCATGTCTTTCAAAATATCAACACTAAAGCAAGTTATCCCTAGCCCATCATGCTCAATCATTGATTCATTCATGAAACACAATCACATATTAGCCAGATCCAATACTCAAGTACGATCATAGTGTTCCTTAGTTGGTGCTTTACAAGAGAGGATGGTAACCCAAATAAGAACAAAAATAGCATAAAGTAAATAGAAAGGCCCTTAGCAGAGGGAACTAGGGATTTGTAGAGGTTCCAGAGCTCAAAGCGAAAATTAAGAGACAAAACATTTTGAGAGGCATACTTTTCCCATCAATGAAAACGACTGAGTAATTCCCAACACTTTCCATGCTAGATATATCATAGGTGGTTCCCAAATAGAAAATAAAGTTTATTCCTTTTTCCAACATACTTTCACATTCCACAGCTAGCCATATCCACGGGTACCATCCATACCAACACTTTCCAAGGAATTTATTATTTGCCAACATAAAGTAAATTTATTTTTCATTTCGGAACTAGGCATACCTAATACCTTTGTCGCACTCTCGTGCAATGACAAGTCAATAAACACTCATCTTGAGAATAACACATCTAACATGGAAAATATTGGCCACCCCCTGCCGCTTCATGAGCGGTACGAGCACACAAAAAGGAAATTTATTTTGAAATTAGAGATGGCACATACAGATTTTCTTAGAACGACATGGAAATACCGCATATAGGTAGGTATAGTGGGCTGATATGGCAAAACTAGGTTTAAGGATTTTGGATGCACAAGTATTATTCCTAGTTAGTACAAATGGAGGCTATCAAAACGATTGAGAAGCAACCAACCAAGAAACGGAAAATCACGTAAGGGAGCATTAAGCATAACTAACACCGAATAATGCACCACAAGTAGGATGTAATTTTATTGCATAACTACTGACTTTCGTGCTTTCATAGGGAATCACAAACCTTAACACCAATATTATTACTAAATCACAATTACTCACCAACATGGCTCACATATCACTATCATCATAGCGAAATACTATTACAAAGAATCAAGTTTATTTTGTCCAATGATCTTCATGAAAGTTTTTATTATATCCTCCTTGGATATATATCTCTTTGGGACTAGTTTAATATGTTGCTTTTGAAAGCTCAAACAAATGTAAGTGAAGAACATGAGCATAAAAATATCCGTCTCCCAAAATAATATAAGTGAAGATGAGAGATTTTCTTCAAAAATTTACTAACTCTCAAATAAATCTAAGTGAAGCATGAGAGCATTTCTTCAAAAATATTAAAGCACACCATGCTCAAAAAGATATAAGTGAAGCACTAGAACAATTCCATAGCTCAATTTTTTTAAGTGAAGCATAAAGAGCATTCTAACAAAACATAGCATAATTTTGGATCTCTCAAATAGGTGTGTTCAGCAAGGATACTTGACACAAAAAAGCAAAACAAACAAGGACTCACATCATACAAGATGCCCAAGCAAAAAACATGATATGTGACGAATAAAAATATAGCTCCAAGTAAAATACCGATGGTCGTTAGAAGAAAGAGAGGATGCCACTCGGGGCATCCCCAAGCTTAGTTGCTTGTTCATCCTTGAATATTACCTTGGGGTGCAGTAGCATCCCCAAGCTTAAGCTCTTCTTACTCCTTATTCCTTCATCCATCGTGATCTCACCAAAAACTTGAAAACTTCAATGACACAAAACTTAACGAAACCTTTGTGAGATCCGTTAGTATAACAAAACAAATCACTACTCTAAGTACTATTGCAAACCCATTCATATTTTATTTTTGCATTATATCTACTGTATTCCAACTTTACTATGGCTCATATCCCCTGATAAAGTCCATAGATTCATCAAAATAAGCACACAATGCAAAGAAAATAGAATCTATCAAAAACAGAACAATTTGTAGCAATCTCAAAACTTTGAATACTTTTGTAACTCCAAAAAATCTGAAAAATTAGGACAACGTGGTAAATTTGTGTATCAATCTTGTGTAACAAATTTAGAATTTTACCACGCTTCTATGATTTTAAACAATTCTATTACTAGCGCACAAAGTTTCTATTTTTCAACAAGATCAAATCAACTATCACCCAACATGATCCCAAAGGCTTTACTTGGCACAAACACTAATTACAACATGAAAACACAATCATAACAGTAGCATAATTATGCAAACACTCAAGAACAAAAATAAAAAGGCAAAAATAAATTTTATTCATTGGGTTGCCTCCCAACAAGCGCTGTTGTTTTACGCCCCTAGCTAGGCATATAAGATAGATCTAAGTATTGTTATTTGTAGTTTTGGCAACTTTCGTAAGGGCTTTCTCAAACCCGGGAGGCTCTTTACGCTTTCCTAAATTCTTAGGAAAAGAAATCATTTTGAGATCTAAAATATCCAACCATTTATTGCAAAGAGTGATCAGAGTATTCATGCGATTGAGGTTCCCACTATTATGTTTGAGAGGTTCATTATATTTTTGCAACTCGACCATATGTTTATGCAAATCACTCAACTTGTCTAGAATTTTAAACCCTTCTTGAGTAAAAGTAATCCCCTTTTTGGTTGGTGGGATTCCCAAGATCCCCTCTAAGATCTCATAAGCAGTATTAACATCAAGTTCAATAAAATTTCCTTTAGCGGCAAAATGCAAAAGTTGTTTATGATGCAAGGCTAATCCTATATAAAAATTTCAAAGCCAAATCCTTGCATCTCCTTTAAGATTGATAATGCGATAAGATTCCATTAATCTATACCAAGCATCTTTCAAATTTTCTCCTTGTCTCTGCTTGTAGTATAAAACTTCAAAATCTGGAGATAAAGGAGGGGTAGTCGTGCTACACATCATGACAAGGTGGACAAGCAAGATCACACACATAAACAGATCTGACAAGAAAACAGTGAATGAAAAAGAGGGCGAATAAAACCTTAATTTTGTTTGAAGTGGGGGAGATGAAAATGAGAGGCAAATGACAAATAATCTAAATTGCAAGGAGATGAGATTTGTGATTAGGAACTTGATAGATGTTTATGATGTCTCCCCGGAAACGGTGCCAAAAATCCTCTCTTGATGGCTCGTGTCCGCGTTAGTTTTTACCCGAAGAGGAAGGGATGATGCAGCAGAACTACTGTAGGTATTTCCCTCAGTGATGAAACCAAGGTTATCGAACCAGTTGGAGAACCAAGTCTTGTGGGAGTGAGTTTGACAGTAGAAGTAGGGAGTATGTAGGAGTAGAGGTCAAGCCCTAGCTATGGCGAGGTTGTGGACACACAGGTTTATGAGTTCAGGTCCCTCACGGAGAAAGTAACAACCCTACGTCTCGGTGCCTCAGGAGGCTTTGTCGATTGGAATGTGTTGACTTACATGGCGTGTGAACCCTTGTGCCAGAGGGGAGGGGTGACTTATATAGAGTGTGTAGGCCCCTCGCAGCCCTCAGTTACACAGGGGTTCAATGAGAGTTAAATCCTGAGTGTTACTGGTAACGCCCGTATTAATGATCTTAATGGTTACGGAGTGAATGCCTGACCATTGCCATTCAAAGGTGACCTTAGGTCTTCTGTCTTCCGAGTGGTTTCTTGTCATCCAATCAAAATAACACCGGTCAAGTGGAATTGGGATATCCGAGTGGAACCGGTCATCGAGTGGATTGTACTTCTTAAAGATTCCAGTTGGTATCTTTTCCTTAACTTTGTAGGCCTTGGCTCCTTGTGTCCTGTCCTTGGGAATGGCATGTAGGTCAGGCCTAGGACCCTACCCTAGGTACGTGTCACCGTCATTAGCCCCCGAATGGATCGAGAGTCAAGTGAAGAAGGGTTGTTGTTGTTTTTGGTCCGACTGAATGTCTCGGAGACACCTTCTTAGGAGTCCATGTTAGCTAGCCTGATATTTAATCTTTCGTCAATCGCCTTGATCGATTCTGGGTTCTGGAAATTTCCGAGTGAACTTTCATGTGTAACTCTGAGTAGATTGAACTTGAGTATCTTTGGCGTGATCGACTGATTTGTCGCATCCGGATTTCAAGGGGTTCAAAATTTGGGGAAGCGCGTGGGATGGAGCGCGGCGCGGTAGGCGGTGCAAGTTGGAGCAGGCTCCTCGATCTTTGCACCACCTTTTTCGCCATGTATCAGGCAAGCGGCTGTTGTGGGATACGATAAGATCGTGAGGGCCCGCACGTCAGTCACTCGACCAAAACCTCATTCAAGGCGATGCTACCGCTGCCCCGAACAGTGCCAGTCCTTTCCTCGTGTTCTTCTTTTCTTCTCCGCCTCGCCTCCCAAATGCCTCGCCCCCCATCCTCTTCCTCTTGAGCTCCACAAAAATGGTGAAGGACAAGACCATGGCCCTAGAGAGTGCAAAGAAGACGGTGAAAGGCAAGAAGGTGCCGAAGGGGTCAACGTCGCGGTCCAGTCTTCTGCCTGGTTGGATCGAGGGGATTGGATCCCCTCCAACGTCACCCAGGAGGATCTAGAGAATCTCACCGCCGTAGGCTTGCTCACGGAGGGCTCCTGGAGATTGGCAAAGGGGGAGCTCGATCCCGCGCCTCGGGAGGCCGAGCCCATTCTCCTCACGACGTATGTCGACCGAGGTCTTTCTTTGCCTCCTCATCCATTTTTTCGAGGTTTTCTGAATTTCTTTGGGGCTTAGATTCATCACTTTCCTCCCAACATCATCGCCTATCTTTCTGTCTTTGTTTCTCTGTGTGAAAATTTCTTGGGATGTCGACCGCATTGGGGTCTGTTCAAACATATCTTCACTTGCCGATCTCAGTCGGTAAATAAAGCAAATCCGAGTGATGATAAGATGCATGTGATCCAGATGTGCGGGGGGTTGGGGATCCAGATGAGAGGTAGAAGTTCTTTTCCTTCCGTGGTTTTTCCTAAGTCTGTTAGAGGGTGGGAATCGACCTAGTTCTATTGCAAAGACATCCCGACTCCTGGTCAGTCGACTGGCCTTCCACATTTTTCTTTGGAGAGACTCCAGGCTCCCTGCTCGCTGACTGTAGAAGACCACAAAAAGGGTGAGGTTAGTATCTTGGTTGACGCAGTGGTGGAGCTGATCAGGGGCGGCGTGACCGGCATGGATCTGCTGGAGACGTACCTTAGTCGATGGATCCAGCCTGTGCAAGCCCGCGATCACCCCATGTGGATGTATTCAAGACCAGAAGACACCACTCGGTTCCACCCGGAGGAGGTCACAGAGGACATGGTGGCCCAGTGGCTTTGGAGCATCACTGGTAACAAGGACATCCCGCACGGAGCGAAGCGGATCTTGCCGTTCCATTCTAAGAATCTCCCTGGAGAGTTCTGATTCATCTTGAGTGTTTTTTCTTTATTGCTTTTTGGTATGCACTTGAAGTGATCCGACTGAACTTTGTAATCTGTGTCTTTTAGGCGTTCATGAACATGTACTCGCCAGTGCCAAACGGTGAGGCGCACCAGGGGGAGAGTGAGGGCAGCAGAGACTTTGAGTACGTAGAAGACAGCAGCGACGACGTCAGTGATGACTCTGACGACGAAGATGAAGTCGAGTCACCACCCCGCTCGGAGTGTCGATCCAAGCGGACTCAAGACCCTACGGTGGACCATGGCAAAGCTGCAACATCGAGTGCGAAAACTCAGAAGCGCACCCAGACGACCACTCCCGATCTGAGTGAGAAGGTCTCCAAGCAAGCCAAGGTTGTTCCTCCCAAGCCCCGGAAGGCTCTGCCTAGGATTAAAGTTGTTTTGACTGTTGCTTCAGCGTAAGTGTTTCTTTTCATTTCTTCACTACTGTTGTGAGCTTTTGCTTGTTCTTGACCGAGTGAAATCTTGAATTTCTAGTGGTGCCACTTCTGGAGCGTCCCACATGGAAATTGATGACGAGTAGGATGACGCGGAAACTGCAAATATGGCCACTTCTCGAGCAGGTACAAATTTTGCGAATATGCTTATTCCTTGCTAACTGTGATGATGGTCGACTAGATTCTGATTGTCGAGTGACTGCAGCACCGGCGGATGTTATCCAACTTCCAGGTGATGAGGAGGAGGAAGTTCCAAAGAACCCATGAGGGAGAAGCAGGAGCACAACCAGCTCGCGGAATCCTAGCAAGAGAGTGCCTTCCAGCCGGTGGTCTCATCCGTCGACTGAATCTGTGGCTCAAGACCTTGGTGGTTCATCATGGAATACTGTCACCTTTGCTGTCCCCTTATCGACTGCTTAGCCTGCAGCGTTGATTGCTCCAATTCCCAATCCAACTGGTGCACCACAGACTCCAGCACCGATTCAGTTCACTATGCACCACGTCCCAAAAGATCAGACATGAGCGGCCAAGGAAGCTATGATCCAGGCTGGCCTGATGATGGACCGACTGAAGGTGGTATATGAGATGAGCAAAGCTGCATACGACGCCAGTTCTGCGCTGCAAGACAATGTCCGAGTAAGTGTGATTTTAAGTTGATTTTCGATTGGTTTGTCCTTGCCTTGGACCTTGCTCTGTTAGAATATTCTATCTGAAAATTGCTGCTTTATCCCTGCTCTGTTAAGATATGCTATCTGAGCACTACTGCATTATTATTCGTAAGATGTCCGTAGATGATCGGTTTGAACCTTTAATGTGCATCTATCATAGGTCTGTGCCTTGAGTCTGTACACCCACTGGGTGTTTTGGCTTCGTAAGCTGTGTAGCTCTTCCACTCGAATTGGTCAGGCCTTGTCGAGTGGGTTGGTCTTTTCAGTGGGGACACGCTGAGTGCACCCACTGGGTGTAGTCCTCGAGACCTGTGTCGAATAGATAATTCAGCAGGGGTCTGTAGAATATGTTTACTTTTCTGTATTCCACTCGGTGCATTCAGGCTGTGTCGAGTGAATAACTGAACTAGTGGGGTGTAGTCCCAGAGACCGCTGTAGACTATGAGGAAGTTGGTGGGGGTCTAAGAACAAGGGGAGAAGGATTTTTTTGACTTTCCACTCAGTTCAGACGGACCGTGTCGAATAGTAAATTGGTCCAGTGGGGGCACGCTGAGTGCACCTGCTGGGTGTAGTCCCCGAGAACACTGTTAACTGCGGGTAGTTGGCAGAGGTCTGAGAACACTTATTTTTCATAAGAATGATCTGAATTCGACTCTCTTCACTCAGAAGTGGAGGAAATCTTTGTACTCTGTCAACTGAATTCTCTTTTCTTTGATTTCAGAAATCTTGTGAACTTGGAACCCAGTATGCTGCTTTGGAGAAGGAGAAGATCCAACTCTAGCTCGACATGGAGCATGCCCAGAAGAGCCTGAAGGATGGACAAGCGAGGTGAAGACTATGGTAGTAATATTCTGCTGTTTGTAAACTTTGTGATTTCTTCTCCCTTCATCCTTTGAACCGAGTGACTCCACTCGAATAGATGTGTGTAGTGAAAATCGTCAACTCCAAGCGCGACTGAAGAATGTTATTTCTTTAGACACCATGAAGCAGGCGTTGGAGAAGAAAGATGCTGATCTTGCGGGGGCACAGAAGATGGCGAAGGAGAAGACTGAACTTGTGATACGTCTCCAACGTATCTATAATTTTTGATTGTTCCATGCTGTTATGTTATCATTCTTGGATGTTTTACAATCATTTTATAGTCATTTTCTGGTACTAACCTATTGACATAGTGCCTAGTGCCAGTTGTTGTTTTTTGCATGTTTTTTACATCACAGGAAATCAATACCAAACGGAGTCCAAACGCAGTGAAACTTTTTGTGTATTTTTTGGACCAGAAGACATCCACTGGGCAAGGAACGCGCCTGAGGGGAGCTCCGAGGAGAGCACAACCCATCAGGGCGTGCCTGGGGGCCCAGGCGCGTGATACTTCTCCAACGTATCTATAATTTACGAAGTATTCATGCCATTATATTATCATTCTTGGATGTTTTACAATCATTTTATAGCAATTTTATATCATTTTTTGGGACTAACCTATTGACCCAATGCCCAGTGCCACTTGCTGTTTTTGCTTGTTTTTTACATAGTAGGAAATCATTATCAAACGGAGTCCAAACGCAACGAAACTCTTGGAGGCTTTTTTGGGCCAAAAGAAAGCCAGTGGGCCAAGGAAGCACCTGGGGGCTGCTCGAGGGGAGAAGCACCCGCCAGGGTGCCCCAGGAGGCCCAGGCGCGCCCTGGTGGGTGCTGCCCACCTCGGGTGCCCCCTGAACTGCCTCTTCGCCCTATAAATTCCCAAATATTCCAAAACCCTTTGGTGCAGCCCTAGATCAGAAGTTCCGCCGGTGCAAGGCCTATGTATCCATGAGATCCAATCTAGACGCCGTTCCGGCACCCTGCTGGAGGGGGGAATCATCACCGGTGGACATCTTCATCATCCCGACGGCCACCACGATGAGGAGGGAGTAGTCCACCCTCGGGGCTGAGGGTTTGTACCAGTAGCTATGTGTTTAATCTCTCTCTCTCTCTCATGTTGTTGAGATGTCACGATCTTGATGTATCGCGGGCTTTCTTATTATAGTCGGATCACATGGTGATTTCCCCTCTCTATCTTGTTGTGATGAATTGAATTTTTCCCTTCGAGATTTCGTTGTTATCAGATTGAATACTTTTATGGATTTGAGAACACTTGATATATGTCTTGTAATTGAATACTCATGGTGTCAATGGGGTATCATATTGATTCACTTCATATACGTTTTGGCATTCAACTCACGAATTCCCGCGGTGACATTGGGGTAATCTATGCATAAGAGTTGATGCACGTTCTTGTCTTTGTTTCTCCGGTAGAAATCTTGGGGCACTCTTTGAAGTTCCTTATGTTGGATTGAATATTATAAATCTGAACTTGCTTTGGTGTTATTTTAGTACGAACTCTAGGATAGATCAAACGGAAAGAATAGCTTTGTGTTATTTTAGTATGAACTCTTGAATAGATCGAACGGAAAGAATAGCTTTGAGGTGGTTTCATACCCTACAAATAATTCTGTCTTATGTTCTCTGCTAGATAGGAACTTTGGATTGATTCTTCATCGCACTTTGAGGGATGGTTATATGATCCAACT
Organism: Triticum dicoccoides; assembly: GCF_002162155.2. Classification (NCBI taxonomy): domain Eukaryota; kingdom Viridiplantae; phylum Streptophyta; class Magnoliopsida; order Poales; family Poaceae; genus Triticum; species Triticum dicoccoides. The sequence continues at coordinate 492,761,063 of NC_041387.1, forward strand.
ATGTTAGCATTGTTGAGAGATTGCACTAGTGAAAGTATGCACCCTATGCCTCATTTTCAAGCATTGCAATACCGTTTTTGTGCCCGTTTACTATTTGCTACCTTGCTGTTTTTATTTATTCAGATTATAAAAATATATTTCTATCATCCACATTACACTTTTGTCACCATCTCTTCGCTGAACTAGTGCACCTATACAATTTGCCATTGTATTGGGTGTGTTGGGGACACAAGAGATTTCTTGTATTTGGTTGCAGGGTTGTTTGAGAGAGACCATCTTCATCCTACGCCTGCCACGGATTGATAAACATTAGGTCATCCACTTGAGGGAAAATTGCTACTGTCCTACAAAACTCTGTGCTTGGAGGCCCAACTCGAGTCTACAAGAATAAAGTTGCGTAGTAGACATCAAGCTCTTTTCTGGCGTCGTTGCCGGGGATGTGAGTGCTTGAAGGTATATCTTAGATCTTGCAATCAAATTTTTTAGTTTCTTGTTCACTAGTTTGGTTTATAAAAGAAAACTACATAAAAATGGAATTGAGGTTGCATCATATTATTGATCATCTTTATAATATCTTTCTTGAAAATGATTGTTCAAAAAATTGTGCTCAATTGTTAGAAGAAGAAGTCAATAAATTTGTTGTCACAAAATATTTGATTGATGAGCAGGATTGCAACATTGTTGGTATGAACGCTTTGAATATCCATGATGCTAATGACATGCAAAGCCATAAGCTTGGGGATGCTATGTTTGGTGAAGATGATATTTTTTGTCCCCCAAGTTTCGATGTGCAGTTTTTTTATAATGGTAGCATGCCTCCTATTTATGATGATTATATCAATGAAAGTAGATTCGGAGAGGTCATGACTTTATTTAGTGATGATTCCATTATTTTGGAAGAGGTTCAATTTATTATGAGAACAAAGTTGCTATCTATGGTGATTATGGTGATGACATGTATGCTATATTGAATAATTATAAACATGAAACTTTTCATCATGATTTTAATTTCCAATCACATGAGAGTTACTTTGCTGAGTTTGCTCCCACTACTATTGATGAGAATAAATTTGCTTATTTGGAGAGTAACAAAACTTCTATGCTTGTGGATCATGAAAATAATGCTTTATGTGATGGATATATTGTTGAATTCATTCATGATGCTACTTAAAATTATTATGGGAGAGGAACATGTGCTTCTACATATCTCAATAATATCAAGTTCCCTCTCTATGTGTTGAAAATCTTGAAGTTTTGCTTCTTTTGGCATTAAAGAAAAGCACTTGTGGTCGGTGTACAAAAGTAGGGCCCCAGCTTTTGACCCCTTTACTTGTGCACGAGCAGTTCGAACCGCCTGCCACGGTCACAAATGAGCAGGGCAAGAGAGGGAAGCCAAAGATAAGCCAAAGCCACAGTGATAGGCAAAGCAAACAGCAAAGGACCAAGACCACAAAGGTCGCACGGGCGATGCAGGTTGCCCCGGCAAGGACCCATGTCGGGGGCAGCCTCAGCAGCCCCTCCAAGATCCTTGTTGAGACAGCTCGTCCACACCAGGTGAGCGAGCCACCTTCGAGCCCACCAACGCTAAGCATGCACGTTGGGACAGGGTTCGGGAGGCACCTCCGTGGTGGCATGCAGATCTTTGTGAAGACAAAGAGCAATCAAGATCAAAAGAGGATAGGAAGGCAACCATCTTCACCAAAGGAACCCACAGGGCCCCCCGGCAAGACCCTTGCCGGGGAAGGCAGCACGCCACGGCAAGACCCTTGCCGCCCCCCGGCAAGGCCACTGCCAGGCCCGCACCAGCCAAGTTCCTACCGCCGTTCATACGTAGCCGCCAACCCAACCAGCTGGGCAAGCACCTACGTGGCAGCATGCAAACCTTCATGGAGGCTCCACCACCGCGCCACCTCAGCTGCCTGCCTGCCTACATGGCGCTGCATGCGTTCCTGGCTGGGGCGTGTGTCGAAGCCAGGAGGGGCGGCGACGGATGGGCCGGGCCTCACCCCCGTCCCCCAATAAAGCGAAGGACACCTAAGCCTCGCATTTAATGCGTTTTGTCCTGTAATGTTGGCGATAACCACGCAGCGCTGTGGCGCTTTCCACCTCCTGTGTGCCACTGTGGCAGCCCCTTTTTGCATATAAAAGGAGGCCCATGGCATACTGAAGGGGTATTCGGCTCTTTTGGACCTCGCTACACCCAGAGCTAGTTCAAGAGCTCAAGAACACTAATACAACCACCAAAGCAGGATCGTAGGGTTTTACGCATCTTTGCGGCCCGAACCTGGGTAAATCTCCTTTGTGCCATCCACTAGTCCCGCTCTTCTCACGATCCCGCGCCCCGCAACCGTAGGAGGGATTCCAGTGATCCCATAGGTGTCATTTCCCACCGACATCTTTGGCGCGCCAGGTAGGGGGCGCTATTGTGAGAATCTGGCCTAGGGGTAGGCCTAGCAATTCATCATCGCCATGGCTCCCAAGAAGAAGACGACCACGGCGATTGGCTCGTCTGGAACCACACTGCCGTCGCCGGTGCGGGCCAGTAGCGGGCCAGTCACAGAGAGAACCCGCGGCACGGCCCGCGAGCACCCGCATCACCCTGCCAGTCCAGGCCCAGTGGGCGGCGCCGCCTATGCGATGGGCGACGAGCCGCGCGGTGCCGGCCCGAGAAACGACATCGGACCCCCCGCGGGCAGCGCGGGGCCCTCCAGTGGCGCCGTCGTGCCACCCACCGATGGCGCGGTGACCTCCAAGACACCAACGCCGGCACCTACGGCGCGCTCCTCTCGAATCATACATGATGAGCAGCGCCGCCCCGTTGGTGACCCAGGGCGCCGCCCTGGGAAAAGCCCTATGCATCCTTCGTGGGATGGGGGAGGCCAGCGTGCACGCCGAGGCGCCGAGGAAGGTGGCGGGCGGTTGCGGAGCCGTGATGAGGCTCCTTCTAACGTGGTTAGGAGTCGAAGCGCATCACGGTCCACCCAACTCTCGCCGCCACCCACGCCGGCAGAAGCCCTGGCGCGCGCGCGCAGCTTCTCCTAGACTTTCCCCCCACGGCGGAAAAGGTTGATGAATGGAGGGCCACCGTCTGGAGCCTCGTCGGCATCGCCAATGACGATGAGCTGCAACCGGCGAAACCTGTGGGCCGTTGCTCCGTCGTGCCACCCCCTGCTAGCAGGAGCCGGGCCGAGGGCGATGCGGCTACGATGTATTCCCCTCCTCAGCACCGGCCGCCGCGGGCGACGACCCGTCATGACGATGCTCGTGATGATGTCTCCATCGCGTCGTCCGACCCGTGAACCAACCGTGATCAGCGCCAAGTCCTCCGGGAGTGGGCTCATGAGGACACTCGAACCACCATCCAGCATCGACATGACGCGTGCCACTAGTCGGACAGGCGGGCAGGGCCCGCTGCGAACCACCTGGCGCCGGGAGGCTACGGTGGCCTACCCTACATGGTGGGTTGTCCGTCTTTCACCCGTGAGCTGCGGCAGTTCCAGTGGCCCTCCCACCGCACTTTCAAGCCTGAAGTTGGCGAGAAGTACAACAGCAAGACTCACCCGTCGGAATTCCTCAGCATCTACACCATCGCGATGCAAGCTGCTGGGTCCCGCGACGATAAGGTACTTGCCAATTACTTCCCGTTGGCACTCAAGCCTAATGTCATGTCATGGTTGATGCACTTGCCGATGGATTCCATCTCTTCTTGGGCGGATCTATGCCATGAGTTTGTTGGCGCCTTCACCGGAGGTCACCAAGCTCATGGCCAGGCGAGTGATTTGCACATCATCCCCCAGAAGGAAGGAGAGAACCTGCACAAGTACATCCAGAGGTTCAGCCGTGTGCAGTACAACATCCCCGATGTTCATCCTGCCGTCATGGTTAGTGCGTTCCACCAGAACATGCGCAATCGCAAAATGCGTGAAGAGCTGGCAATGAACAAGGTTAAGGATGTGGCCGAGCTCTATGTTCTGGCCGATCGATGCGCCCGCGCTGAAGAGGGAAGGAAATACCCCGTCGAAGATGCCGGCACGGAAACCGATTCCACTGGCGATACCGCCACCCCAGCAAAGAAGGGCCGGCGCCGTAATAGGAAACACAAGGGCAAGGCCGTGCTTTCCGTCGAGGGATCCAACGACACTGGCGCCACCAAGAAGACCAAGGCGAGCGACCCCGGCAAAGAGTTTGCCGGATGTGTCGCTTGCCGGTCCTTGGTGGCCGCCGACAAGCCAGGAGGCTCCGACAAGCAGTATTGTAAGATCCACCGCACCAAGGGCCATGACCTCCAGCACTGCCGGCAAGTAGAGTTGCTCGCTGAGAAGCAGAAGGCTGAGTATGAGCGGCGGGACAAGGAGAAGGGCCAAGATGGTGCCGAGGGGTCCGGCAAGAAACGTGGCGGCCAAGGAAGCCGCCACGGCAAAGATAGTCCACAGGAGAGGCCCACCATGGGCCGTGACAAGAAACAAGAAGATGATGATCACGACGGGGACGACGAGTCCGGCAATCACGAGTTCCAGAAAGCCACAGAGGCAATGTGTGTCGATGGTGGCGCCTCGCTGCATACATCCCACTGCCAGCTCAAGTAGTGGGCGCGTGAGATCACAGCAGTGGAGCCATCGTTCGACGCGCAGAAGCCGCTGAAATGGTCCAGCACGCCCATCATCTTTGACACTGAGGACCACCCCGACCGCACTACTGCGGTTGGGTGTTTGCCATTTTTGGTTTCCCCAACGATCCGCAACCTCAAGGTGACAAGGATGTTGGTTGATGGCGGGGCCGGCCTGAACTTGATCTCGCCTGCCGTGGTCAGAAAGCTCCAGATCCCTGATGGAGACCTCGAGGAAACAGGCACGTTCCAAGGGGTTAACCCAGGGAGGAGCCAGCCAAAGGAAAAGGTCATGCTGCCGGTGACCTTCGGAGGTGAGCTGAATCACAGGACGAAGAGGATTGTTTTCAATGTAGCCGAAATCCCCTTGACATACAACGGGATCCTCGGCTGCCCGACACTAGCCAAGTTCATGGCGGCTTCACATTACGCCTACAACATGTTGAAGATGCCCGGGCCGATGAACATCATCACCATCCCCTCCGACAAGAAAGATGCGTTGATTTGCGCCGACCAACTCTACCGGGAAGCGGTTGCAACAGCTGCCGCCAAGGCACCTGCTCCCGCCGACGGAGCCCCGGGAGGGAAGAATATCGGTGAGACCCCTCGCACCTCCTCCAATGAGTGCACCTCTTCGGGGTGTTGTGCTGTCGTCGAGGACGTGCCAGAGAGCTCCGCCGACTGGAGCAAGAAGCCCAGAGCTGCACCGCCAAAGACCAAGAAGGTGACCGTCGAGGAGGACGGCACGGGTGGGGCTTTCACCGTAAGCTCCACCCGCGACGGCAAATAGGAAAGCGAGCTCGTCACTTTCTTGCGGACGAATGTCGATGTGTTTGCATGGCAAGCCTTCGATATCCCCGACGTTCCCAGGGAAGTGATTGAGCACCACCTTGCTGTCTGTCCTCATGCGCGGCCCGTCAAGCAGAAGGTCAGGAAGCAAGCTCTTGAGAGGCAAGAGTTCATCACGGAACAAATTAGGAAGCTAGAGACGGCAGGTTTGGTAAGAGGTGTGCTCCGCCCGACGTGGTTGGCAATCCAGTAGTAGTGCGCAAGGCAAACGGGAAGTGGAGACTGTGTATTGACTACACAGACATCAATAAGGCTTGTCCAAAGGATCCCTTCCCGTTACCACGCACCGACCAGATTGTTGACTCCATGACAGGCTGTGACCTATTATCATTCCTCGACGCCTACTCGGGATACCACCAGATCTTCATGACAAAAGAAGACGAAGAAAAGACAACGTTCATCACCCCATGTGGCACGTATTGCTTTTTATGGATGCCTTTTGGGTTGAAGAGTGCTGGCTCAACGTTTGCAAGGGCAGTCCAGATTGGTTTTGAACCCCAACTACATAGAAATATAGAAGCTTATATGGATGATATAGTGGTCAAAACCAAGGACAAAGCAACACTCGTACAAGACCTATAGGAGACCTTTAGAAACCTGCGCAAGATTAATCTCAAATTGAACCCTGAGAAGTGTGTCTTCGGTGTTCCATCCGGCAAGCTTCTCGGGTTCTTTGTGTCACAGCGCGGGATTGAGGCAAACCCGGACAAGATTAAGGCTATCGAGCAGATTGAGGCGCCCAAGCGGATCAAGGACGTGCGTCGGCTCATTGGCTGCGTTGCCGCCATGAGCAGATTCATCTCCTAGTCCGCACAGCGTGCCCTCCCCCTTTTCAAGATTTTAAAGAAGACGGCCCGGTGGAATGGACCCCGGAGGCCGAGGCGGCGTTGCAAGATTTGAAGAAGTACCTTTCCTCTACCCCGGTGCTGGTTGCGCCTAAACCACAAGAGTCGTTGCTGCTATACCTAGCGGCAACAAATCAAGTGGTTAGCACCGCACTGGTGGCACAGAGAGAGGTTGACGAGAGGACAACAGCGGCGGCAGAGTCAACGGCTGGCAGGTCGGAACCCTCCCCGGCAGGGCTCGGCCCCGGCAGGCCTGAGTCCCCGGCAGGGCCCGATCCTAGCAAGCCTGACGCTGGTGCTACAAAACCCGCATGGACAGGTGAAGTGATGCAAAGAAAGAAGATGGTGCAACACCCAATTTACTTCGTCAGCTCCCTCTTACTAGGGGCTAGGTCAAGGTACTCAGGTGTACAAAAGTTGCTCTTCGGCCTCCTTATGGCCTCGAGGAAGCTACGCCACTACTTCCAGGCACACGAGATCATAGTGGTTACCCGCCTTCCGTTGCAACGGATATTACATAACCCAGATGCGACAGGAAGGATCATGGAATGGGCCCTGGAGCTGTCGAGTTTTGGCTTGAAGTTCGAGAGCACCTTGACGATTCAGAGCAGAGTCTTGGCGGAGTTTGTTGCAGAATGGACCTCGACACCTGATGAAGAGGTACAAGAGATCACTCTCCCCAGTGAGGAAACAAGTGGCGACTGGATCATGTACTTCGATGGGGCTTTCTCGCTGCAAGGCGCTGGTGCTGGTGTGCTGCTTGTCACACCCACCGGAGAGCACCTCAAGTATGTCATCCAAATGCACTTTCCCCGGGAGATGTCGACCAACATCACCGCCGAATACGAGGGTTTGCTTGCCAGTCTCAAGATCGCGGTGGACCTCGGAGTCAAAAAGCTCATCGTCAGGGGCGACCCGCAACTCGTCGTCAAACAGGTCAACAAAGATTATCAAAGCCCTTTGATGGAAGCCTATGTGGATGAAGTGAGGAAGATGGACGAGCGATTTGGCGGTATACAAGCAGAGCACGTCCCCCGAGCAGAGAACGACATTGCTGACTACATGTCAAAGCGCACCGCCCTCAAGCTACCTATGGAACCAGGCACTTTTGTGCTTCAGTTAACCCAACCATCCGTTCATACGTGAACTGGGTAGAACAAGCGGAGGAAGCTAGGCCCCGGCAAGTACTTCCCCACCGAGCTCCCCGGTGCCGTGGGTGCCGATCCTGCCGCAGGGCAACCGACTCCGGCAGGACCTCAGGTCATGGCCATGGAGGCGGCTGCCCCCGTGGCAGAAGAGATGCCTTTGGCCCTTGCCGTCGAGCCACAGGCTCCGGCATGGGTGCAGCACACCGTTTGATTCCTTCAAGAGGGAGAGCTTCCTGAGGATCAGGAAGAAGCAGAAAGAGCAGCCCGTCGGTCTGCTCTGTATCAGTTCGTTGACAACATGCTATACAGAATAAGACCGAATGGGGTGAAGTTGATGTGTATCTCCCGGGAGGAAGGACTAAGGCTGTTGGCAGAGATACATGGATGCATATGTGGCTCCCACATAGGGTCAAGGGCCCTTGCCGGCAAGGTTTTCCGACAGGGTTTCTTCTGGCCCACCGCCCTCCAGGATGCAACGGCACTAGTAACCAAGTGTGAAGCGTGCCAGTTCCATTCGAAAGAGCTTCATCAACCAGCTCAAGCCCTTCAAACCATCCCTCTCTCCTGGCCCTTCTCGGTCTGGGGGCTCGACATCTTGGGCCCCTTCCCCCGCACCGTCGGGGGCTTTGAGTACTTGTACATTGCCGTCGACAAGTTCACAAAGTGGTTAGAGGTGGAGGCAGTGAGGAAGGTGACGGCGCAGTCAGCCATCAAGTTCTTCAAGGGACAAGTTTGCCGGTTTGGAGTGCCCAACAGGATCATCACCAATAATGACACACAGTTCACAAGCCATGCCTTCATGCAGTACATTGAGGATCTCGGCACGAGGGTCTATTTTGCTTCCGTGGCGCATCCACGGAGCAACGGCCAAGTGGAGAGAGCAAACGCTGAAGTCCTGCGAGGCTTGAGGACGAAGACTTTTGACAGGCTGCGCAAGAGCGGAAGGCGCTGGATCAAGGAGTTGCCGGCGGTTCTTTGGTCGATCAGAATGATGCCAAATTGAGCCACCGACCAGACACCCTTTGCCTTGGTTTACGGGGCAGAAGAAGTTCTACCCACGGAACTCACATACGGGTCACCTCGAGTGCTCGCTTATGATGAGCTTGAGCAAGAGCAACTGCGGCAAGATGATGCAACACTCCTTGAGGAAGATCGTCTCCGGGCGGCTGTGAGAGCAGCAGCATGCTACCAGCAAGCTTTGCGCCGCTACCATAGCCACAAGGTTCATGCCCGAAGTCTTGAGGAAGGCGACCTTGTTCTTCGGCACGTTCAGTCGGCCAAGAATTCCAACAAGTTGACGCCAAAGTGGGAAGGCCCTTATCGGGTAACGCGAGTCACCAGGCCCGACGCAGTCTGCTTGGAGATCGAAGATGCTGTACGAGTGAGCAATTCCTGGAACATTGAGCATCTTCGCAAGTTTTACCCATAAGGCGTGGCTGCCGGGCTTCCCGGCAAGCCATCCTTTTGTACAAGCCTTGCCAGCAAGGCATGTAACCCTTTGTACAAAGCCAGGCGCAGACCCTGAGCATAAACAAACGAAGCACTGGCGCCCTAAGTTATAGCATGCATGCTAGGTTGAGTCTCTTCCTTGGTTAGGGTTGATAGTGCTTGGCAGCGACTAACCCCTAGCCTAAAGGTCAAGTGTGCATCTCTATCCTTCCTTGTCTTCTTTGGTTTGCAGGGCACGTAAGTATCCTTGCCGAGCTATTTTGGAAGGAAGGGAACGGACCGACGCCCGGGCCCCGGCAAGCCAAAATTGTCGGGAGCTACAAGAACGAGGATCTCTCCACGGCAAGCCAAGATCACCGGGGGCTGCCGATCCAGATAAGTCTTTTATCCCCTATCATGCGTTTCGTTATGGACTGGGATGCGTGAAACCCTGTTCTACCTCTGAGATACCGTCCTCCCTCTTTTCGGTACCCAAGGATTACTTCTTCGGTCTGGATCTGGTCGCAGCTGCGACAGCAAAGGAGGGGAATGAGGGGCCTAAGCCCACCTCATCCTTGCCTCCGCCAAGAGCGTGGGAAAGGTCAAGCGAGGTGGGGAGACGGCAAGGCTTGTTTGCCGGGAAAGAAAAAATGTTTGTCTAGAAAGACGACAAGGATTCACCCCTTGCCGTGGGTTTCTCCCCATGAACGTAATCCCGGCAAACATCCCTTTTTCATTAAAAAACATCCCGTATAGGTACAGTTCATACGAAATGAAAAACATGAACAAGGGGAATACGAGTCATAAAGCTAACAAAGGCCCGAAGGCTTACAGGACTAAAGAGATACAAGGTGCCCGTAATCCCTTTCTTGTCCCTCTCCTCAGGAAATGGAACAAAAAAGCAGAAGGGCAAGAGGGGCGCCTAGGCAAGCTACGAGTGGCAGAAGACACCAAGAGGGTATCTCGGTGACCGGCCGAGGGCTGAATGGCGATGGCGGCGCCGGAGGCAGAGCTTGAAGATGAGGCGGCAGGACGCCAACACACGACGAAGGCGTCGGTGTCCGTGTACTCCGACTTGACGGCCTCGCCGCTTGTCCTTTTCCTCTTCCACAGCCTCCCTACGCCAGCCACCCAAGGAGGCGTGTCGGTGTCAAAACCGGCGGATCTCGGGTAGGGGGTCCCGAACTGTGCGTCTAGGCGGATGGTAAGAGGAGACAAGGGACACGATGTTTTTACCCAGGTTCGGGCCCTCTCGATGGAGGTAAAACCCTACTCCTGCTTGATTAATATTGATGATATGGGTAGTACAAGAGTTGATCTACCACGAGATCAGAGAGGCTAAACCCTAGAAGCTAGCCTATGGTATGATTGTTGTTCGTCCTGCGGACTAAAACTCTCCAGTTTATATAGACAACGGAGAGGGCTAGGGTTACACGGAGTCGGTTACAATGGTAGGAGATCTACATATCCGTATCGCCAAGCTTGCCTTCCACGCCAAGGAAAGTCCCATCCAGACACGGGACGAAGTCTTCACTCTTGTATCTTCATAGTCCGGGAGTCCGGCCAAAGGTCATAGTCCGGCCATCCGGACACCCCCTAATCCAGGACTCCCTCAGTAGCCCCTGAACCAGGCTTCAATGACGACGAGTCCGGCGTGCAAATTGTCTTCAGCATTGCAAGGCGACTTCCTCCTCCGAATACTTCATAGAAGATGTTGAACACAAGGATAGTGTCCAGCTCTGCAGAATAAGTTTCACATACCACCGTAGAGAGAATAATATCTGCACAAGTCTAATCTGCTGACGTATTCCGCAGCGTGACATCACGCCACGGCCAAGCCTTTATTTCGAATCATCTTACTATTCCACCTCAGCGCATTTAGCGAGGCAGTTTCCTTGGCACGTCTTGTCAAGGCAGAGATCGTGTCCCCTTATTCCAGGATTCTCATCAATACGGGCGTGGGTAACCCAACCGCGCCATTAACCGCGGCGCTTGGGAGATAAGCGAGTTTTATTAGGCTGGTGGGGGCTTATAGTCTCGGCCGCCCATATAAGGGGATAAGGATCCACCCTTCCCATTTACGCCTTCTTCCTCCTTTGCTTATCCATTCCTGCGCACTCGAGCTCCAGCGCCCAAGTCCGCACTTCCCACCTCAACCTTCTCCAATCATGTCCGGAGCGGGAGGTAGATGGATGGCCTCCTCCGTCATGGAGGGGCAAGTCAAAAACTTAAGGAAGGCCGGATACTTGTTTGACGACATCGCGCACCAGCTTCCAGATGAGGGGCAACTCATCCCCACCCCTGGGCCCCATGAGAGGGTCGTATTTCTCCCCCATTTCCTCCGCGGACTGGGCTTTCCTCTTCACCCGTTCGTCCGGGGGCTCATGTTCTACTATGTCCTAGATTTCCACGATCTGGCCCCGAACTTCATCCTCAACATCTCGGCGTTTATCGTCGTGTGCAAGGCCTTCCTCCGCATCCAGCCTCACTTTGGCTTATGGCTGAAGATCTTCAGTGTCAAGCCGAAGGTCGTGAGCGGACGTCAAGCGGAGTGCGGAGGCGCCATGGTGGGCAACATAGCCAACATTACATGGCTTGAGGGCGCCTTTGTAGAGACCATCAAAGGGTGTCAGTCGGGGTGGTTCTATATCACCGAGCCGCGTGACCCTGAATGGGCAGCGGACCCTGAATTCCGATCTGGCATCCCCACACGGCTCACATCTTGGAAAGAGACGGGCCTGACGTGGGGTAGTTTGGCAGAGGTGACCGGACTTCAAACCTGCGTCAAAGATCTGATAGACAGGAAGGTCAAACTCGTCACCGTAGTCCAGGTCATGCTTTTCCGCCGGATCCTCCCGTGTCAACGACGGGCCTTTAATCTGTGGGAATTCGACCCGGCTCAGCACCAAACTTTGTCCAGGCTCTTCGATACAACGCACAAAGATGCCTGGAAAGTGCTTTTCAAGAGCTCCGAAGTCCACCCTCCCATCATCGAGGATCACGGATTCTGCGCGAAGCGCCAAGCCAGTGCGGTAAGCTTAATTTTCCCATTACGGGGTATTTGTTTTCCATAGTTTTGATTCTATGCGGGATCTAAACTCCCATACTTTAACAGGACTGGCAGAAGAAGGCCGGACGGACCAACTGTCCGGCTCCTTTGCCCGAAGACCCAGCGGATGCTCGTTTAACGAAGCTGCTGGTTCCGGCACCTCACGTGGTGCCGGAGAAGAAGGCCAAGAAGAAGGCCATGGGGACTCGAAAGAGTTCCCGACGCCTGGTGGTGTCGGATTCATCGCCTGACAACCCCGAAGCACCCTCCGCCTCTGAAGACGAGGAGGAGGAAGAAGAAGCCTCTCCCCCTCCAGCAGGGGGAGGAAAGAAATGGAAGGCCACCCCAACTGGGGAGGCCGGAGGGTCCAAGAAGGGGAAGACCCTTTTACCGGACTACGCCTCCGATGCCAGAGATGGCGGGGAGGAATGGCCATCCAGGGTCAAGCCCATGGCAAAATCGCAAGTATCCAGATACCCGAATAACTTATGGCGCTCCTCTATTATACAGTACCTTCTGACGCCGAATTCAATCATGCAGTCCGCCCAAGGCTCAGCTCGGCGATTCGTCGAGCGGCTCCCTGGATTCGTCGGATGTGAATAGTGCTTCACTTCCGACGGCCTCCTCACCGCTCCCTGCGGATGACGCCGAGGTGGAGTCCCAAAAGGGACTAAACCAGGAGGAGGTGGTCCTAGAGGCGCCGCAAGGCGACCTCCCGGATACCAGGCCCAAAGGGGGTAAAGCCCCAGAGGTGTCTAAGTCTGGCACTGGGCCGGACACCGCTCCGGAACCTTCAGTGGTTTCGGAGTCCGGCAGGCGGCGCCTTCGTAAGAAAGGCAAGCCTACGACACCGGCGACCTCCGTCCAACCGGAGGCACCTGACAATTTGCTGGAGGTGCTTAACGGCGCCTCCATCAACGAGGAACACCGCACTGTTATGAGTGCGGTGATTCAGAAGGTTCAGTCTGCCAAAAGCGGGCTGACAGAAGTCTGTACGAGCCTATTAACAGGCTTTGAGGTATGTATTCAAAACATATAAATTTTTTACCGCATAGACAGTAGCCCCTGATGCTTAGTTTGGTGTTCGGAAAGAAAAGCCGAGCTAAGGATCTAAAAAGATATACGCAGGAGTCTAACATAAATATGTCAATATGGGAATGCAGGCTACGCTGCTGACCTCTATCGCACTGACTGCGGAGGTCAATGCATTGAAGGAGAGCCTCGAGCAGTCCGAGAATGAGCTCGGCCTTGCCAAGAAGCATCTCGCGGACAAGGAAGGTAAGTAATACCTTATTAAAGTAATACATTATAGAAAGGATTTGGTTGCAAAAAATGACAGGAATAGCGTGGGTATTGCAGGGGCCACGACCGAGGTGGCGACCCTGAAGGAAGCGGTGTCCAAGGCCGAAAATAGTGCGGCCTTGGAGCGCACCGAGCGAGAGAAGCAGGAGGCGCGGGTGGCGGAGGTGCGGCAAGAGCTCCAGGCTCTCATGGAGAAACACGAGAGTTTGGAGCGTGACTCAAAGACTCGAGAGTCCGAGCTCGCCTTGGCTCTTGAGAGTGCCAAAACCGCTAAGGCCGAAGCCCAGAAGGCCCTCCAGGAGATCGAGGTGATAAAAAATATAGCGGCGGGTAAGGCATTCTTTATGCAAAGCAAACATATAAAAGTGAATTATCTGTTACTTACCCGAATCCGGAGCTCTCCAGGAGCGTTCGCCAATCTGCCCCGTAGTGTGTCTGATGCTGCCGCATTCTACCAAGCCGAGGAGGGGAGCTCGACGGAAAAGGTGTTCTGGTCTCAATATGCTGAGGCCAGACATCCGGTGCCCCTGAGCGACCAGCTGAAGCAGCTGGTCGAGCTCCACAAGGTGGCCGAACAGGCCATGAAGGGCCTCATAGTTCGGCTGTGGCCTAGAGAAGCCATGCCTGGGAGCTACTTCGGTCTGGTGCGGCGGCTGGTGGACGCCTGTCCATGGATTGAAGTCATCAAGCGCTCCGTCTGTATTGAAGGTGCCCGTCGGGCCCTTGCCCGTGCTAAAGTGCACTGGGGCAGGATGGACACCGAGAAGCTTGTGACGGACGCGCCACCGCCGGGCAAGGAGTATCGCAAGCCCGAGATGTATTATGAGGGCGTCCTGAAGGGTGCCCGCCTTATAGCGGGTGAATGCTCCAAAGATGTAATTTTTGAGTAGACTCGCATCTGTTATCCTGTACGGTGAAAACTTTGTTCATATGTGCTAAGCAACGCTTGCTATTTTAAAATATTACCTTCTGTGCGGCCGTTTATCAAATCTGAGAGATGCAAGTCGTCGGCTTCTACCCCCATGCCACGAGTGCTGGGGTGTTCGGGATAAACCTGAGCGCTCTTGTTCCCATTCTTGGGTCCATCTAGGGAGGCGCTCAGCACAACGAACAAGGCCATCGGACTTATAATGCTTTATCACTCTCACTTAGCCATAGAATTCTATAATTTTAAATTTCGGCGAAGCCCCTAGTATTCGGAAGACCGGGTTTGGGGCGCTATCCACACCTAGGCCAGATAAATCCGTCTCCTCACTCTAGGCGGCATAAGTCTTTAGGGACTCAAAAAACCTCGCGAACAGCGACCGGTCTCTCGCACTATCATGACGGTCAGTTTTAGCTTTCTCTACTGAGGTGTTAACCCAGCTCAACTGGGGCACAATCGCAGTAGTTCTCCCAGCGCTACCTTAGCCAACATTGCGGAATGTAAGGTACCAAAACATGGGAGCCGGGCAAACCCAACTATTGACCCAAGACATGATTCGGAGCCGATGCATATAGTGCTATAAGTTCGGGGTGCCGCACTCATGAGAGTGTTCGGTCTTCTCACACCGTGTTATGGGGTGCTTAAGCCCCTCGTGTATTGGCCGTACCAAAGTGTATGGTTGCATAATGTCATGACTGAACATATTTGTATAAAAATAGATGAATACAATAATAGATAAGAGCTATGTATTGTTTATTAAAAAGGGTTGCTATGAAAGCAGAACGATACAAATAGTGCGATAAGCAAGAGATGGGATTATTTGACATGTCCCCCTCCAGGGGCAAGCTGCGAGATTTTAAGTAAAACAGGTATTTAGCTCGTTATAGAGACCACCTGGACATTTGACGTGGCTTGTTCTCTCCTTGGCTGTTGCATCGTGTGTTCGATGAGTGTATTGCCGGACAGGCCTTCCTGATAGTCGGTTCTTGAAAGTACATATAAAAAAAGGAAACGACAGAATAGGGAGCCCCTAGTGCGGTTGAGCCGCATTCTGGGCGTGCCGTGGTTGTGCCCCTCCCCTTATGCCCATGGTATTTCCAAAGCGTAATTATGTACTGTGGTACCGCTATCGCCATCTGGCGAGGGCTGTGGTTGGGGCCGCACTGCTATGCTTGCTCGGAATGTGCCAGCCGGTTTTGTTGTAGGTTACTTCGGGCGCGCTTGACGTTGTCCGGACGTTTAACAACCGGATTGGAGAGTTGCCTTGAGAGGCTGCTTTGTACTTCCGCCGCCAGGGCCGCTGTGTGCTCCTCCGTTCGGAGAGAGTGTTCGGTGTTTCCATTTACCGTAATGACTCCGCGAGGGCCTGGCATCTTGAGCTTGAGATATGTGTAGTGCGGCACCGCATTGAATTTTGCGAATGCGGTTTGTCCGAGCAGGGCGTGATAGCCACTACGGAATGGGACTATATCGAAGATTAACTCTTCGCTTTGGAATATCCGGGGATCCGAAGACCACTTCGAGTGTAACCGAGCCTGTACAGCTGGCTTCTACACCTGGTATGACGCCTTTAAAGGTTGTCTTTGTAGGTTTAATCCTTGAGGGATCTATACCCATTTTTCGCACTGTATCCTAAAAAAGCAGGTTCAGGCTGCTGCCGCCTTCCATGAGGACTCTAGTGAGGTGAAATCCATCAATGATTGGGTCTAGGACCAATGCGGTGAATCCACCGTGACGGATGCTAGTGGGGTGGTCCCGTCGATCAAAAGTGATCGGGCAGGAGGACCATGGGTTGAACTTTGGGGTGACTGGCTCCAACGCATATACGTCCTTGAGAGCATGCTTCCGCTCCCTTTTGGGGATATGGGTTGCGTATATCATGTTCACCGTCCGCACTTCCGGGGGGAAGCCCTTCTGTCCTCTGTTGTTCGGCGGCCGGGGCTCCTCCTCGTCATCACTATGCAGCCCCTTGTCTCTGGTTTCGACACTTAACTTGCCTGCCTGCTTGAACACCCAACAATCCCTGTTGGTGTGGTTGCCTGGTTGTTCGGGGGTGCCGTGTATCTGGCACGAGCGATCGAGTATCCGGTCTAAACTGGATGGGCCCGGAGGGTTTCTTTTGAATGGCTTCTTCCGCTGACCGGGTTTAGAGCCTCTGAATCCGGCATTAACTGCCGTATCCTCAGTATTGTCACCGTTAATGCGGCGCTGGTGCTTGTTGCGACGTGACCTGCCATTGTTGTCCTTGGTATCCGAATTGCCAGGGCTCTTGGTTATGTTATTGCTACGAGCTAGCCAGCTGTCTTCTCCCGCGCAAAAGCGGGTCATGAGTGTCGTGAGGGCTGCCATAGATTTTGGCTTTTCCTGTCCTAGGTGCTGGGCAAGCCATTCGTCTCGGATATTGTGCCTGAAGGCTGCAAGGGCCTCGGCGTCCGGACAGTCGACTATTTGATTTTTCTTGGTTAGGAACCGTGTCCAGAATTGTCCGGCCGATTCCTCTGGCTGTTGGATTATGTGGCTTAGGTCATTGGCGTCTGGTGGTCGCACATAAGTGCCCTGGAAGTTGTCAAGGAATGCGGATTCCAGGTCCTCCCAACAACTAATTGACTCTGCTGGCAGGCTGTTAAGCAAATGCTGAGCTGGTCCTTTAAGCTTGGGCGGGAGGTATTTGATGGCGTGTAGATCATCACCACGGGCCATGTGGATGTGAAGGAGATAATCCTCGATCCATACCGCAGGATCTGTTGTGCCATCGTATGATTCGATGTTTACGGGTTTAAAACCCTCGGGGATTTGATGATCCATTACTTCGTATGTGAAGCATAGTGGGTGTGCGGCGCCCCTGTACTGGGCTATATCGCGACGTAGCTCGGATGAGCTTTCTCTGTTGTGTTCGGCTTGGCCATATTTATCATATCCGGCGTGACAGTTATCGTCACGTGACGTGGGGCGCCCACGCGATTTGTAGATCGATCTTGTTTGCCTTGCCTTATCCTCCAATATGTCTCGCAGGTCTGTTGCGTTTCCCCGTGCTCTGGTATATTTTGAGCGGCGCCGGGGTGCGGCTTGGTTTGAGGGCCGAAAGGCCTCTCTGTCGTGGCCACGGGGTGGCCGATCAGGCGCATCATACGCTAGTGATGTAGGTTTAGTTGCTTCCTCCTCTAGTTGGGGTAGTAGCCTGCGCTTTGGGTAGCTCTTGGAGGGGCACTCGAGTTTATACTCTTCGGCCGCCAGGACTTCAGTCCATCTGTCGGCTAGCAAGTCTTTGTCAGCTCTAAGCTGCTGCTATTTTTTCTTGAGGATGCTTGTCGTGGCCATAAGCCTGCTTTTGAAACGATCTTGTTCAACGGGATCCTCTGGCACGACAAATTCATCGTCGTCGAGGCTTGCCTTGTCTTCGGAGGGAGGCATGTAATTGTCGTCCTCGACCTCCCTGTCTGCCGCTCTCTCATGAGGGCTGGCTTCTCCGTCCTCCTACGCTGAATCCTGCTGGAGGTGGTTGTCTTCGGCACTATCCGGGGTGTTGTTGTCTCCAGTGCTGGACTCGCCGTTTTTGCTTTGGCGGGATTTAGAGCGGCGCCGCTGAGGTCGGTGCTTGGGTTGCTTCTTGGAGGGGTCGTCCTCCGTGTTTTCATCGCCATCCCCTGCTTTGGGGGTGTCCACCATGTATATGTCATATGACGAGGTGGCTTTCCAGTGCCCTATAGGTGCTGGTTCTTGGTCATCTCCTTCATCGGCGTCCATACCGTCGATGTCTTCGGAGTCGAAGTCGAGCATGTCGGTTAGGTCGTCGACAATGGATACGAAGTGGGTGGTGGGTGGGTTTCAAATTTCTTCGTCGTCCGCATCCCAACCTTGCTGACCATAGTCCGGCCAGGGCTCTCCTGACAAAGAGAAAGACTATAGTGAATTCAGGATATCGCCAAAGGCGAGTGCTGAAAGACGTCCGCGGCGGTGAACTCCATGATCAGAGCCCAATCGGGTTCGATGGGAAGGGGTGCGGAAGATTCGGAGTCCGGAAAGGAGTCTGGCACCTTGGAGTCACAAGCCTCGCAAAGGACTAGGCTGGTATTCGGCTCTATCGCCGTAGAGAGTGCGGCTCCTGGGGCAGCGTCCAACCGTCCGTCCCGGACTGGCGCAGTCGGCTCCGAGCTAATGGTCGGGGCAGACACCTGAGCGGCGCTCTGGGCGCTGTCCGGCGGCAGAGCTAGATCATGCCCATCGTGACAGTGTGGCGCGCTCGGCCGTGGCTCGAGTCCTTCGAAGATCAAGTCCCCGCAGATGTCGACCGTGTAGTTTAAGCTTCCAAATCTGACCTGATGGGCAGGGGCATAGCTTTCGATCTACTCCAGATGGCCAAGCGAATTGGCCCGCAGTGCGAAGCCGCCGAATACGAAGATCTGTCCGGGGAGAAAAGTCTCACCCTGGACCGCATCGTGGTTGATGATCAAAGAAGCCATCGGGCCTAAAGGTGATGACATAGAGGAACTCTCAATGAAAGCACCAATGTCGGTGTCAAACCCGGCGGATCTCGGGTAGGGGGTCCTGAACTGTGCGTCTAGGCGGATGGTAACAAGAGACAAGGGACACGATGTTTTTACCCAGGTTCGGGCCCTCTCGATGGAGGTAAAACCCTACTCCTGCTTGATTAATATTGATGATATGGGTAGTACAAGAGTTGATCTACCACGAGATCAGAGAGGCTAAACCCTAGAAGCTAGCCTATGGTATGATTGTTGTTCGTCCTACGGACTAAAACTCTCCGGTTTATATAGACACAGGAGAGGGCTATGGTTACACAGAGTCAGTTACAATGGTAGGAGATCTACATATCCGTATCGCCAAGCTTGCCTTCCACGCCAAGGAAAGTCCCATCCGGACACGGGACGAAGTCTTCAATCTTGTATCTTCATAGTCCGGGAGTCCGGCCAAAGGTCATAGTCCGGCCATCCGGACACCCCCTAATCCAGGACACCCTCAAGGCGACCCCGAGAAGTTCAAGGAGCCGGCGACGCGGATGATGGGGCCGCCAGTGCCACTCCAAGCGACGCCCGATGCTTAGTCAGACCCATCATCCTGCCGCCCGTTGCCCTCATCGTCACTGCCGTTGTCTTCCCCGCCACTCTCGCTTGAGGAGGACTCTTCATCATCGGAGGAGCTCTCTATGCAGCACCTCACGCGGGTCCCGAAGTGTCCGAAGATCTTGACGGAGAGGAGGCCGCCCTCCATTAGTTTGAAATGGAGAGCGAGCCCGTCCATCAAGCTTTGAAGGCGAGCGAAGGTTTTCCACCCTCAGTGAAGATACATGACATGGGGGGGGGGGAACTCGACGTCGACCCACGTACCGCTGTTCCCGCAACCCCTCATGTGCAGCTGCAGCGCCTGCGGTGGATCCAGCTCCATCTCCCGTGCAAACGGGGTCGGAAGGCGAAGACGACGGCGTGGCAGATGGCGCAGCCTGACAAAGAATTCGCAGGGATTATCCCCAGCATGGCCCTCCATCGGAGGAAGGGCTGATGGAGGGGGCGAGGCGGATTTGCCGCCCCGTCCTCCTCTCCCCTGGGTTCCACGGTGGCCTCGACCTCGCCCGCTCCCCCTCCCTCTAGAGGCCGGTTCCGCCGCTATGAGTTCCTGGGGAGGAGTGATGCGCTCTCTGGCCGAAACCCTCGCCGCCACTGATGAAGCATCGCCACGCCCCCTCGGCATGGCAGAAGAAGAAAGGAAGCAGGAATGGAGGGAGGCGAAGGGCGATGGGTTGAGAGGCACCGTCCCCCTTGCTCCCCTCTTTATAAAGAGGCAGGGGCGGGGTTCGGCCGCCCCCTCCCAGCCAATCCAGCCTCTTGGAGTGACATCAAGCGGGGCCGTCGACCGCCCTCCCCGCTCCACTGAAGGCACAAGGGAATCAACCCGCACATGTGCGACTACCCACGACCCCTGCGCCTGTAATTCGCTCTGCATGGAGCGAATGTGGCGCAAGGGGCGGACGCAATGGGACGCGTGGAGCGATGGTTCCCGAGCAGGGGCAGTAAATGGGGGGCGGCCTCGCGGTCTCAAAGAGACACACAAGCCGCCTCTTTACTATCCACCACAAGGTGACGCCAGCACCCCCATGTCACGTACGCGTACGACCCCCATGTCGTGCGTTCAATACGGGTCGTGGGGAAGCGCAGCGGGCGGAACAGTAGCCGCGGTAAAAATCCGCCTCAACTGCCCGCACACCGTTCTGGGCTTGGCACAACGACGTGCTGCGCCTATGTGTGACCCAGGCCTAGGGGCTCCTGTCAGTGTACAAAAGTAGGGGCCCAGCTTTTGACCCCTTTACTTGTGCACGGGAAGTTAGAACTCCTTGCCACGGCCACACATGAGCAGGGCAAGAGAGGGAAGCCAGAGATAAGCCAAAGCCACAGGGATAGGCAAAGCAAACAACAAAGGACCAAGACCACAAAGGTCGCATGGGCGATGCAGGATGCCCCGGCAAGGACCCTTGCCGGGGGCAGCCTCAGCAGCCCCGGCAAGATCCTTGCCGAGACAGCTCGTCCACACCAGGTGAGCGAGCCACCTTCGAGCCCACCAACGCTAAGCAGGCACGTTGGGACAGGGTTCGGGGGCACCTCCGTGGTGGCAAGCAGATCTTTGTGAAGACAAAGAGCAATCAAGATCAAAAGAGGATAGGAAGGCAACCATCTTCACCAAAGGAACCCACGGGGCCCCCCGGCAAGACCCTTGCCGGGGAAGCCAGCATGCCACGGCAAGACCCTTGCCGGGCCCCCCGGCAAGGCCACTGCCATGCCCGCACCAGCCAAGTTCCTACCGACGTTCATACGCAGCCGCCGACCCAACCAGCTAGGCAAGCACCTATGTGGCAGCATGCAAACCTTCGTGGAGGCTTCACCACCACGCCACCTCAGCTACCTGCCTTCCTACATGGCGCTGCATGCGTTGCTGGCTGGGGTGCGTGTCGAAGCCAGGAGGGGCGGCGACGGACGGGACGGGCCTCACCCCCATCCCCCAATAAAGCGAAGGACACCTAAGCCTCGCATTTAATGCATTTTATCCTGTAATGTTAGCGATAACCATGCAGCGTTGTGGCACTTTCCACCTCCTGTGTGCCACTGTGGCAGCCCCTTTTTGCATATAAAAGGAGGCCCATGGCATACTGAAGGGGGATTCGGCTCTTTTGGACCTCGCTGCACTCAGAGCTAGTTCAAGAGCTCAAGAATAGTAATACAACCACCAAAGCAGGATCATAGGGTTTTACGCATCTTTGCAGCCCGAACCTGGGTAAATCTCCTTTGTGCCATCCACTAGTCCCGCTCTTCTCACGATCCCGCGCCCCGCAACCGTAGGAGGGATTCCAGTGATCCCATAGGTGTCGTTTCTCACCGACACTTGTTGGGCAACAACCCAACACTTTTACCTATTGTATTTGTGTGTTCACATGATTATGCTATTGTATTGATCATTTTTTATTGCTTTTGTTTCAATAAAGTGCTAAATAAAGCCTTTGGGATCATGTTGGGTGATGGTTGATTTGATCTTGTTGAAAAACAGAAACCTTTGCGCTCACCAAAATAACTCTTATTTTTAACAGAAGAGTGATTTGGAGTTTATTATTTTTGCAGAATATTAATATACAAAGTTCTCATGTGGTCATATTTTTTTGTTATTTTTGGAGTAGCAAAAGTATGGGTTGAGTACAGATTACTACAGACTTTTCTGTTTTTGAGAGATTCTGTTTTCAATGCATAGTTTGCTTGTTTCCTAGTTTCTATGGCCTATATTGCTCAATATAAATTGTAGAAATGATATGCTACAGTAGGCATTATGTGCAAAAAATTATGAATCTTTTCTTTGATAGTACCAGAAGTGAAATGGTTTGCTCTTTATCATACTAACGTATCTTACAAAGTTTCGTTAAGTTTTGTGTGTTGAAGTTTTCAAGTTTTGGGTGAGATGTCGATACAAGGAGAATAAGGAGTGACAAAACCCTAAGCTTGGTGATGCCCAAGGCACCCCAAGTTAATATCCAAGGAATATCCAAGCAACTAAGCTTGGGGATGCCCCGGAAGGCATCCCCTCTTTCGTCTCCAACATTATCGTAACCTCACTTGGAGCTATGTTTTCGTTCGTCACATGATATGAGTTTTGCTTGGAGCATCAATTTATTTTGTTAGGATTTGCTTGCTGTTATCTAGAATAATGTTTTGCATCTTTTATTTCAATAAAAGTGGCAATGATAGCCTTTGCCATGCTTATTTTGCAAGTTTACATGTTGCTGTTACAAAACAGAAAGTTTATCGTTGTTGCAAAAATTCCCTAGAAAAGTCAGAATATGATAAATTGTTGAAACTTTTTGCAAAATAGCTCTGATAAATTTTCTACAATATGGTATTTCTCTCATAATTTTTGGAGTTAGGGAAGTATGATAAATCTTGAATTCTTTACAGACTGTACTATTTTGGCAGATTGTTGTTATGTTTGCATTATTTGCATATGTTTGCTTGTTTAATGATTCTATTTGAGGATAGGAGTATCAAATATGCAGAGGCATTTAGTATGCAATGTCGAATAGTAATTTTAATAATTTGCTACAGTAGAGAATGATAAGGTTTTGCATTGATTTATACTAACTTATCTCACGAGTTCTTGTTGAGTTTTGTGTGGATAAAGTTTTTGAGATTTAGGGAAACCGTGATATGAGTGGAATTAAGGAGAAAAAAAAGCTCAAGCTTGGGGATGCCCAAGGCATCCCAAGCTAAAATTCTAAGAAGTCTCAAGCATCTAAGCTTGGGGATGCCCCAATAGGCATCCCACCTTTCTTCTTCAACAATTATCAGTTAGTATAGGTTGAGCCTAAGTTTTTTGCTTCTTCACATGAGTTGTGCTATTATTGGAATGTCATTTTGTTTTGTTTTGCTTGCTGATTTTATAAAACACTTAGACCTGAAAGTTTTTAAATAAAATAGAGTCCTCAAATAGTTGCCAGGGAGGCTAGGTAAGCGGCATTCACATCCCGTCAACGAAGCTCTTTTCTATGGAATTACTCTAGTGCTTCACTTATATCCTTTGAGTAAATTGTTGAATGAATTGAATTTAATGAAGTTGAAATTACATGTTCATATCATGCATAGTAGTGGCTTCACATTGGGTTTCGAAAGTGAAAGCTTTTGAAGCTTGACAATCACAATATTGGTCATACAAGAAATTCACGAATAATTAGTATAAGGAAGAGAACTTTCACATGCAAATACATTATCTTGGAAATCTTTTGTGATTGTGAGCCCCCATCAAATATTATATGCCAAAATTGTTGAAGTTGGACAAGGAAGACAACATAATGATTTATGTTTGTTCATATTCACATAGAAGTTATATTGTCATAGATCCTTCAACATGTGGTGCTTGCCCCCTATCTTTGCTAGCCAAAAATTCCGCACCAAGTAGAGATACTACTTGTGCATCCAAAAACACTTAAACCCAAATCTTATGTTTGAGATTCCACCATACCTACCTATGGATTGAGCAAGATCCTTCAAGTAAGTTTTCATCGGTGCAATAAGGCAATAAAAATTGCTTCTAAAAGTGTTAGGTCATTTGGTGTAAGAGAAAATTGAGCGTTGTATGAACTTATGATGGCAAAGAATAAAAGTGACAGATTGTATAATAAAGGTTGCTATCATAAGGGGAAATATAATGTGACGTTCTTTTACACTAAGGGATTGAGCATACAAACAAATAAGCGCATGGCAACCTCTGCTTCCTTCTGCGAATGGCCTTTCTTTTACTTTTACGTATTTACTTTCATGCAAGAGTCAAAGTTTTTCTCTCTATTCCTTTTTATTTTTCTCCTTTGGCAAGCATCATGTGGTCAGGAAAGATTTAGGCAAATATTTCCAGCTGAATATGGGTAGCATGAGTTATTATTGTTGACATCACCCAAAGGTGAATACGTAGGGAGGCGAAATTATAAGCCCCTATCTTTCTATGTGTCCGGTTGAAATGTTTTGCTCATGTGTGTGCGGTGAGTGTTAGCAATCATAGAAGACTATATGATGGTTGAGTGTGTGGAGCTCTTACTTAGGCTCTGTTGAATAAGTTGAATTGCAATTGCTTGGTGACTGAGAACATAGGTTGTTGAGTTTCAAGAGAATTCATTGTTTAGACCTTAACATGCGAATTGGTTGCTACTATAACATGAGAAGTTTTATAAGAAAGAATTGATGTTATGATGCTAGGAAAAGTGATTGAAATTATCATTGATCAAACTTATGCACTTTGCTAGCATTCACACTTCATAAATTATTTCTTTTATCATTTACCTACTCGAGGATGAGTAGGAATTAAACTTGGGGATGCTGATACGTCTCCAATGTATCTATAATTTATGAAGTATTCATGCCATTATATTATCATTCTTGGATGTTTTACAATAATTTTATGGCAACTTTATATCATTTTTTGGGACTAACCTATTGAACCAGTGCCTAGTGCCGGTTGGTGTTTTTTGCTTGTTTTTTACATCGCAGGAAATCAATATCAAACGGAGTCCAAACACAATGAAACTCCTGGAGGATTTTTTTGGGCCAAAAGAAAGTCAGTGGGCCAAGGAAGAATCTGGGGGGTTGCTCGAGGGGAGCAGCACCACCCGGGCGCACCAGGAGGCCCAGGCGCACCCTGGTGGGTGCTGCCCACCTCGGGTGCCCCCTGAACTGCCTCTTTGCCCTATAAATTCCCAAATATTCCAAAACCCTTCGGGGCAGCCCTAGATTAGAAGTTCTGCTGGCGCAAGGCCTTTGTATCCACGAGATCAAATCTAGACCCCGTTCCGGCACCCTGCCGAAGGGGGTATCATCACCGGTGACCATCTTCATCATCTCGGTGGCCACCATGATGATGAGGGAGTAGTCCAGCCTTGGGGCTGAGGGTTTGTACCAGTAGCTATGTTTAATCTCTCTCTCTCTCATGTTCTTGAGATGTCACGATCTTGATGTGTCGCGGGCTTTGTTAATATAGTCGGATCATATGGTGTTTTCCCCTCTCTATCTTGTTGTGATGAGTTGAGGTTTTCTCTTTGAGATTTCGTTGTTATCGGATTGAATACTTTTATGGATTTGAGAACACTTGATATATGTCTTGCAATTGAATACTCGTGGTGACAATGGGGTATCGTATTGATTCACTTGATATATGTTTTGGCATTCAACTCGCGGATTCCCTTAGTGACATTGGGGTAATCTATGCATAGGAGTTGATGCACGTTCTTGTCTTTGTTTCTCCAGTAGAAATCTTGGGGCACTCTTTGAAGTTCCTTATGTTGGATTGAATATTATAAATCTGAATTTGCTTTGGTGTTAGTTTAGTATGAACTCTAGGATAGATCGAACGGAAGGAATAGCTTTGTGTTATTTTAGTACGAACTCTTGAATACATC
The DNA here is from genome assembly GCF_002162155.2 of Triticum dicoccoides. Taxonomy (NCBI): domain Eukaryota; kingdom Viridiplantae; phylum Streptophyta; class Magnoliopsida; order Poales; family Poaceae; genus Triticum; species Triticum dicoccoides. The sequence continues at coordinate 492,786,646 of NC_041387.1, forward strand.
AAACGGAAAGAATAGCTTTGAGGTGGTTTCGTACCCTACAAACAATTCTGTCTTATGTTCTCCGCTAGATAGGAACTTTAGAGTGATTCTTCATCACACTTTGAGGGATGGTTATATGATCCAACTATGTTAGCATTATTGAGAGATTGCACTAGTGAAAGTATGCACCCTAGGCCTCATTTTCAAGCATTGCAATACTGTTTTTGTGCCCGTTTACTATTTGCTACCTTGCTGTTTTTATTTATTCAGATTATAAAAATATATTTCTACCATCCATATTACACTTCTATCACCATCTCTTCGCTGAACTAGTGCACCTATACAATTTGCCATTGTATTCACTACAAAAAAAGACTCATCCATGACATTTTGGGCCGAACGAATTTTTTTTCTGTCATACTTATGACACTTCTATGATGATAATTGTGAGAAAACCGGTATCATCATAGATGTGGTGGGTTCCTACTTCTATGACAAAAAATCATGACAGAAAATGGGCTTTTCATCCTGGGCGTGCCGGAGATGCAGCTGCATGACATTCTTTGGGCCGTCCATGACGGAAAAAACCGTGGTAGAAGCGAGGGCGAGGAAAATTTCGGGGAGTTCCCGTTTACGGTGGGTGGTCGGTGTCGGCGTTCTAGGAACCGGGGTCCCTAGACTTGCCTGCCTGCGGCCCGCGGCGTGGCTCCACCAGCGGCCCAGTGTGGCCCGTCTTCATCAACCAAACACTCAAGACCCTTGCAA